>NC_081327.1:14001400-14309200 GCF_026419965.1 Kogia breviceps
TGGAATTCTAAAAGGATAAGATATCATGCCTACTAGCCCTCAAGCATATTTAGAGCCTGAGTAGACAAAGACTGTATGGGACAGGAATTCAAGCCCTGAACATGGTTTAAGGTAATCTCCAACAGGTACCCTTATCTTCCTGGCAGAAGTAATATTAATTGTTTCTTGATCTCAGGGAATCTTCACAAATAATTATTTTCAAGGTCAATGAGAAGCATGTGGTAAAAGAAACTAAGCCCTCAGTGAAATGAGGTATTATGAAAGAGAACCATCAGAAACACAAGATAGTGACAATAGGCCTTCATTTGAATCATAGATACAAGTTACCAAAGAACTTTGCTTATGTTAAAACTCGATTTTATTTCTTTAAAATATGTGTAGGGAACTATAAAAATTACAGATTTGAAAAAGAACAAAGTAAAACTTTCATACGTGAAAAGTACAATAATCAAAATTAGATACTTATTGTACAGGTTGGGCACAAAATTGGAAAAAACAGAAAAGAGAATTACTTAACTGGAAGGAAGATAAAAATACACAGAATCTATCACAGAGAGACAAAATGAGGCTATATATAAAAGAGAGTTTAAAGATATGCCAGATAGGGTTGGAGTTGCAACTAAACTTCAATATTAGAAGAAACAATAAATGAACAATTTCCAAAGATGATGACAGTCTCTAAACCACTGATTCAAATCCTTCAACCTAGACCCATTATGGAGAAACTGCATAAAATCAGACAATGAGAAAATCTTAAAACAGCAAATAAGAAAGGATAAATCACCTTCAAATTAGCTATTAGACTGACAGCTGACTTTTCACAGCAGCAATGAAAGTTAGGAGAGTGGAATGATAGCTGAAATAAAATACTATCCACTGAAATAAAATAATAATGAGACATAGGGAAAATGATCCCCAATGGAAGTGTTGAGAAACAAGAATGAATGAAAAGCAATATAGGAATTATGGGGGCAAATGTAAATGAAGATTGACTATAAAAACTTATGTCTATGAGGTTAAAAAATAAATATGCAAGAAAACAATAATTTACATTGGTATATGGGTGGATAAATGTAGCTAAAGTACTCTAAGTATGCTCTATTGTCATGGGAGTGAATACAGATATGAACTGTTTTAGACCTTGATAGGTTTTAGTATTCATGATATTTTCTGAAGTAACCCTTAAAGCATAGAAATAGTATGTAGAATTTCCAATAATAGAGGTAAAAAACAAAATGACAATTTTTAAAATCATGAAGAAAACAAAGAGGAAAAAAGAATACAGAGTTGGCAAGATAAACAGAAAAGATTAAAGATGGTAGATTTAAAGCTAAATATTCAGTAATTACATTGAATAAATTAGATCTAATACTATATTTAAAAGACAAAGACTGTCATATTGAATTTTAAAAATGTAACTATATTGCGTTTAGAAAACACATCTATAACTTAAGGATACAAAAAATTGAAATTAAAAAATTGAAATTTAATTAATTGAAATTAAATTATATCATACAAACAATAAACAATTCATGTAACTATGCTACTAGCAGACAACCTAAACTTTAAGCCAAGATGCATTAATAGAGATACCTGTTTGAAGATCTTGTCTGATGTAGTTATCTTGCCATAGTATTACTTTTCTCATGCTCACCTCCCCTTATATCAAGACCATAAATTATAATCAAATCTCAGCATATTCTGAAAGTCAAACCTAAATATCAAAAACATTGTCTAAGGATAATGTAGAGAATATATGAAGAAATACTTTCACCAGTGGACACAACAGTGATTCCAATACAATGTAAAGTGAGCCTATAACTTGGCTATTTAGAGCTCCTTGTGACCCTGGACAACAGACCAAAGGCTGGGGTGGAAGAAGAAGGGTGTAGGTTGGTGTTTGCCAGGCTGATTGATCCTGGCTCTCAAGGGAAAGACAGGTTTGAAATTTCCAAATGGAACATGGATAGAACACAAAGATTCCCCTGGGTCAACTCCTACTTCTAAATCATTTCCAGTAGTAAAAGTTAATAGAAAACTATAATAACCAACAAGGATTCAGATCCTTTTTTCATAAAGGTTCAGGTCACTTTACCTATAAAAGGGAGTGTGTCACTGTCACTTACAAAGAAGACTGGAGCATCTATCTAATTTATATATACCTATATATTATGCTTACATTTCTTTTTATTCTTTTTCTTCTATGTAGGTTGTTACCACTTAAGACAAAAATTACAGAATGTCTACAAAGGATCCTAACAGATATAGAAGAGGTATAGACATTACCCAGCACATTTTCAGTTGAATGGGGGAATGGCTATATTATTTCAAGTGAGGTTTTCATTTTCAGCTGTGGGAAGAATTATGTATGATTATAAGATGTTTATAAGATGCCATCTTATAAACACTGGCCATTCATTTGGCTGCCCAGTTCATGTGTACCCTTGCTATGATGGGAAACATCTGTCTTTAAGAAGCAGAGGCTGGGGGCTTCCCTGGTGGCGCAGTGGTTAAGAATCCACCCGTCAATGCAGGGGACACGGGTTCGAGCCCTGGTCCAGGAAGATCCCACATGCCATGGAGCAACTAAGCCCATGCACCACAACTACTGAGCCTGCACTCTAGAGCCCGTGAACCACAACTACTGGAGCCCACGTGCCACAACTACTGAAGTCCGCACACCTAGAGTCCGTGCTCTGCCACAAGAGAAGCCACTGCAATGAGAAGCCCGTGCACTGCAACAAAGAGTAGACCCCACATGCCGCAACTAGAGAAAGCCCACGCACAGCAACAAAGACCCAACGCAGCCAAAAATAAATAAATAAATAAATAAATATATATACATTTTTTTAAAAAAAAGCAGCAGATGCTGATCCTCACTAATCTGAAAATGTATCTGTCTCCACAGCAGCTAATGCACAGGGATGGAACCTCGGCTTCAGCACGCAAACACACTCCTCTCCAAACAGCAAGCTGATGGTACAAAGGAACAAGGACTGTGAAAATTCCATCTGGGTGATGGGTAACCCCAGGTACACAGGTGGCAGTAGCAGGAACATCCAGAGCCCAGCACCCATGGTGTCAGTAGTGTAAGCTGGGGATTCTGTGTACAACAGCAGCAGTGGTGATCTCACCACACAAGCTCTGTGTCATTATTTGGAGCATTGTTTCTGGTTCTGTATATTTGTTCTTCAGCACATTAAGATTTTCCATGAGCAACTCAAAACCATTTGAATGAAATCTTTATCCACTCAAATTAATAAAATGTAGAACATGTTGACTGTAACTAATGTGTTTCCATTATAATTAGAAATAAAACAAAAATGGCTACAGAAAAATTTTTGTGAGTGATAATTAACTATAACTCTCTCATATTGATTTCTGGACTGATTGAGAAATAGAATATTTTTTTGGTAATGCTTTATTGAAAGAGGCAGCTTGAACCTGGAGTTAAAATGCACAACCTAATACTTCATTCAAACTCTAGATATTTGGACATATACCAGCAGAGGAATGGGTCTGCAGAGTCGGCATAGAGAATCATAGCCTGCTCCAGGAAACATGAGACATGAGAAATTCAGGGTCAAATAAAGGGAGGTAATTTATGTGTTTTAATACATTTCACCAAGGTAATAAATCATTTCTCTTATGACACACAAACAAGAGTAGGGATGAAAACAGGAAGCAGAAATTATCCTCAAAATCCAACTCTTCAGTCTGTAAAAATGGGGAAAATCTGGTAAAAAAGAAGTCCTGCTCAAAATCCACTGTCATCAGGTCTACAACATAAAATAAGACAAGAAAATAAAATAGGTGTAATACTGTGAGATGGGTATATCTTTTATCTGCACATTATAAAAGATCAAAAGAATCTATCACTTTATAATCAATACCCTAATAAAATAGGTTAAACTTTCAGCTATTACTAGCATATCTTAAGGTCTATATATATTATATTTTATGTACATTATAAAGATATTACAGAGTAAGGAGGATGAAGAGCTCTCAAAGAAATTTCAAGACATACATATATATTAATGAATATCCAGTCAGTGTCAATTGTGCATTCATTTGGGATATTCTATATTTAAACTTAATAATTCAAAATATAATCCCAATGAGGATTTTTACTGGAACTGGATTAAAAAATTTTTTAATTCTAATGAAGAAACATGTCTTTATTTTCAGATAAAAGTTATGTAATTATAATATATGTATTTTTATTTACAAGTAATAAGTTACTGAAAAGTATAAATCAAAGATTGCTGGCAAATAGGTCTGAGGATATGAGCATTTAATATATGATAGATAGTATTTTAATTCAGTAGATGAATAGTTTAATAGTTCAATAGTTTAATAATTGTTTCTGGCATAATTGGCTTTATTTCTGGATGAGAACAAGCCAAGATACTATATCACACCATATATAATAATCAATCCAGATGGATTGTGTTAAATCTGTGTGTGTACATACCCACAAAAACACATATATGAAAAACTGCACTTTTTTCCTTTATCCTCTTGTCCTCTGAAATTTTCTATAAGCAATACTTTTCTAAGAAACATGGAAAACATTGGAAATGTTTTGGGAAACCTATTTTATAGAAATAAAATAGACAAGAATATATGAATGTTTATTGCAGACTAAGTTTAAATGGCAAAGAAGAGGAGATAATATGAAATATCACAACTGGGGAAATACTGTAGTTGAGTAGGTATTTGTACAAGCATACTGTGGAATATACTGTAACCATTAAAACAACTAAGTTCAATCATCATTTACTGACTTGAAAGAAAATCCAAAATGTACTGTTGAATGTAAAAAAGCAAATTACAGAGAAATGTATAAAGTATCATCCATTTTGGGGGGTAAAAAATACTAAAATAATTTATTTGCGTTACTGTTTAAGCATGAAGAAATATATGGGGAAGATACACGAGGTTTAGACATTACTCAGAAGGAAATGGACAGAGGGGAAAGGAGTGAGGAATGGAGAGGAGCAGAGATACTGTTTTCTTCTTTTTACTGGCATTGTTTCATTGGTTCGAGTGCAAATGCATTACTTCTGTAATTTTAGATGAGGAACTAAATAAATGACTGTAAAGGGACAAAAGAATATAAAATTTCACTTAGTTCTCATTTTAGTGTAATGCAAAATATTAGAACAGCCTCGTCTTTACTAATTCTTCCATCTGCAGATATGTTGCTCACTCTACTTATCTCAAATTATTAAATATTTTACTTCTTCATGCCTCATAAAAAATAAAGTAGCTCAATGTTTTGTTTTTTAAAGTCCTCTAATATGGGATCTAAGAAAAAAGAGAGTGGGGCATAGAAGGACAGATCTGTAGTAACTTTGGATATATGGATTTTCCTTCCCCAGTATGGTACCATTCAATGTAAGAAGCTGCTTGCTGAGCATGAAAATCGAGGCACAGTAAAGGCCCATCTCAAACACTAACCTAAACCTAAACAAAGCTAAGCTGTGGGACACTTTTTTTTTAAACTTCAGGAATTCTTAAGAAACTTTAGTAGGCTTCCACACTATAATGGCAGAGGTGAGTAGTTGCAACAGAAATAGTATGACATACAAAGGGTAAAATATTTATTTTCTGGCCCTTTACAGAAAGTTTGCTGACCTTTGGTCTAAAACAGAATGCATAATTCCGGTGACATATTCGCTGCTAGAGTGATGGTCTGGCTATTTATATTTCTCAATAGGTTAACTCTTTATTCTTATTTTCAGTTGTGTGTGTGTATACAGTTATATAGCTCAAGAATGGGATTACAACATATAAAATATACCCTAGTTTTTAAATGACATGATGCTGAGAATAAACAACTGCATGTAGAAAATATGGGACTGGATCAAGTCCTTAAAAAAAAAAACTCTATTTGGAGCTTAGCTACTTTATCTCTGAAAATACTTTTCACATCTAAGAAATTCCAGGTAAATTATCTTGTATTTCACTATTCCCCTGCCGCCCTTAAGTTTCCTCGGGGCTAAGGGATTTGTACTATTAAAAACTCCTCCTGTGACCCTTTTGCACACTCACTGCTCTAGTGTCCAGAACAAAAGTAAACTGTGGGTCACTGGCTCCTTGCAGCATCAATATATCTATGGTCCATACCATCTTTAACAAAAAACCAAACAAAACCCTAGCTGCCATTTTAAAAATCAAGGGCTATCACACACTGAAAAAAAATGTAGATTTCTGGATTTTCCCCCAAAGTCAGAAGAGCTGGCAAAACAAGGCCTGCATTTTCTCATAGCACTCATTAGCTGGAACTGGGCACTGGGGATCCTCTTGTTACTGTCCCAATGCAGGTTCATTTCTGTTCATTTAATAGATACCTATAGTTTGCTAATTTCTTTAGTATCCTTGTATATATCTTCATGGATGACTCTGAAAAATAGCTTCCTGTTTGTGTTCTCCTAATCCATATCTAAAATCAGGATTGTTAGAGTATGCTATGAGATGTTTACTTCTACATAACAAATAGTTCCTTGAATACTTGATAAAGTCTTTCCTGTTCTCATCACAAGAAAAATCATTCTGTAAGTATGCATGGTTGTGGATGTTAACTAGACTTATTATGCTTGTCACTTTCCAATGTACACAAACATCAGATTATTATGTTGTGCACCTGAAACGAATATAATGTTGGTATCAATTAAACCCCAATTTTTTTAAAAAAGAGTTCTGCCTGAAAAGAAATTGGGTTTGATGCTTCATTAGTAATAGCTACTATATCTCACACTAAATTTCCCCTTTTACCTGTGTTTATGAGACTCCCAAGAGTTCTAATTCTCTTTGAGTCAATACTGTAATTTTTATTTTCCTAAAAAATAATTTTGTTTAGGTTTTCAAATGTATTGGAAGTACTGTATTCAGTATAACATTTTAAATCAGTCACTATAAGGTTTCTCTTTATGTACATATGCATATTCATTTTCAAACATAATGCTGTTTGTCTTTTCATACTTTTTCATCAGTGTCACCAATGTTTTGTCTATATTATCGTCTGTCTTTATATTAGGTATCATATGATGTAGTGAAAAGGATACCAGTCTGAATACAGCCTTTCCTACTCATTACACACATTACTTTCCCCACCAACACCTAGGATTACTTCATGTTCCATAGGAAGTAAGTGATAATGGAAAATTTCTTTAATTCATTACCCTCAATGGGTCTTTCTTCAATCATCTATCCTGTCTGATGTTGAGTAAGGTCTGTAGCAACAGTTGCTTTTCAACAAATAATACTAATAATGACAACGATGAATACAATTAACAATGACCAACATTCTGTGGGTATCTATTTATTATATGACAGGCACAATTCTAAGCACTTTGTGTCTCTTTATTTGATCCTCACACAAAATTATGAGGTAGGTATTATAATTATCCCCATTTTATAATTTCTACCAAAACATATATGTATAAGAACATAGAAAAATGCTCAGGAAGGATAAATACTAAACAGGGAGGGATATGGGTACAAGGATAGTGGTCAAAGGCCTTACTTGTAATGTTTAAACCTATTATAAGGAAAATATATATTTAGGCATTATTTCTGCAATTAAAATAAAAGACATGACACAAAGATATACCTAAGGAGAATGCCCATCAGGGCACTGTGTATAATGGCAAAAAAGCTGGAGGAAACTACAGTGTCTATCAACAGGGATTTGATGAAATGATATTACAGCAACACAAGGAAAACACCATGAAGATAGTAAAGGATCTCTATTTACTGAGTGGTAAATCATTACATGAACGTTTTTACAACAAGGAAGTCTAAATTTTGAAAAGAGCAAAAGGAATAAGCTATCTTCAAAAATAAAGAGGTCACTGCTCTTGGGTATTAAAGGTATCTTAAAAATAAAGATATTTTACAAACCATGATATACACAGATGGATTTTACAGTTATATAAATTTAAATGGATTAAAAGATTAAGAATATTACAACTATAGACAAATTGGGGGGAAAATAAAATGAAAATCACAGGATTACATTTCAGCATGTATTCTCTGATGTTTAAGATAAGGTTAGAAAGGTGCCAGAAGTGCTGTTGTCATTTTGAGTATTTAGTAGACTGAATTACCTGATGGCAAGGGAAACAGGGGCTTTTATTAAATGGCTTCCAAAATGTATTCTACTCAGAGGGTGTTTCTCCTACATGATTTTTCTTGGGCTGAACAAGCTGTAGTCAGCAAATAAGATGTTTCTAGCTTATTCTATTTAGAGGGATTCATATAGAGATAAATTCTCTTTTGTTAAACAGTTGATGTTAATAGTTTTGAGCTGTAAATAAAAGCATTTGCACACATTTCATATATTCTGTTTTATCACCAGTACAAATTTTGATGTTGAATCAGCTGTGAGTCATAATTAAAGGTCTTCCCACATTCCCTATATTCATAGGGTTTCTCACTAGTATGAATTCTATGATGACTAATAAGTTGTGAACTCTGAGAATAGGCTTTCCCACATATCTTACATTCATAGGGCTTCTCACCAGTATGAATTCTCTGATGTCGAGTAAGGTCTGAACCAGAACGAAAAGCCTTTTCACATTCCTTACATTCATAGGGTTTCTCACCTGTGTGGATTCTCTGATGTTTAATAAGTTGTGAGCTCTGACTAAAGGCATTGCCACATTCCTTACATTCATAGGGTTTCTCCCCTGTATGAATTCTCTGATGTTGTGTAAAGTTTGAGCCACTACTAAAGGCCTTCCCACATTCTTTACATTCATAGGGCTTTTCACCAGTGTGAATTCTCTGATGTCGAGTGAAGTTGGAGCCACTACTAAAGGCCTTTCCACATTCTTTACATTCATAGGGTTTCTCACCAGTGTGAATTCGGTGATGTCGAGTAAGGTCTGAGCCACAAATAAAGGTTTTTCCACATTCCTTACATTCAAAGGGTTTCTTGCCAGTATGAATTTTCTGATGATGACTGAGTCTTGAGGGATGTCTAAAGGCCTTTCCACATTCCTTACATTCATAGGGTTTCTCAACAGTATGAATCATCTGATGGGTGGCAAGCTGTGAGTCATGTCTAAAGGTTTTCCTATATTCCTTAGTTGCACAGTATTTCTCTTTATTACTAATGATTTGCTGTAATGTAAAGGATGGATGTTGACTAAAAGTGGGCATTCCTTCACGGGTGAATATCAGTTGACTGAAATGTCTCTCCTGAGAGCCATGTTGTTTCTCAAACTGGCCATTACATTCCCAATCATCTCTGAAACTAGAGCACTGAAGGTCATGTCTTCTAAGTCTTTCCATTATCTCCCACTGGGCTGACTCTATTTCATAAATTTCCTTCTTCAGAAATAATTTCTTGGTCTCACATCTTGACTCCAGGACTGAAAGAAAATATGAAAGCAATCACTCACATTTTTCTTGTTTGGGAGAAATAAAACTTCTATTAAAATGGGAGAATTAAACTGAAATTTTTTAAAATGGACAAGAAAAGAAGAGTGAAGAGAGATGACACAGTAAGGTGAGGACAGTAAGTAAGCCACTGGTTTCTAAACGTTGCTATAAATCAGAATTACTTATAGGAGCTTGCTAAATATACAGATGCCTTAGACTCCCTTGTTACAGGATGGCTCTAATCATACATACACACACAAAAAAAATCTCACAGCATACGCAAACACACATATAAGAGCAGTGTACAGCATGAACTGTAAAATAAGGGGAATGATCATACCACTTAATAGGGTGGTTGTCAGGATTAAATGAATATGTCTAAGGGAGAATGTCTAGGGGTTGGCAAACTATGTACTGCAGCCCTGCAATAATTTTTATAAGTAAAGGTTTATTGGAACACAGCCACTTTTATTCATTTATGTATTGTCTATGGCTGTTTTTGAGCTACAGTTGCAACAGAGACCACACTGACTGCAAGCCTAAAATATTTACTATCTGGCCTGTTGAAGTTTGCCAGGCCCTGGTTAGATCTGTAATGTCCATTACATTAGCTACTAGCATATGTGTCTTTGAATTTAACATAATTAAGATTAAATAAAAATTCAAATTCAGTTCCTCAATGGCAATATCCACATTTCTAGTGTTAGAAATAGCCAAATATGGCTAGTGTCTACCATACTGGAAATCACAAACATCAGACATTTCCATCATTGCTGAAAATTCCAGATTAAGTAACTAAAGGCTTAGGTTCTCTTCAACCAATGACAGGGAAATAGAAGGTGGCAATCCAGATGGGAGAGTACCTTAAGAAAAGTCAGGTGCTGAATGAACCTAGCATGAGAGTTATATAGGGAGGATTTTCTGTGGCTCAATATGGTATATGCTTGGGGTTTGATGAAAATACTATGCCTTGGAATTCTGTGATTCTGAACTTAGGAAAAAAGAGGAGAGGACTTAACAAGTGCACAAGCACTGTAGTAGTGATGACCAACGGACAGGAAGGGCATTTGTAAGTTCAAAGAGAAGTGAAAAGAATATAATGGGAGGCAGTGTATTGCTATTGAAAGATCAGAGGTACAAGATTCAGTTGTACGAGTTTTGAACTCAAACTCAGTTAATTACAACCTTTGTTTTCTTGGGCAAATTAGTTTATCTTTCTGAGCCCCCAACTGTCTGTCTATATGAAAGGAATGATAATTAACTCTTAAAATCATTGTGAGGACTGGGTATACTACATGAAAAAATACTTGGTATTAAATAATTATTTAGTATTTGGGAGACAATATGATGGAAGGATTTCCATATAAAAATAGGGATGTTAGGCAAGTGAAGTGTTTTGAAGACCACACTATGGACCCAGAGGAAAAACCTCAAGCCAAAAGTGAAGATCATTCTAGTACCATCTTATTCATCTTCCTCTCATATAATTATTTAGCAAATACTGTTTAATATTGTTCCTAAATATATCCTGACACTCTTCCCTTTATATTCAATATAATACCTAATATGAAATATCACTCCCTTGGAATACTGGAATAGCCTCCAACCTAGTTTTTCCACTTGAGGTTTGTAGTCTTGAATCCGTGTCACTAGAATGGCATTAGCCTGCCAATGCTCTGCTTAAAATCCTTTGGTGGTTTCCTATATAATATTGCTCTTACAATAAAAGCCGAACTCCTGAACGTGGTCTACAAAACTCTGAATGATCTGGTTCCTGCCTGCCTTTCAACCAAATCTCACACTATGCTCTATTTTGGTTTCTAAGCTCCATCCACATTGGTCCTATTTTATAGTTCTTCAAATGCTCCTAATTATTAGTCCCCGTTTAGACCTTTCTAGGTACTTTTCCTTATGTATAGAAGGTATTTTCTTTTACTCTTGGCCTTGGTAACTATTACTCATTTTCCAAATCTCTACATAAAGGTCATACTTTCAGAGGTCTTCTCTGATCCTATGACCAAATAACACCCTCCTTGTAATTATACTGTTAGCACTCTGTTCTCTTCCTTAACAGGATTTTCATAACTTGTAATTACATACTTATTTAGGTTCATTTACTATCTTTTCCTTCAATAGGTCTTAAGTTCTGTGAAGGCAAGGAAAATGTCTATTGTCTTCATCAATGTGTATCCAACTCTGAGCATGGTACATGGTACATATTGGAAGATCAACAAGTATTTACTGACTGACTCAATTAGAAAGTATTTAAATATATACTCCTTAATGAAAAATGTCTAAAAATTTCCTCTAGGGAAAAAGGACAGGGACTTCCCTGGTGGCGCAATGGTTAAGAATCCACCTGCCAATGCAGGGAACACAGGTTCAATCCCTGATCCAGGAAGATCCCACATGCTGCAGAGCAACTAAGCCCATGTGCCACAACTACTGAGCCTGTGCTCTAGAGCCCGTTGAGCCACAACTACTGAGCTCGTGTGCCACAATTACTGAAGCCATGCGTCTAGAGCCTGTGCTCCACAACAACAGAAGCCACTGCAACGAGAAGCTCACACACCGCAACAAAGAGCAGCCCCTGCTCACTGCAACTAGAGAAAGACTGTGTGCAGCAACGAAGACCCAACACAGCCAAAAATTTAATTAATTAAAAATAAAAAGGACACACTTTTTGCAAATATGGCACATCAGATATATGCATTTATTACTGCTCTTTCATGAAGTGTCACTAACGATAGTAATGAGATTCAACAAAAGAAGAAACTCCATGAGGACAATGAGAGTGGGGGAAACAAAGAGCATCAACAAAAATTTGGAAACTAGAGAATAGATGGAATAGTAATAAATGTATTAACCTTGAGCCTTGAAACCTAAGTCACAGATTAGTCTTACTGTAGAATACCAGATATTTTCAAGAATGCAATCACCAGCTACCCTTGAAACTAGGGTGCATAAGAGTTGCAAAAAGGATAATTAATTGAAAATCTGTAAGAAAGAGACAGACTTCAGGTTCTCAAACCTACTCCACATAGCAAGCTGATTCCACAGTCCACTATACCCAGTAAACTCTCAAGAATCAGCCAGCCACGCTTATTTTATTAATTCCAGAAAGAAAGTAGAGGATCCCATTCTGGAGAAAATCAGCCCAAGAGAAAAGACCTGATAGGTGGTGTCTGCCAATGAACTGTTCTAGGCAGATCACTCTACAGTAACTACCACCAATAAATCTACAAATCCTGTCACAAACAAGCTCAAATCAGCTTTTTAATGCCACAGTGTTATATGAGCAAATAGCTTTGAGTCACTAGCTATTTCAGGAAAACATTAAATATAATAGCTTAAGGGACTTCCCTGGTGGCGCAGCGGTTAAGAATCTGCCTGCCAATGCAGGGGACACGGGTTCGTGCCCTGGTCCGGAAAGATCCCACATGCCACAGAGCAACTAAGCCCATGTGCCACAACTACTGAGCTTGCACGCTACAGCCCCTGAGCCACACTACTGAGCCCGCATGCCACAACTACTGGAGCCCATGTGCCTAGAGCCCGTGCTCGGCAACAAGAGAAGCCACCACAATGAGAAGCCTGTGCGCCACGACGAAGTGTAGCCCCCACTCGCCACAACTAGAAAAAGTCAGCGCGCAGCAACGAAGACCCAACACAGTCAAAAATAAATAAATTAATTAATTAAAAACAAAAACAAAAAAAAATAAGAGCTTAAAATACACAAAGAGAAACAGGAGAGACAATGGAGGGAAAATAAACAAAATTCAAAAGAAGAATGCTTCTAAAAAAAAAAGAAAAGAATGCTTCTAAAAACAATATTATATAGCAATTCCATAAGAGAATGATGTCAGAAAAAGAAATACTGAAAATGTTTTTTAAAATAAAAATACAAAGATGAGAACTTAATAAAACCCCACAGAAAGTACAACATAAAAAGAGAGATGGAAACTAGAAAAAAAAAAGAGCAGATACAAACTACTATATATAAAATAGATAAACAACAAGGTCCTACTGTATAGCACAGAGAACTATATGAAAAAAATAATATGTATATATACATGTATAACTGAATCACTTCACTGTACACCAGAAACTAACACAACATTGTAAATCAACTATACTTCAATTTAAAAAAAAGAAAAAGAAATTCTAGAGGTAGCACAAAAAATTTAAGATCTGAATTACGAGTGTTCAATCATTCAAAAAATTTAATGAGCTCTTACTATGTGTCAGACATGGTGCCAAGCACTGGACATAAAAAATGATCAATCAACATTTGAAACATAGAGAACAGAGAAAAAGAGAAAACAATGCAGAACAAATGATCAACAAAATTACAGAAGAAAATTTCAGAGATTTTTAGTTTCTGGAATAAGTGAGTGCCCTGGTACATGAAAGAATAAAATCAACATCATGATACCTCAACACGAAATATTAGATCATAAATAAATAACAAATGCTAAAAGCTTCCAAAGAGATTAAACAGGCCACTTAAAATAATTAAGAACCTGAATGGGTTTTGGACTTCTCCACAACACTAGATAATAGAAGATTTTAGAAATCCTCGGAGCAATGCCTTTAAAAAGTTGAAGTAAGTTTTTCAACCTAAAATGACATCTCCAGTCAAATTATCAATCAAATTATGAGAGTGAAATGAAAACATTTTTATTCATGAAAGGATTCACAAAATATACTTTCTATTTACTTCTTTTGTATCCTTCCCTTGGTTGCTTTTGAAAGATGTGCTTCAGAATAATAAGGAAACAAATCAAGAGAGAGGAAGGCAAGAGATCCAAAGTCTAGGTATACAAAAGTATCCAAGGCATGCAAATACAGAAGAGAATCAAAACAAATTCAAAGGGGAGGAGTTAAGGGAATCAAAGGGATGATCCTAAGGGAATCCACTGGATGATAATAAAGGAAAATTCTAAAATAAAGCTATGTTACAATCACACCTGGGGAGGAAGAACAGAGCATTTGAGGAAGGATATCTCAGTTAAAAAACAAACCATAGAACAGGAGAAAATATTTGCAAATGAAGCAACGGACAAGGGATTAATCTCCAAAATACACAAACAGCTCATACAGCTCAATATCAAAAACACAAACAACCCAATCAAAAAAATGGGTACAAGATCTAAATAGACATTTCTCCAAAGAAAACATACAGATGGGCAAAAAACAAATGAAAAGATGCTCACTATCACTAATTATTAGAGAAATGCAAATCAAAACTATAATGAGGGGCTTCCCTGGTGGCGCAGTAGTTGAGAGTCTGCCTGCTGATACAGGGGATACGGGTTCATGCCCCGGTCTGGGAAGATCCCACATGCCGCGCAGCGGCTGGGCCCGTGAGCCATGGCTGCTGAGCCTGTGCGTCTGGAGCCTGTGCTCCGCAACGGGAGAGGCCACAACAGTGAGAGGCCCGCGTACAGCAAAAAAACAAAACAAAACAAAACAAAAAAACAAACTATAATGAGGTATCACCTCACACTGGTCAGAATGGCCATAATCAAAAAATCTACAAACAGTAAATGCTGGAGAGGGTGTGGAGAAAAAGGAACCCCCCTACACCTTTGGTGGGAATGTAGATTGGTACAGCCACTATGGAGAACAGTATGGAGGTCCCTTAAAAAACTAAAAATAGAGCTGCAATATGACCCAGCAATCCCACTCCTGGGCATATATCTGGAGAAAACCATAATTCAAAAGGATGCATGCATCCAATGTTCATTGCAGCACTATGTACAATAGCCAGGACATGGCAGCAACCCAAATATCCATTGACAGAGGAATGGATAAAGGAGATGTGGTACATATATACAATGGAATATTACTCAGCCATAAAAAGAAACAAAATAATGCCATTTGCAGTGACATGTATGGACCTAGAGATTGTCATATAAAGTCAGTCAGAAAGAGAAAGACAAATATTGTATAATATCACTTATATGTGGAATCCAGAAAAATGGTACAGATGAACTTATTTGCAAAGCACAGAGTCACAGACGTAAAAAACAAACTTCTTGTTACCAAGGGGGGAAAGGAGGGTGGGATGAATTGGGAGATTGGGACTGACATATATTCACTACTATATATAAAACAGATAACTAGTGAGAACATACTGTATAGCACAGGGAACTCTACTCAATGCTCTGTGGTGACCTAAATGGGAAGGAAATCTAAAAAGAGTGGATGGGGGACTTCCCTGGCAGTCCAGTGGTTAAGACTCTGCCTTCCAATGGAGGGGGTGCAGGTTCTATAGGGAAGCTAAGATCCCACATGCCTCAGGGCCAAAAAACCAAAACAAAACAGAAGCAACACTGTAACAAATTCAATAAAGGCATTAAAAATGGTCCACATGAAAAAAAAATCTTAAAAAAAAAAATAAAATAAATAAGAGTGGATATATGTATAACTGATTCACTTTCCTGTACAACAGAAACAAATACAACATTGTAAAGCCACTATACTCCAATAAAAATTTAAAACAAAAAAAATAAAGGACACACCAGGCTAGTATACAAAAACAAAAACAACAAAACAATACCCCACAGTTACCTGATGTGTCTGAAAAGAGATTAGTGACAGATAAACAGAAAACTAAGCAAACTCTCAATTAAGACAAGGTTTAACTCCATGGAAAAGAAAAGTTGTACAAGGAGTGAAATGTGACTACAGAGCTCAGCAACAAAAAAGATTTACATAGTCAGTGAGTGAATTGAACAACAATTTAATTAAAATTGTGATATAGTATATATGGAAGATTATATGTACTATATACAGTATATATGGAGGATGAGGAAAGAGGATATAAAGTAAGCTAAATCTTCAAATTCCACAGTGAAAAGTGAATCATCACTATAACCAGAATTAACTCTTGAAAAAAAATTCTCACAAGAGAAAGGATAGAAATGGTGACCCAACCCCTACCCCCCAAAAATGACAGGGTCATGGGGAAGGAAATTTATATAGGCAATAAAATAAATGTAAAATATGAGTTCCAGAAGGAGAATATGGTGATGATGCAAAACCAACAATAAGACAAATTCCCAGAGTCAAAGAAAACTCTTAGTAATCAGATGGTTCCTTTCTGTGCTGAGCAGAATTTATGAGGAAAGACTTTTGTTTTTGTTCTTTTAAATTTATTTATTTATTTATTTGGATGTGTCGGGTCTTAGCTGCGTCAGGCAGACTCCTTAGTTGCGGCTCACCGGCTTCTTAGTTGTGACACATGGGCTCCTTAGTTGTGGCTCATGGGCTCCTTAATTGCGGCTCGCCAGCTCCTCATTTGTAGCATGTGAACCCTTAGTTGCAGCATGCATGTGGGATCTAGTTCCCGGACCAGGGATCAAACCTGGGCCCCCTGCATTGGGAGCGCAGAGTCTTAACCACTGCGCCACCAGGCCAAGTCCCAAGGAAAGAGTTTTAACTAGATATACCTTGGTAGAATTTCTGAGGTTCAAAGAAAAAGATAACTCTATATAAGTAGAAACCCAATGAATCAGGTTGTAGCGTATTCACATGTTTGTGTTTGGTGTTGCCCCAATAGTTCTCTAAAGTTTTGAATTAGTTACTAGTGTTGACATATCAGGAGATTTAATACAGAAATCTGGATTTCTGCCTTTCCTTGAAGGACCAGATTATGCAGCAGCACTAGGCCTGTATTCTCATGACAGCTGTCTCCTAGACTTAACAAGTGCTTACTCCTTTGAGACAAGGTACAGACTCTCTCTCATTACCCACTGTCCCCACTATTTCCTAGCCCCATATGGATGCTCAGGCCAGAGTTTCAGTTGCCATGTACATTTGCAATATTGCCTTTTTAAATTTTACTTTCATTTCTGAAGAGTTTTTGCAGGCTATGGAATTCTGTGTTGACAGTTCTTTAGCATATAAAATATTGTTCCACTTTTTGCTGACCTCCATGGTTTATGAAGATAAATCTAGTCTTTCAAATCTTTGTTTCCCTACAAGTAACACATTATTTTTCTATGGTTCTTTCATTTACTATGGTCCTTTTGCGACTTCAGTGACATAAATATGAAACCTTTGTTGTTGTCCCACATGTCCCTGAGTCACTCTTTAAGTTTTCAATCTTTTTTCTGTTATTCATACTGGCTAATTTCTCTTGATCTACCTTCTAGTTCACTAATTTCCCTCTGTTCTCTCCATTCTCCTATTGAGCCTATCCAGTGAGTTTTAAAATTTTTGGCCATTGCATTTTTCAGTTCTACAATTTCCACTTGTTTCTTATTTTCTTTAAATTGTATATATATATTTTTTGCTATTGAGTTGTATGGGTTCTGTGTGTGTGTGTATATATATACATATATATAAAACGGATATTAACTCCTTATTAGATATATGATTTGCAAATATTTTCTCTCACTCAGTAGGCTGCCTTTTTAACTTATGGTTTCCTTTTCTGTGCAGATTTTTAGTTGGATGTCATCCCATTTGTTAATTTTTACTTTTGTTGCCTTTGCTTTGGTGTCATATCCAAAAAAATACAAGACTAATGTCAAGGAGCTTACCCTCTGTGTTTTCTTCTAGGAGTTTTATGGTTTCAGGTCTTGTATTCAAGTCTTTAATCCATAGAGTTGATTTTTGTGTAAGGTGTAAGACAGTGGTCCAGTATTTCCAACACCACTTATTGAAGAGACTGTCCTTTTCCCATTGTATATTCTTGGCTTTTTCATTTTAACTGACCATATATATGTGGGTTTATCTCTTGGCTCTCTTTTGTTCCATTGATCTATGTGTTTGTTTTTATGCCAATACCATCCTGTTTTTACTACAGCTTTGTAATCTGGTTTGAAATCAAGAAGCATGATGCCTCCAGCTTTGTTCTTCTTTCTCAAGATTACTTTGACAATTTAGGGTCTTTTGTAGGTTTCATACAAATTTTAGAATTGTTTGTTCTATTTCTCTGAAAGATGCCTTGGAATTTTGATAGGGAGTGCACTGAATCTGTAGACTACTTTGTGTTGTATGAACATTTAAACAATATTAATTCTTCCAATCCATGAAAATGGAGTAGCTTTCCATTTATTTGTGACTTCTTCAATTTCTTTCATCAGTGTCTTATAGTTTTCAATGTACAGGTCTTTTCACCTCCTTAGTTAAATTTATTTCTAGGTATTTTATTCTTTTTTTTTTGATGTACTTGTAAATGAGATTTTTCTTCTTAATTTCTCTTTCTGAGTGTTCATTACTAGTGGATAGACATGCAACTGATTTTTTGTATGTGAATTTTGTATCCTGCAACTTTACTGAATTCATTTATGAATTCTAACAGTTTTTCTAAAACCAGAATTACCATATGATCCAGCAATCCCACTCCTGGGCATTTGGATTAGACAAAACTCTAATCCAAAATGATATATGCACCCCTATGTTCACAGCAGCACTATTCACAACAGCCAAGGCATGGAAACAATCTAAATTTCCATTGACAGAGGAATGGATAAAGAAGATGTGGTAAATACATACAATGGAATATTACTCAGCCATAAAAAAGAATGAAATAATGCCATTTGCAGCAACATAGGTGCAACTAGAGATTATCATACTAAGTAAAATCAGAAAAGGAAAGACAAATATCACATGGTATCACTTACACGTGGAATCTAAAATATGACACAAATGAACCTATCTATGAAACAGAAACACACTCACGGACATAGAACAGATTTGTGGTTGCCAAGGGGGAGGGGATTGGAGAAGGGATGGAGTGGGGTTAGCAGATGTAAGCTATTATATATGGAATGGATAAACAACAAGGTCCTGTTGTACAGCACTGAGAACTATATTCAGTATCCTATGATAAACCATAATGGAAAAGAATAGTAAAAAAATGTATATATAGGACTTCCCTGGTTGTGCAGTGGTTAAGAATCTACCTGCCAATGCAGGGGACACGGGTTCGAGCCCTGGTCCAGGAAGATCCCACATGCCGTGGAGCAACTAAGCCCGTGTGCTACAACTACTGAGCCTGCGCTCTAGAGCCCATGAGCCACAACTGCTGAAGCCCACGTGCCTAGAGCCTATGCTCCGCAACGAGAAGCCACTGCAAAGAGAAGCCCTCACACAGCAACAAAGAGTAACCCCCACTCGCCGCAATTAGAGAAAGCCCGTGCACAGCAATGAAGACCCAATGCAGCCAAACAAAATAAATAAATAAAATATTTTAAAAAAGAAAACATTAAGAAGAAATAGTGCTTTTAAAAAATGTATATATGTATAACTAAACCACTTTGCTGTACAGCAGAAATTAACACCACATTGTAAATCAACTATACTTCAATAAAAATTAATAAATAATTCTAACTTTTTTTAGTGGAGTCTTTGGGATTTTCTATATATATCAAGTTATCTGCAAACAGTGACAGTTTTACTTCTTCCTTTCTGATTTGGATGACTTATATTTCTTTTTCTTCCGTAGCTGCTCTGGCTTAGACTTCCGGTACTATGTTGAATAAAAGTGGTGAGAGTGGGGATCCGTGTCTCGTTCCTGATCTTAAAGGAAAAGCTTTCAATTTTTTACCACTGAGTATGATGCTAGCTGTGGGCTTGTCACAAATGGCCTTTAGTATGTTGAGATATGTTCCCCCTTTGTTCAGAGTTTTTATCATGAATGGATGTTGACAAAAACCAACGTAAATGAAATTTTACTTAACGTAATTTTAAAATTTATATGGAAGACCAAAAAGACAAGTATAACCAAATACTTCTGAAGAAAAAAGTGGAGGGACCTGTCCCATCAGAGATCAGGACTTTTGATAAAAGCAAGAGTAATTAGGACAGGTATAGATAAAAAAGGCCAATGGAATAAGAGTGACCTATGTATACATGGAATTTTAATATGTGACTGTGGATCAGTGGAAAACAAATGGACTCTTCATTCAGTGGGGCAAATAATTTGTTTTCTCTACGGGGAAAAAATTAGAACTGATCTCATACCATTTGTGAAAATCAACTCCAGGTACCTTAACAGGGCTTTAATAAGAAAGTAAAAACAGAAACATTCTTGGAAGAAGAAATGAGAGAAAATGGGGCTAGGAAAAGGTTTCTTATGACCCCAAAGGTGTGAAGCCTGTGAAGGAAAAAAGTAGAATTTTTAAATAAACTTATATAATTATAATTATATAAAATTATATATAATTTAACTATTAAATATATAATGTAACCATAATAACACAAAGTATTACTGTTTATCAAAAGATGTCATAAAGAAAATGAATAAATAAGCTACAACAGGAAAAGATGTCTATAAAACATGCTACTGATCAAAAATTAGTACCTAGAAAATATATAAGGAATTCCTATAAATTTTAGGAGAAAGCCCAATAGTCTAATAAAAAAATGATCAAAACGGTATTATAGGGATTTCTGTGGTGGTCCACTTGTAGAGAATCCATCTTACAGTGCGGGCGAGGCAGGTTCGACCCCTGGTTGGGGAACTGGGACCCCACATGCCACGGGGCAGCTGGGCCCGCACGCCACAACTGCTGAGCTCGCGTGCCACAATTGCAGAGCCCATGGGCCCTGGAGCCTGCATGCCACAACTAGAGAGGAGAGGGCCTGCACACCACAACTGGAGAAAGGCATGCACGCCACAGTGAGGAGCCTGTGCACCACAGCAAAGGATGCTGCATGCTTCAACAAGGATCCGGTGTGCCGCACCTAAGACCCGACACAGCCAAAAATAAATTAAATAAACGATAAATAAATCTTAAAAAAAAAGTGATTATCAAATCAGATGAAGTGGAGCATAGGGTCAGCTACTGCAATTAAGAGAAGGGAGGGATAGCAGTTTAAAAAAAAATGGCATTACACAGAAGAGACACTATTGGCCAAACATGTGGAAAGATAATCTTCAACAGTAGCCAGGAAAACTCAATTTAAAACAATGAAATAAGATTTTTTTTTTTTTTTTGGCTGCGTTGGGTCTTCATTGCTGCGCACGGCAAGCAGGGGCTACTCTTTGCTGTGGTGCACGGGCTTCTCATTGCGGTGGCTTTTCTAGTTGCGGAGCATGCGCTCTAGACACGTGGGCCTTAGTAGTTGTGGCATGTGGGCTCTAGAGCACAGGCTCCGTAGTTGTGGTACATGGCCTTAGTTGCTCTGCAGCACGTGGGATGTTCCTGGACCAGGGCTCGAACCCATGTCCCCTGCATTGGCAAGTAGATTCCATTCTATTCTATTCTATTCTATTTATTTATTTATGGCTGTGTTATGTCTTCGTTGCTGTGCACGGGCTTCTCATTGTGGTGGCTTCTCTTGTTGTGGAGCATGGGCTCTAGGCGTGCGGGCTTCAGCAATTGTGGCACACAGGCTCAGTAGTTGTGGTGCATGGGCTTAGTTGCTCCGCGTCATGTGGGATCTTCCCGGACCAGGGATCGAACCCGTGTCCCCTGCATTGGCAGGCGGATTCTTAACTGCTGTGCTACCAGGTAAGTCCCAGGAGGTGGATACTTTTTGTTTTACATCTTTATTGGAGTATAATTGCTTTACAATGGTGTGTTAGTTTCTGCTGTATAACAAAGTGAATCAGCTCTACATATACACGTATCCCCATATCCCCTCCCTCTTGCATCTCCCTCCCTATCCCACCCCTCTAGGTGGTCACAGAGCACCGAGCTGATCTCCCTGTGTTATGCGGCTGCGGCAGGCAGATTCTTAACCACTGTGCCACCAGGGGAAGCCCCGAAATGAGATTTTATACTCACCAATCAGACTGTTAAAAAAATGAAAAAAAATCTTATAATATCAATTACAGAGAAAGATGGTGATACAGACACTTGGAAAACAGTTTGGTATTACCTGGTAAAGCTGAATAAGAACGTATGCCTATCTAAAGTCAACTGCGGGCTTCCCTGGTGGTGCAGTGGTTGAGAGTCCGCCTGCCAATGCAGGGGACACGGGTTCATGCCCTGGTCTGGGAGGATCCCACATGCCGCGGAGCGGCTGGGCCTGTGGACCATGGCCGCTGAGCCTGCGCGTCCGGAGCCTGTGCTCCGCAACGGGAGAGGCCACAGCAGTGAGAGGCCCACGTAATGCAAAAAAAAAAAAAAAAGTCAACTGGGCCACACAGCCTGTCTGGTGTGTTTTAATGTCCACTAAATTCTCAGACAAAGCCCCAGAAGCCTTTACCCTCTTTTTTGCCTATACGTCTATACAAGCTAAGGGGAATAGAGACTTGAAGTGACTATCTGGAGATATCAGGATCCAACAGGTTAACTGATTTTTTTAAGTAAATTTTTAAAAGTTTAATAAAAATCACTCTTTAAAGGTGGGGGAAAAAAAAAAAGAATGTATGCCAAGACCAAGCAGTTATATTCCTAGGTGTATTTCCTAGCAAATTTCTTGTATATGCAAATCTAGAGATTTACATGTTATTATCTTATAATTTTATGTTAATTAAATGTTATATATATCCTATTGTGCATGTACTATATTTTATAACTAATTTTTTAAAAAACTTAGTGGATAAGCTGAAGAGGCAAAAGGTCACACATAACTGAAGAATATATTAGTGAATCAATACAGATCGAGGCAAGGAATTCTATGTAAAGGCAGTATAAATGGAAAAAGAGATGAAGAGTTTAAGCCATTGGAGGTGATCCAGATGTTCCAATGTCTGTTTAATAGGAGCTTAAGAGAGAAAAGAGGAAATGGTAGCAAGGTAATGTTTGAAGAGATGACTGCCAAGGATTTCCTATCACAAGAAAAAGATATAACTCCTCAGATTTAAAAATACAACCAGAAGCAAAATATGGCGGAATAAAGGTAACCACACCTGAATATTACAGTAAAAATTTAGCCCCTTAGAAGAAACGTTTATAAAGGAACAACAATCATACATCGAGAAGAAAACATTGGAGAATATCTTTATGGTCTTATGGTGAGCAAAGGTTTCTTAAACAGGACAAAAAGTACAGATAGCATGATCTGTTTATATAAGATTGAAAAATAGGCCAAGGAAGAATTTCTTATATAAGTCCTAATAAGTGTGAAGCACAAACGGAAAGATTGATAAATTTGACCAAAATTAAGAACTTCTGTTCACAAAAAGAAACCATAAAGAGAGCTAAATTCAGAGTAGAAGAAGATATTAGCAATTTTTAGAACATGGAATATACTCATAAGCAAAATATATAAAGAACTCTTACACATCACTAAGAAAAATACAGGCACTCCAACAGAAAAACAGGTAAAAAAGACGAACAGGCAATTGACTAAAGAAGAATTTCAAAAGATGAATAATGATATGAAAATGTGTTCAAGCTCATCAGTAAAAAGGGAAATGCAAATTAAAACCACACTGAAGTATCACTATATGCTCAGCAATTGGTAAAAATCTAAGTTTGACAATACCATACATCAGGAAGCATGTGTAACAATGGGAGCTCCTATATACTGCTGGTGGGATTGTAAACTAGTATACACATTAAAGAAAAGTTGAAAAATGGATAGCTAAAGATATTATGTCTTATAATCCATTCATTTCTATCCTTTTCAAATAACATAGAAAATGTTCATAGTAGTGATTTATAACTGTCAAAAACTGGAAACAACCTAACTGCCTATGAAAAGTAGAACTGAAAAATAAACTGTGGTATATTCATATAATCGAATGAATCAACTCTGACTATAAAAAACTGGGTGGCATTCTTAGGTGGTAAAAGTATAAACGGACATAAAGATACAATGGACAAAGAGAGATCTGTGCTGATAGATGGTTCCATAAGAATTCATTCTATAACTGTTTGAATATCTACCTATAGTTTGTTACTTTTCTGTACTTGAGATAATTTCCAATAAAAAGAATTAAAATATATTAAACTGTCTCCTGGGCCTGTCTACCTCTGCAGGTACAAGTGGATAGATAGACAAAAGAAATAGAAAAAGAGGTGCTGAAATACAAACTAACATAAATCAGAACTTATAACTGAACAGGCAGATAAAACAATGATGATATAAGCAGCTGTTCGGTAAATGGTGCTAAAATAAGGTATGGGGGCACGGGAGGGGGGATTGATTTGGACTCTCAATTTACAGCTTATTGTAAAAGAACTTTAAAATGGATTTAAATGCTATTGAAAATAGCAGAAAAATGTTTTAAAAAGAACAAAATATCTATGAAGTTTGTAGAAGTCAGTTAATTTTCTAAAATTAGAAACTGTAATAACCACAAAAGGCTGACTACAGACACATTAAAGCATACATTTAAAGATGCCAATCCAAATTAAAATTTAAAAAGTAAAAAGCACCCTGTGGAAATGGGTATATAATGTTTTTATTTCATAAAGTCCATAAAAATTGACTGAAAAAAATTAGGACAGTAATAGATAAAAAGTGTAAAATATAGTACAAACAAGTTAAAAACAGTAGCATCATTAAGGTGAAAATGTTCACTCTCACTAGTACTCAGTAGAATGACACTAAAACAATCCAGTGTACCAAGAAATCAGTGTAAAAGTTATTAGGGATGATAAAGCATTAAATTATATGAGGGAGAAAATGTCCATATTTTTTAGAATTACATATTGAGGTTATACAAGGGTGAAATGACATGAAGTCTTGGATTTGAAAATACTTTAATAATAAGAATGGGGATAGATGAAGCACTGGCCTCCTGGCTGCTCCTCACACAGAGCCAATGCATACCTGCCTCAGGCCCTTGAATGTTTGGCTTCCTCTCTCTGGAATGTTCTTCCTCCCAGTAATCACATACAATGATTTACAGCTATACTTCTTCAGGTCTCTGTCCCAATGTCATCTTATTGGAAAAAGTTTCTTGTACCATGTCACAAAAAATAGCACCCCCCGCATCCCCTTTCTTCACCTTGTTTGTCTTTTCAGCACTCACCATTATATATTATATATTTATTTATTTGGGTATCTCTCCCTGCACCAGAGGCTAAACTCTGGAAACAGAGAGTCTGCACATTCTATTCACTGCTGTAACCTCAGGTTGACAGTAGTGCTGGGCATGCAACAGGTATTCAATAAACATATACTGATCTATCGACAGATGAATGGATAAAGAAGATGTGGTACATACATACAATGGAATATTACTCAGCCATTAAAAAGAATGAAATAATGCCATTTGCAGCAACATGGATGGACCTGAAGATTATCATACTAAGTGAAGTCAGAGAAAGATAAATAACATATGCTATCGCTTATACGTGGAATTAAAAATAATAATACAAATGAACTTATTTATAAAACAGAAACAGACTCACAGACTTAGAGTATGAACTTATGGTTACCAGGGGGAAGGGTGGGGGGGAGGGACAAATTGGGAGTTTGGGAATGACATGTGCACACTGCTATATTTAAAACAGGTAATCAACAAGGACCTACTGTATAGCACAGGGAACTCTGCTCAATATTCTGTAATAACCTAAATGGGAAAAGAATTTGAAAAAGAATAGATACATGTATATGTATAAATGAATCACTTTGTTATACACCTGAAACTAACACAACATTGTTAATCAACTGTTCTTCAATATAAAATAAAAATTTTAAAAAAACATATTGAATTAAGGAATGTGCTGTCCTGGTTTTTCCTTTTTTTTTTAAATTTATCTTTGCTAGCACTAAGCTCTCAATGGAGGCACAGAGCCTTTTTGCCTTTTTTCCGTTAAAGTCAATGACATGCATGCTCAAATCTCCCTCTATGACATCTATATGATCAACTCCTCTTCTACCTCTTTAGCCCTCACTTTCTGCTGGGCTCCCTATTTTAACCTCACTTATGGTGCTTCTACATTTTAGGAGTTATATATAGTATCCCTATTAAGCTATAAACTCTGAAATTGCTTATTCATTTTTTGTTGTTGTTGTTTTTTCATTTTTGGCTGCACCATGCAGCTTAAGTGATCTTACTTCCCCGACCAGGGATCGAACCCATGCCCCCTTCAGTGGAAGCATGGAGTCCTAACCACTGGACCACCAGGGAATTCCTGCTTATTTGTTTTTTAATCTCTTCAATACCTAGCAGAGTACCTCACATACATTAGAAAATCAGTAAATGAATGAATCAATGAGTGTATGAGCTACTGTATCTTAAAAACCCTAAAGGAAATAAGTCTTTGGTAATGTAGGGAAAAAAATATTTCAGGAGACAGTGATGCTTTTTAAAGACTAAATACAAAAGAGGATGAGAAGATGTTAAGGAAATAGATCCAAATTTGGAAAGAAAGGAATATTATTAGAGAATATGGAGGAGGGCACCAGCTGTTTAGAATTGGGACAGAAGTACAGAAGGAGAAGAGCAGGTAGAGTGTGTTAAGTAAGGGGAAAAGGTAAGATCATTTGAAAGGTCATGCTGAAAAGGCTTACTTTTGCACAACAGGCCTGAAGTTTTTAAGGGGAGCTTCCCAGATTTCATCTCAAAGGTGCAGTCTCTCCACTGACCAATTGGGTCATTACTTGCCATGCCTCACTTACCTGGCCACCGGTCTCTTGTTAGTTCTTTGTCAACCAACCAGGGTTCCTTCCCTTGCTCCAAGAAGGAGATCACTTCTGGTTTAGAAATAGAATGTCCTGCTTACAAAAGAAGTAATGAGATAAGTTTATGATGAGAATGTCCCAGAATTCAAATCCAGTCCCTTCATTATTAAGAAAGAGTCAAAGAAAGATACATCAGATTTATGAAACATAACAGAGGACTTGAAACTTCCCTCATAACTCAATGCAGCTTCCTCTTTCTAACTCTACAGTATTAAAATTATTCCCCTGGAAACAAGCTGTAGAAATCCAAATCGTTACTTGAAAGGTAGGTGAGTATAACACCAGAAGAAGTAGACCTTCTCAAGGCAGAATCTGAATTATTATGGATGTCCTTACCCATTGAAACCAGGTTGCTGTAATTCTCCAACATCACCTCTCTGTATAAATCTCTCTGATCATCATTCAGGTATTCCCACTCCTCCTGAGAGAAGTCTATGGACACATCACTGAACATCACTGACTCCTGGAACAACAACCATGTTAAATTGTTAAAAATTAGATTGGATTAACAAACATAAGTGTTTTTGTGACAGAAAGAGAGAAGAAAAAAATAAAGCTAGAAGAGGGACTCCCCTGGTGGCACAGTGGTTAAGAATCTGCCTGCCAATGCAGGGGACACAGGTTTGAGCCCTGGTCCGGGAAGATCCCACATGCTGCAGAGCAACAGAGCCAGTGCGCCACAACTACTGAGCCTGCGCCCTAGAGCCTGCGAGCCACAATTACTGAGCCCACGTGCCACAACTACTGAAGCCCACGTGCCTAGAGCCTGTGCTCTACAACAAGAGAAACCACCACAGTGAGAAGCCCGGGTACCACAAGGAAGAGTAGCCCCCACTCACTGCAACTAGAGAAAGCCCATGCGCAGCAATGAAGACCCAAGACAGCCAAAAATAAATAAATATATAAATTTATTAAAATAAATAAATTAATTAAAATAAAGCTAGAAGAAGTGAAAACCAGCAAGCATACAGAGTGGGGCTAAATGTCTGGGATGCATCTGGAGGACTGTAAACAAATAAGCAGGACTGAATCACTGAGCTTCCACGTCATCTGTTTCCTCCAAGAAAATTGCCTGTATATAGTGGGACACTTCCATTATCCAAGTAAGTCTGGGAAGGTACAAAATCCAGCCAAGACGAGTTTCCTAATTAAATGAAATAGTATATACAAACAACTAGCAGATGCTTGTCATATAATATGTTATGAATACATGTGACTATCTTTTCCAAAATAGCTATAAGTAAAATTTCAGAATAAGGGATAAAAAGAAGACATTAAAAGCAGGTTGGACAAAAGTCATAAAGAATCAGAGAGGCGGGGCTTCCCTGATGGCCCAGTGGTTAAGAACCCTCCTGCCAAGGCAGGGGACACAGGTTCGAGCCCTGGGCCAGGAAGATCCCACATGCTGCAGAGCAACTAAGCTCATGAGCCACAACTACTGAGCCCATGTGCCTCAACTACTGATGCCTGTGCGCCTAGATCCCATGCTCCGCAACAGAGAAGCCACTGCAATGAGAAGCCCCTGCACTGCAATGAAGAGTAGCCCCTGCTCGCCGCAACTAGAGAAAGCCTGTGCACAGCAACGAAGACACAATGCAGCCAAAAAAATAAATTAATTAAAAATAAATTTTTTAAAAAAAGAACCAGAGAGGCAATGGGGGGTTCTTAAGAAAACCACTAAAAACAAGAAATGGTAAGAACAATTCAATACGCTGATGTAGAAAAGAAATTCTGATCTAGAAGTCTATAACCAAATTTTCATTCTGTTATGACAACTGAAAAAAGAAATTCCTAGACATGGAATGACTCATCACAATTTCTTAGGAAACTACCAGAGGCTGTGCTCCACCAAAATCAGAGAGTTAACTAGAAAAGAGGAAGACATGGGATTCAAGAAATAAGTGAATTAAAATAGGAGAACAGTGAAGGAAAATCACAGGGGGAAAAAGAAAAAAAAAAAAAAGGGGAAGTCTTTGGGAAATAGACCTAGAGAGCAACTAGATGGGAGCAGGGTGAAAAAGGGAATAGGGATGCATGTCTCCATGTTCAAAAGGAATTGATGTGTTTGACCAGATGGAAAATGTATTGATTGGCATGTGGCAGTGATTCTGGAGATTTTGGATATAAATACATGAACAACTAAGCAAATGGGGGGAAGAAAGCAGTTAACCCCAGGAAAAATGAAAGGTTGTAACAGAAAAAAGCCATGAGCTGGCTCAGCAGTGAGTGATATTTGCAGTCCTAAGAATGTGTACACTATTGATTTAACCAAAAATTGTGATATAACAAAATCAGAGGAAATGAAGGGTGCAATACATAAGTATAATGTCCTTTCCACTCTGCAGTAAGTCAAGAGATAATGAGTAAAACTGATTATCAATATTCAAGAGTTGAGGGCAGCTACCTTTGGGAGTGAACTGGTAGTGGAGCCAGATTGAAATAGCACTACTTTACTTCTGAACATGTATAATATGACTTTAAAAAATATTTTAAATTTGCATATAATTCAAGACTGATACATTCTAATGTCACACTACTGTGTGACATTAGAATAACTATAGTAAGTTATTCCTTGTTAAATTCTTTCCATAAGCATATTTTTTTCACCAAATAATATTCTATAATATGGACATAAATGACAACTTCTCCTTTGCTTTCAGTCGTTGAGGCTGAAGGTGATCTTTAAAGACCTTCCCAACATTGGCCCAGTCTCACCTAAAACCACTCATTGCTCAACTGTAAATTTCCTTTGTTCCTGAACTACAGGAAATTGGCAGAATGTGATCCAGTTTCACACAATGGCATTACTGATGTCTATCATGGATCTCGTAGGGTGTCAGAGCTTTGTACCAACCACCAGTCATACCTCCAAACCTGAAAGTCTCATACATAGGAGATCTTTCTGTGTGTTAAGAATGAAATCAAACAAAACCATTCCACATACTTTCTTACTTGAAAACCTAGGTCTGTGGAGATGATCAGGGCTTTTCCCTATGAGGTGCCCCTAATTACCCATCTCCATCCTATCAAACCACTGTCCAAAGCAAATTAGATTAACAAATGGAAAACCCATTTCTGTTCTACCAAGATTTCTGACACAACTCTGATAGAAGATGCTGCAGGACTTACTAAATGGATTTGTAAACACTCTTTAAAAGAAGAAAGGGGGACTGTGGAGGGCACTGGGTTGTTTAGGAGGAAATAGGGGTCAGGTTCCTGAAGGGGGACCATGTTAACCAGTGAAAAATACTTTCCTCCAAACCTAGTCTCAGTCAGACTGTTTTTACATTATGTAATTAACAATTGTGGGAACAAATAAAGATACTTGATGAACTCCATAAGCAATTTTCCAATGGATTTAAATCTGATTAAGACCCCTTCAGAGAAACTTGTTATCTAACCCCTCAGCCCTCTAACAGTTATCTGTAATTTAAGAGTATAAAGATCTTTAACCAGACATTCCTTCCTTTTTTCCAACACTGATTATCTAACCACTTATTTTTTCTATAAGTATTTCCACCAAGAGAGAAATTTTTGAATTGGCTTATTAGAGACCTTTTCTTTAGAGCAAGAGGTAAGAGAACTTTGGCATTGCTTATAACTAAACCGTCTGAAAGTTGTTTTTTTAAAACACCTAAAAGCGCATGATGAGGAAAGCAAATATTTACACGTATTGGGTAAAAATGACTCTATTTGAGCAGAAGAAACAGCATCTCACCTGAGCCATGGCTTTGATATTTGCAGAAAAGGACCAGTCTTCCTCTGGGCTCCTCTTCTGGAAAAAGGCAGAGCTGGAGGAGACGAAAAGAAGCTATATAAGATCCCACTTGCCTCATAGCTTCCAGAATGATCATTTCCCCTCTGTTCACTCCACACAAACAGTTGAGGGGTATCAGTGAGAAGAATGGGCAAATCTCTCATTATCCCCTACTCCAGAAACCTCAAGCTTTGACTAGAGCCAGATAGATCTGGACAACTTGACATGGCTTAGAGAACACAGCTTGTATATATACACATATACACACAAAGATGTACTTTTCAAAAGTACAAATTATAGAATATTATACACACTGTTACTATTTTTACTTAATATATCTTGGACCAGATCCCAACTAGTACATTCAGAGGTACATAATTCTCTTAGCTACATTGGATTCTACTAAATGGATACACTTTAATTTATTCAACCAACTTGCTGCCAATGATCATTTGGGTTGTTTCCAGTCTTTCACTATAACAAACAATGCTGTGATATACTTGTACATATATCATTTTACTTGTATATAAATTCTGAATGATTAACTCCTAAAAGTTGATCATATGCATTTTAATTTGGATACACATTGGTCAAACCAATTTTCAATGATCTTGGATTGTACAATCAGGTCCCAAGTCCTGACCAAGAAAAATCTGGTTGATAATCCAGATCCTCTAATCTTGCCTAGTTGAGAAGACTTTTGGGGTTAATGAGCCTTGACTTAAGAAAACTGAAATCCAGAAAAGCAAACAAAGTAGTTTTACAGAATTTACAGTAATTTGGGGAAGATATTAAAATCAGCATAATAATATAAAGGAATTAAAAGCTACAGAAATAACATAGAAAGGGACTAAACCCACATCACTGATGCTTTAGAATAGCTTTTGACTATAAGTATAGCAATAAAATTAATAATAATTGTGTATATTCTGTGTGCTTCTATACTAATAGAAGTTTAAAACTGTTTAAGGGGAGTAACTGAATTTTTCATCGATGTTTAAATGTTTAAGAAAATTTGTGTTTTTTTGTTTATTAGATATAGGAATGTAATAAACTGAGCATTATAAAAGTGTAAAGGGCAGTGAGCATCCTCTATATATACCAAGCTCCTTGATCATCAAACAATTTATCAATAATTTTATGTAAAACTGACCACTCAGGAAGTAAAACCATGGTATCATGTTATAAATTATTTAATGGCTACTTCTACCCCTAGTTACTCACTGCATTCCCCCACAGGTAAACACATACCAGGAAATGAAAACCAAAGTAATCCACAAATGTCACTTCCTTAAAACCTGAAAGCATTACTTTAAATAACTATTATTACTACTTACTAAGTTCTTAGTATTTTTATCAACCACATAGCCTCTTACATGCCAGGTATTGTGCGAAAAGAAGAAGGGGGGACTGTGGAGGGCACTGTTGATACTAAAGAATCAACAGTAATCCAGAAAGACTTGAAAAGAGTTCCTTCTCCTATACTCCTCACTTTTAAGTCCCCCTTTCCGTTCTCTCTTCCTGGCCTTTCCCTGATTTTAAAGGGACTTCCTCAAGTGTTGTACCTTCCAAGCAGAATGGGAAGGAAACATCTCACTTCAATAGCTCCATACTATGTTTGTCACATTCCCAACCCTCTTCATCTTTGCCCCAGATGGTATCCTCCCAGGCTGAATTCTTGCATCTGGAGGATCTGCTCCTTCCTTTTAAAGCCAACAATCTCTGTGGCCAAGACCATCGTATATTTGCAGCATGACCACACCTGGGGCATGGAGCACTGCCAAAAGCACTACCACTACACAGAACAGAGTCTTACAATCAAATAAGTGATTTAAAATTTTTGAGAATTTTGCACTCTTCTAAATAACACACCTCTTTTAATTAAAAAAAAATGTAATGTATTAAATATTTCCAGTATTACCCTGAAAATTTCCTGTATGCTAGGAACTATAGTTGTCTGTTAGTAATAGAGACCTGAAAAGCAGTTTAATTTTTCTTATATAATGAGAAGGTTAGAAGTAGGTAGTGGCTGGCTTTGGTCCCCATGGTTGTTTTAGACACAATATCTATCATACAATTAAAGATTACTAGACATGCAAGGAGATAAAAAGAGAAAACAGCAGCAGAACCAAAAACAATTTAGATACTGGAGTTGGCAAACAAATAATTTTAAACGGCTATAATTAAAATGTTAAAGGCAACCAAGGAAAAGATAGGCAAATGGAGGATAAGACGAAGAAACTAAACAGAATTGAAATTCATAAAATTTCATCAAATTAAGAAACAAAGAAGTCATTGCATGGTTCTGAGATCAGACAAGCAGAAGACAGGATCACTGAACTCAAAGACAAGCCAACAAAAAATATCCGTATGAAGTGCAGGAGAAAATAAATAACAGGAGTATAAAAGACACACGAGACACAGTTAAAAGATCTACCACAAATGTATGTGGAGTCTCAGAAGGAGAAGAGATTGGAGAGGAATTAATATTTGAATAGATGTATACACTGATGTGTATAAAATTGATGACTAATAAGAATCTGCTGTATAAAAAAATAAATAAAATTAAATTTAAAAATTAAACAACAACAAAAGAGCCTATGGGGGAGACCGATCTGAAAAAAAATTAAAAATTTTTTTTTAATTAAAAATAAATTTGATTAATTGATTAGAAGTCTCAACAAGAGTTTCAAGAAGCTCAGCAAACCTGAAGAATAATATATAAGAAGATAAACAAAACAAACACACAAAACAAAAGCAAAATCACAATCAAGCATATCAGAGTCAAACTGCTGAAAACCAAAGAGAAAGGAAAAAATTATTGATAGTACCCAGAGGAATGAAAGATCTATTACCAACAGCACTGATAAAAAAAACAAGGGATAACATGAACAAAATCAGGAATGAAAAAGGGAACATTATTAAAGATAGCATTGAGGTTAAAAAGATAATACGAGAATACTAATAACTTTGTGTTAAGTTTGAAAGCTTAGATGAAATGGACAAATTCCTGGAAAAATTGCCAAAACTGACAAAACAAACAGAAACAACAGAATAGCTGAAAAGTTAAATTGATTCCATAATTTAAAATTTACCTATCAAGAAAATTTCAGGCCCAGATAGCTTCACCAGTGAATTCTTCCAAAGTTAAGGATTAACTGTAGTCTTACAAAGTAGTGAAAAAAGAACACAAGGAATTCTTCCCAACTCATATGAGGCTAATGTAAGCCTGACACCAAAACTTAATGAAGACATTAGAAGAAAAGAAAATTATAGGCCAATATTTCTCATGAACACACATGCAGAATTCTACAAAAAGTATTAGCAAATCTAACCCACTGGGGGAAAAATGTGATACATTATGGCTAAGTAGGGTTTATTTCAGGAATAAAAGGTTGGTTCAACTTTTGAAAATCAACATAATTTACCAGATTAATAATAAACAATACCACATTTGATCCTTTCATAGACACAGAAAACGCATTTAACTAAATTCAGCCCTCATTAATGTAAAAAAGTCTTAGCAAATGAGAAAGAGAACTCCCTCAACCTGATAAATAGCATCTACAATAGGTGTTTTTGTAGATGCTAAATACAAGGACAAATACAAAAAGCAACTGTACTTTTAGCAGCAATTGGAAATTTTCAAAATTTAAATGCTGTTTACAATTTCAACAGTAAATGTCAAATACCCAGGTATAAATCTACAAAAGATGTGCACTGAAAACCATAGCTAACTGATGAGAGAAATTAAAGACCTTAACAAATGTACATATAAGCCATACTTAATAGTTGGAAGATGCAATATTGAAGTAAATTCTCCCCATATTAACAAATAGATACACAAACAAAATCCCAGCAATGAGTTTTCTTTTTTGGTGAGAATTAACAAGTTGATTCTAACATCTACAGGAAATTGATTTCTTGAAAAAGAAAAAAAGTCAGAGGATTAATACTACAGATTTCAAGACAGTGGTACTGACAAAAGACAAAAAATAAAAAAGAATACAGTTCAGAAAGAGAGCCACATATATAATACCACCTGGTTTATTATAAAAGCTCCTTGCAATTCAGATGGGCAAGGATGGTATGTTCAATAAAATACTGGTGGAACTGGGTACTTGAATAGAAAAAAAATTAACCTTTATCCTTACCTCTCACCATACACAAAAATTAATTCAATATGGATCATAGTCTTAAATGAGAATGATAAATTTATAAAGCTTCTAAAAGAAAACATAGGAGTGTATCTTCAAGACCTTGGGAATAATCGAAGATTTCTTTTCAAGATATTAAAAAACCACGAATCCTAAAAGACAAAGGGCTAAAAAACTGCTAGGAAAATGGGGAAAGATATAAATAGGCAATCACAAAAACAGATTTTAAAATGTTCAAGCACATTCATAATTAAAGAATTTAGAAAACAACACCAAGATACTATGTTTCATGTATTAGATTGGTAAAAACAAAAGGCATGCATGAGGACACATTCTGCTCCTGGGTTGTGGGGAGAAAGAGGCGGGATGAAAACTGGTACAACAGCTCTAAAGGACAATTTAGCAATACCTAACAAAACTGCATACCCACCTACCTTTTGACCCAGCAATCCCACTTCTAGGACTCTACTCTGAAGATACACCTCCAGCAATATGAAATACATATATACAAAGTATTCATTGCAGCACTATTTCTAGTAGTAAAATATTGATCTAAATGCCCATAATATGAGAGTGGTTGAATAAACTATGATTAAATCCATATACTGGAATATTATGTAGCTGTAAAAAAGAATTATTAGTATCTCTTTGAATTGCAGTAGAATAATGCCCAGGATATGTCATTAAGTGAAAGAAGCAATGTTCAAAAGAGTACCTAGAATATTTTATCTTTAATGCAAAAAAAAAGGTCATTCAAAAGAGTACCTGTATCTGCTCATTTGTGCAAAGGAAATACCAGAAGGATTAAACAGAAACTACTGAGACTGATTATGTACAAGAAGTGGGCAGGAACCATGTTAATGTTTTCATACTTAAAATATTATGACATGTTACAGTCAACCAGGATGTGAAGGAACCCAAAGTGTAACACACAAAGCTAAATGTAGGAAAAATGAGTAACAAATCTATACTGAAGAGGGTAGTGAAGAAAACTAAATTGAGTAACTTTGGAAACAGTTTTGACTATATAATGTTAAGTTAAAGAACAAAAAAGTTGCACACAAATACTTCACTGTACTTAGTACATTTATTTTTTACACAAGTATGGGTTAGCAATTCTGCAACTACTTATATACATTCTAGAATATGTGTAAAAAAATTATTGATACTAAGAAGCAGGTTTCTCACTGTTGGAGAAAAGAGTTTCAAATAAGGAAATGGCCAAACCTGAAGGGAGACAATTCTCCATGAGTCTTGCATGTTTCTGCACATGTTGCCAGATCAGAGACTAAGTGCTATTATTCTGGATAATTTCGGCAAGATGTTTATATAATGAACAGCCTTGGAGGACAGAGATAGTCTCTCTCTAGAGCAAAAGCCAGGCATGCTTATTACCCATTATAAAAGATTCAGGTTCCCTAAATTCAAGAGAGCACATAAATACCTGTGTATTTTGCATCACCCTATGGGTGCAAGTGAACCAGTGCAAGGAAAATATTGATATTTTGGCTACTGCTACCACAATGAGCAACAAACTTTCACCTCTGACTTGAAATCTCATGTCTTCTACCAGCATCTGTGAAGCTGCCCAAGCTAACTTTTAACTTATAAGTAGGGTAAAATCTCAGATACTTCACAGTTCTTGACAGAATCCCATGGTATTGAACTGGAATTGAAAGTATGAGTGTGAACTGGTGGTTTTTAAATATATACAAATAAAGATAGATAGATAGATAGAGATGCGTATATATACATTTGCTTATTTTCTAGCTCTGTCCATTGCCAGGAACTAGAGGAATTACACCCAGGTAGAAATGAGCACACCAAGTGCCCAGAGTTTGGTTTATAAATCCACCCTCCAAGAAAAGAAACCAGGGCTCCTTGGAGAAATTGCTGATTCCAGGGCTAGAGGAGGGAAAAATACAAGCCTGGAACATACTGGTGCCAGAAAGTAAGACAGTGCTCAAAAAAATAATGGCATGTTGAAAGGACACAGAAGTCAAACTGAAGGAGTTCCTAGTGGCCAAATCTGGGACAATTTGAGCAACAAAATATGTAACAATAATAGATTATGAACTCATAGAATAATATATATATATATCTATGAGTTCATAAATAAATAATTGAACAAACATATGAGGAATAAGGGACAACTCTTCTTTACACTAGAATTTAAATTAATAAATGTAGAAGGAATGATGGAAAGAGAAAATCACCACTAGGTAAACATCACTGTAATAACTGTTACAGACAAGAATTATCAATGGATATTAAAATTAATGAGTGAAAGTATAATGAGAAACAGTATTTTTGCATAGTCCCAAAGCACCTCCCCACAAGATACTTATTAATTAAAAAGAGGAATACAGTAATTTTACAAAGGAGAAACCAGGCAGACACCACCTTTAACCAACTGATCAAAGTTAACATTACCAATAATGAGATATACTGATATAACTCCTGATATGACACATTGAGAAGGACACAACATCATTTTTGTGATCTTTTTGCCAAAAATGCATAGTCTAAATTTAGTCACGAGGAAATAGCAGACAAAACCAAATGAAAGACATTCTACAAAATAACTGGCCAGTGCTCCTCAAAAGTGTCAAGGTCAAAAAAGATAAAAAGGACTAAAGAACTATGTCAGATGGGAAGAGACTAACAAAACAAGACAACTAAATCAATCTGGGAACTTAGATTGGATTCTGGAACAGAACAGGGCACTGATAAGACAATTAGCAAAATTTAAACAATGTTTGTAAATTAGCAAACGTCTGGTATCAGGGTAAATTTCCTGGTTTTCATAATTGTACTGTGGACACCTGAATGAAAAGTATATTGGAATTCTTTCCACTATGTTTACAACATGAAAATAAAAAGGTTTTTTTTAATGAAAAAAATTAAAAGGACAAGAGAACACTTTTAAAAATTGGATATTAAAATGGCCAATAAAAATATGAAAAGGTGCTGAACATTACACACCAGGGAAATGCAAATTAAAACTGTGATGACATTCCACTACACATCCACCAGAATAGTTAAAAGATTGATAATTTCAAATAATGGAGACGATGTGGAACACCTGAAGCTCTCATACATTACTGGATGGAATGTAAATTGGTACAACATGAGATATTGGTAGTATCCATTAAACATGCCTGCTCAATGATCTAGCAATTCCACTCCTAAATATTTACTCAAGAGAAGAGCATTTACGTGTTCACCAAAACCACAGTAGAATGTTCATAGCAGCAACACAATTCGTAATAGCCCCAAATTGGAAAATATCAAATGTCCCTGAACAGTGTATTCAATTAATAAATTGCAATATACCCCGAAATGTAATGAGAACTAAGTACAATTACACTCAACAACATAGATGAATCTCATAGACATAATGTGGAACAAAAGAAGCCAGGCATAAAAGAACACATGCCATATAATTCCATTTATATATGAAATTCAAGAATGGGTAAAATTAATTAATGGTTATAGAATTCTGAATATTGATTCTGGGAAAGGAATAACTGGGAAGGGGCATGAGGGAAACTTCTGGGGTGCTGGCAAAGTTCTTTATGTTGATCTAGGACACTGTTTTATTGCTGTATACTGAAGATTTGTGTACTTTACTGTATATATGCTATATGTCATAAAAATGTTTTAAAAAACTATCAGAACCACGTTTTGGTAGGGACATGGAGCAATGAGATGTTTCAAACACTGTGCAAATATAAATCTGGCACCCTCTTTTGTAAATATTTTGGCACTATTTGGTAAAGTGGAAGATATATGACCTAGCAACTCCATTGGTAGGTAAACTCATGCATGTGTACCCTATGTAAAAGAATGCTCCTGGCAGCATAGTCTATAAGGTCAAAAACTAGAAATAACTCAAATGTGCATCATTACTAGAAGGAATAATAGTAGTATACTTTAAAGGATGGAATACAATATAGCAAGGAAAACAAATGAACCACTATTATATCTAATATGCATAATTCTCAAAAACATAGTTGTACAAATAAGCAAAGTAAGAGATAAAAGGCAGTATGGCAGCATTCATATAAAGTTTAAAAACGGGGGGAAACTACAGTATAATGCTTAAAGAGGTAAACATAAGCGAAAAAACTTCATACATTTAGCCAGTCACACAAACATAATCACACACAAACTTAAATCACCATGGTGACATACAGCTAGAGATAACCCGCAACCCAACAACAGGGCCGCATACCCAGGGCCTCAAATGGTCACATAAGCACAATCACACATTTACCAAGAGGACAGTCAGTCACAACCGGCACTGTCACAGGCACTGCACACCTGCACATGGTCGCACAGCCACAATCACACTAACCACAGATTAAAACCACACAGTATCCACAGGTACCCCCACGTGTACTCTGCAGCCCGCAGTCGCACAGTCACACCCCTCTACGGGGACAAACGCTATCACATCCACCGAGTCACAAGCTCCTCACACCCCCACAAACAATGCCGCACGTGATTACACGCACATCACTGGGTCGCATCCAATCACACCAGCACAGTCAAAGGCTCTCAGATTGTGCTGCACACGATTATCACTGGAACCACACACACGCTCACTACAGGAACAGCCAGACGCAATCACGCATTCATTCATCACATACCACTACACAGAAACAATCACACAATTTCAAACTCACCCCCTCAGTGGTACAAAGCCGAGGCTCCGGTCCCGCCCTCTCCTCTGGTTCCCCACTTCAGGTCTTCCAAGCTTCCAGAGCAGCAGAACCTTCCACAGGACTGGAACAGTCGCCCGTGCAGACCTGAGCGTCCCGCCAGCGCGTGATTTTGAGGCTGAATTCAAGCGAGAATAACGTTCTTGCCGAGAAGTCCTCTGGGAAGTGTAGTCAGAGACGTCCCTGGGGTGAACAAGATGGCTGCCGGCCGCCCGGATTCCTCTCAGAGCTCAGCTGCGACTCAGCCGAGAGGATTGCATTCCGTCATCAAACCGCGCATCGGAGGCCTCACGGAGCCTGGCTCAGCCTCGGGCCGTGACTTCCAAAAAAGCTCACTCTGAAGCATTTGAAAATGGACTTTCCGGGCCCGCCCTACTATCCTCTGGAGTTGAACAGGCTCTGGAAGAAAAGAACTAGTTCGCAAAGGGAGATAATTTGCACAGCCGAGCCTTCTGGGAAATGTAGTTAGGGAGCAGGAAAAGCGGTGGATGGGTCGTTTGAAATTCGTCTTGATTCTTCACAGCCTGCGCTTGGTCACACCCCGGAGACTTCTGGGAGTGTCACTGCGCCCAAGGAGTGCGCAGGCATCCTGGGTCGCCGTTTTGGCTTTTCGGGCATGAGTTTGGTTTGGGGGTTCCTCAGTGCAGAGGGCTTGTGGGACCTGAGCTTCTGAGACCCAAATCTAGTCAGGGAGGACAAAGGGGAGGAAACTAGGAACCTGCAAAGATACTGGGGAGGTTGAAGGGGGAGGAATCGCTAAACGTGAAGCAGGTACGGGTAAACCAAACGGGATGCGTTTCCTATGCTGCGAAGGGGGTTGATGCTATTCTGTGCTACTTACTGATTTCTCTGTGGTAGTCGGGGAGTGAGGAGAACGAGGGGGCGGTGAGGCAGGTTGTGCAGGAGGCAAGTAACGAAAGCCCGATGTGTGTGACTTAGGGTGTTGGGGGTAGTAGAGAGGGGCAGGAACACAATTGTGTGTGTGTCTGTGTCATTGATAATTTAAATGAGTATCACCGTATGTATGACTGGGATTGTATATTGGAAAATAATCTCTAAGCCTCATTGTAAAACAATAACAAGAAGGATAGATCTGGAAGCATTTTCTTTCTTTTTTTTTTCAGATTTGATGGGAGAAAGGTTACGTAATTGAGCTAATAAATTATTGAAAGCTTGACTTTTATGTAAAACCAGAAGCGTCAATTATGCAATAGAAATAAAAACAACGCTTTTGTTAAAAAGAAAGTCGGTTTGAAAGGAACTTTTTTTCTATTTTCTTTTTTTTTAATGGGGTTTTTGCTCTTGCTTAGAGCCCAGACCCTGGAGTCATAGCCATTCAATCTTACGTGTTCTTTTAATGTCCTGGGGGAGGGGTTTAGGTCTTAAGGGAGCTGATTTGTGAAGTCTTGGACTAAGAAATGACTTTAAAGTTTGATGGGCAATATTGGCCATTGGAAACAAGCAGAGAACTGAATTAGGGAGTGTTATTCCCATTTTCTGATGAAAACACCGTGGTCTAGAGAGATCAAGGAATTTAAGTTTAAAGTTCTTCAAGGAGCCTAGTCAGATCAATGGATTTACTAATTTTTTCTGGTAACCCCCTCCCCCCAGGGCCAGGTGGATTTTGTTAGGTGTAGAAATAAATTGCTTCTAATTGTAAAGATACTTTCTCCAAGAATTTTTTTTTTTTTTTTTTTTTTGGCAGTACGCGGGCCTCTCACTGTTGTGGCCTCTCCCGTTGCGGAGCACAGGCTCCGGACGCTCAGGCTCAGCGGCCATGGCTCACTGGCCCAGCTGCTCCGCGGCATGTGGGATCTTCCCGGACCGGGGCACGAACCCGTGTCCCCTGCATCGGCAGGCGGACTCTCAACCACTGCGCCACCAGGGAAGCCCTCCAAGAATTTTACTACAGTTACTTTTAATGTAGTTTTAAATAAAAGGAGAAAATAAGGTTGTTGGGTATAAAATTCGTGTAAATAAACTTCATATGTACAAACAAAACCTTGGAATAGGATAAAATGCTTAAGAATTATCTTAGCAAGAAATAAATAAAACCTACATAAAAAACTTACACTATGAAGGACACAAAATTAACAAATGAAAAGTGATACCATATTCTTGAATAGAAACCTTTAACATCATAAACATGTCATTTAAAATTAATTTATGAATTTAATATGATCCCATTGAAAAGAATATATTTTTCTAAATAAGGGTTATTCTAAAGTTCAAGTGGAATGACAAAGGTAGGAATAGACAGTATATCTGGGGGGAAAAAAAGCAGTGGGAGGCAATTGGGGCTAGTCTTACCAGATCATAAAACATACCCTAAAACTTCAAGATTTGAAATAATGCGGGCTTGTTATCTGACTGGACAGACCAGTGGAACAGAACAGAGAATCCAAAAATGGAACCAAATAAAGAATTTTAGTGTCTGGTGAATGGGGCATCTCAAATCAGGTGGAAAATGGACTTTTCAGTAATGGTAATAGGAACAATTTGGTAGACTTTCTGGAAAAAAGAAAATAGATTATGCCATGTACTGAACCAGAGTTAACTCCAAATGGGTCAAAACTTAAACAAAAAAATAAATAAATTACAAAGACTGAAAACTTGAATTAATTTATAAGCATGGAATGAGGAAGGCCTTCCTAACTTCAAAATCCCAAAACCAAGATGTAAAAGATTGATCATTGCTACTATATGAAAAAAAAAAAAAAGTTAAAGTGACAAGCTGGAAAAAATTTGCATTTTTTGTTACAAACAGCTAATCTCCCTAGTATATAAGGAGCACTCCAAAAATTGATTAAACAAAAAAGACTAACAACCCAATAAAAACAGAACGAGATTAACAAAAAATACTCAGAACAGAGTCTACATATTGTTCTCAAGTATATGAAAATACACTCAACCTCATTAAGAAGATAAATGCCATTAAAACTATGTAGAGATACTGTTTCTTACAGACTTGAATGGCAAATATTCCCAAAATTTGAAAACTTACCTTGTTAAGAGGGACTGCCGATTGGTACAAACTATTTGGAAGGCAATTTGGCAGCATCTTTCAAAATTCCAACTGCATTTATCCTTTGACTGAGCAATCCCACCTCTGGGATTTTATCCTACAGATCTAGTTATGATGATGCATATCCAAGATCTTTGTGTTCATCACATTTCTTTTCAGAAGGGTATCACAACCCCATTCTTGACAATTTCCTTGACTTCCTTCAAACTTCTCTTTCAGTTTTCTAATTCTAATCCTCTGATCACTAAAACAAATAACAGCAACAAAAACATTAGTGAATTGTTTTTCCACTTGCCTTCTTAAAGTTAGGATTCTGTTGTTGACCATCTTCTCTTAATCTGTAATTTTTTTCTTTTTGAGCAACTATATCCCACTATGATGGCTTCAGCAACATTTACTGACTCATGACCAACAGATTTGTTTCCATGCTAGGCCTATCTTTTTTGTGTATGTGACAAATTATGCATAAGATAAAATTTACCATTTTAATCATTTTTAAATGTATAGTTTAGTGGCATTAGTACATTCACATTGTTGTCCAACCACCACCACTATCCATCTCCAGAACTTTTTTTCATCATCCTAACCTGAAACTGTACACACTAAACAATAATTAGTGATCACCCCTTCCCTTCTGGTAACCACTATACTACTTTCTGTGTCTATGAATCTGACTATTCTAGGTACCTCATGTAAGTAGAACCATACAATATTTGTTCTTTTGTGCCTGGCTTATTTAACTTAGTATATAATGCTTTCAACGTTCATCCATGTTGTAGCCTGTATCAGAATTTCATTCCTTTTGAAGGCTGAATAATATTTCATTGTATGTTTATACCACATTTTGTTTATCCATTTATCTCTTGAAGGACATGTGGGTTGTTTCCATCTTCTGGTTGTTGTGAGTAATGCTGCTGTGAACATGGTATACAAACCTCTCTTTGAAACCCTGCTTTCAATTAATTTGTGGGTATACCTAGAAGTGGAATTACTGGATCATATGGTAATTAAATGTTCAATTTCTTTGATGAACCACCATCTGTGTTCCACAGTATGCTGCTTCTGTTTCTGCTGCTTCTTCTCCTTCTTCATATTGTTATCATTGTTGTTATTATTATCATTATTATTATTATTGGAGTATAATTGCTTGACAATGTTGTGTTAGTTTATGTTGTACAATGAAATGAATCAGCTATATGTATGCATATATCGCCTCCCTCTTGGACCTCTCTCCCACCCCCCCATCCCACCCATCTAGGTCATCACAGAGCACCAAATTGAGCTTCCTGTGCTTTATAGCAGGTTCCCACTAGCTAGCTATTTACACATGGTAGTGTATATATGTCAATCCTAATCTCCCAATTCGTCCCACCCTCCCCTTCCCATCTGTGTCCACATGTCCATTCTCTACGTCTGCGTCTCTATTCCTGCCCTGGAAGTAGGTTCATCTGTACCATGTTTCTAGATTCCACATATATGTGTTAATATACAATATTTGTTTTTTCTTTCTGACTTACTTCACTCTGTATGACAGCCTCTCGGTCTACCCACATCTCTGCAAATGACCCAATTTCGTTCCTTTTTATGGCTGAGTAATATTCCATTGTATATATGTATCACATCTTCTTTATCCATTCCTCTGTTGATGGACATCTAGGTTGTTTCCATGTCCTGGCTATTGTAAATAGTGCTGCAATGAACATTGGGGTATTATTATTATTATTATTATTTCACTGGCTAGGACATCCAATATGATGTTGAATAGAAGCAATGAAAGTGGACATCATTGTCTTATTCCTGATCTGGGAGAAAAGGCATTCAATATTTAACCACTAGTGTTAGGTCCTCTATTAGGTTAAGAAAAGTCATTTCTACTCCTAGGTTGCTGAGAGTTTCTATTATGAATAGACCTTAAATTTTGTCAAATGCTTTTTCTGCATAAGTTGATATGATTGTATGGTTTTTCTTTTTTTTAGTTTAATATGGTGGATTACATTAATTGATTTCTGAGTATTAAATCAGCTTTGCATTCCTGGGATAAACCCAACTTGCTTGTGATACATACTGTATTGCTGGCTTTGATTTGCTAACTTTTTGTTGAGCAGATTTGTGTCTATGTTAACAAGGGTATTGGTCTGTGCTTTTACTTTTTTTTTTTTTTGGTACTGTCTTTGTCTGGTTTTGGTATCAGAGTAATGCTAGCCGCATAAAATGAGTTAGGACATTTTCCCTTCTGTTTTTTTGGAAGAGATTATGCAGAATTCCCATTATGTGTTCTTTAACTATTTGGTGGACTGCAATAGCAAAACCATCTGGGTTGGAATTTTCTCTTTTTGGAATTTTTAAACTATGAATTTAATTCCTTTTTACATTGAATTATATTTGATATATAACATTGTGTAAGTTTAAGGTATACAACATGATGATTTGATACATTCATATATTGCAATACGATTGCCATTGTAGCATTAGCTAGCACCTCTATCATGTCACATAATTATTATTTCTTTTTTGTGGTGGGAATTATTAAGAGCTAGTCTGTTAGCTGGTGTGATGTTTATAATACAAATTTGTTGCATATAATCACTGTACTATGCTAATGTACTGTGCTAATGGTGATCCAGTGATCACCAGGACTTCTTTATCTACTAGTTACAAGTTTGTATCCTTAATCTCTCTCCTATGCCTCCAGCCCCTGGTAACCACCATTTCACTCTTTGTTCTTATGAATTTGGCTTTTTTTAGATTCCATATGTAAGTGATAACATACAGTATTTGTCTTTTTCTCTCTGATTTTTCTCGCTTAGCATAAAGTCCTCAAGGTCCATCCATGTTGTGAAAATGGTAGGATTTCCTTCTTTCTCATGGCTGAATAATATTCCACTGTGTGTGTATGTGTATATATATATATATATGTATATATCTCACATCTTTTTTATCCATTCACTGTTGAAGAGAAATTAGGTTGTTTCCATACCTTGACTATTGTGCATAACGATGCAATAAACATGGGAGTGCATATATCTCTTCAGTATCCTGTTTTCATTATCTTTGGGTATATACCCAGAAGTGGGATTGTTGGATCATATAGTAGTTCTATTTTTAACTTTTTGAGGAACTTCCATATTGTTTTCCTTAGTGGCTGAACAAATTTACATTCCCACCAACAGTGTATAAGAGGTTCCTTTCTCCACATCCTTGTCAACACTTGTTATCTCTTGTCTTCTTTATGATAGCCATTGTAACAAGTGTGAGGTGATATGTCAATGTGGTTCTCATTTGCATTTTCCTGATGATTAGTGGTGTTGAGCATCTTTTCACGTACCTGTTAGCCATTTGGATTCCTTCTTTAGAAAAATGTCTATGTAGTTCCTCTGCCCATTTCTTTAATCAGATGGTTTGTTTTATTTGCTATTGAGTAGTATGAATTCCTTATATATTTTGGATATTAACCCCTTATCAGATATATAATTTGCAGATATTTTCTCCCATTCTTTAGGTTGCTGTTCATTTTCTTTGTTTCTTTTGCTATGCAGAAGCTTTTAAATTTGATGTGGTCCCACTTATTGATTTTTGCTTTTGGTGTCCTATCCAAAAAACTGATTACCAAGACCAGTGTTGAGGAGCTTCTTCTACATGTTTTCTTCTAGGTATTTTATTGTATCAAGTCTTATGTTTAAGTCTTCCATTCATTTCTAGTTAATTTTTGTTAGTCATGTATGACAGAGATCCAATTTCATTTTTCCGCATGTGGTTATCTAGTTTTCCCAATACCATCTGTTGAAGAGACTGTCCTTTTCCCCATTCGAAACCAAGGGTGCTTGGCTCCCTTGTTGAATATTAGTTGACCATATATGTTGGGGTTTAATTCTGTGCTCTCTATTCTGTTCCATTGGGCTATGTACCTCTCTTTATGCCACTAGCATACTGTTTTATACTATAGCTTTGTAGTACAGTTTGCAATCAGGGGGTATGATGCCTCTGGGTTTATTCTTCTTTCTTGTATTGTGTTGACAATTTGGGGTCTTTTGTGATTCCCTACAAAATTTAGGATTGTTTTTTCTATTTCTGTGAAAGATGCCACTAGAATTTTGATATGGATTGCATTGAATCTATATATGGCTTTGGGTAGTATGGACATTTTAACAATATTAATTTTTCCAATCTATGAACACAAGATGTCTTTCCATTTGTGTCTTCTTCAATTTCTTTCAACAAAGTCTTATAGTTGATCTTTCACTTCCTTGGTTAAATTTACTTCTAGGTATTTATTGGTTTTGATACTATTGTGAATGGGATATTTCTTTTTCAGATGTTTCATGGATATTGTATAGAAATGCAACTGATTTCTGTTGGTTGATTCTATACCCTGCAACTTTACTGAATTTGTTGATTAGTACCAACAGGTTTTTTAGTTGAGTCTGTGATTTTCTGTATATAGAAATCATATACTCTACAAATAAACCCTTTTACTACTTCTTTTTCGGACTTGGATGCCTTTTATTTCTTTGTCTTACCTAGTTGCTCTAGCTAGGACTTCCAGTACTATATTGAATAGAAGTGGTGAGAGTGGGCATCCTTCTCTTGTTCCTGATCAAAGGGGAAAGCTTTGAATTTTTCACTGTGGAGTATGATGTCAGCTGTGGTTTAGTCATATGTGGCCTTTATTATGTTGAGGTATAGTCCCTCTATACCCACTCTCTTGAGGTTTTTAACATATTTTTAAATTTTTATTTATTTATTAATTTATTTATTTTTGGCTGCATTGGGTCTTCATTGCTGCCTGTGGGCTTTCTCTAGTTGTGGTGAGCAGGGGCTACTCTTCATTGCAATGCATGAGCTTCTTATTGCAGTGGCTTCTCTTGTTGCAGAGCATGGGTTCCAGGAGCACAGGCTTCAGTAGTTGTGGCTCATGGGTGGTAGAACACAGTCTCAGTAGTTGTAGCGCACAGGCTGAGTTGCTCCATGGCATGTGGGATCTTCCTGGACCAAGGCTCGAACCCATGTCTCCCACATTGGCAGGCAGATTCTTAACCACTGCACTACCAAGGAAGCCCCCTCTTGAGAGTTTTTATCATGAAAGGACATTGTATTTTGTCAAATGATTTTTCTACATCTGTTGAGATGATCATGTGATTTTAACCTTTTATTCTATTATTGTGGAGTATCATATTTATTGACTAGTGAATGTTGAACCATCCTTCCATTCCAGGGATAAATTCCACTTGGTCATGATGTTTAATCCTTTAATGTGTTCTTGAATTCAGTTTACTAATATTTTGTTGAGAAGTTTTGCATCAGGGATATTGATCTATAGTTTTCTTTTCTTGTCCTTTTCTGGCTTTGGTATCAGGTTAATGTTGATGTGGTAAAGTGAGTTTGGAAATAGTCCTCATCTTCAGTTTTTGGGAAGATTTGGAGAACAACTGACATTAATTCTTTAAATATTTGGTAGAATTTGCCAGTGAAACCATCTGGTCCTGGGGTTCTCTGTGTTGGGAGGTTTTTAATAACTGATTCACTTTTTTTAAAACTCATTATTAGACTGCTCAGATTTTCTATTGCTTCCTAATATAGACTTTTTATAGATTTTATTTATTTATTGGCTGCATTCTGTCTTCGTTGCTGTGCACAGGCTTTCTCTAGTTGCGGCAAGTGGGGGCTACTCTTCGTTGCTGTGCGAGGACTTCTCGTTGTGGTGGCTTCTCTTGTTGCAGAGTACAGGGTCTAGGAGCACAGGCTTCAGTAGCTGTGGCATGCAGGCTTCAGTAGTTGTGGCTCGAGGGCTCTAGAGCCCAGGCTCAGTAGTTGTGGTGCATGAGCTTAGTTGCTCTGCGGCATGTGGGACCTTCCTGGACCAGAACCTGTGTCGCCTGCATTGGCAGGTGGATTCTTTTTTTTTTTTTTTTTTTTGTGGTACACGGGCCTCTCACTGTTGTGGCCTCTCCCATTGCGGAGCACAGGCTCCGGACGCACAGGCTCAGCGGCCATGGCTCACAGGCCCAGCCGCTCCGCGGCATGTGGGATCTTCCCGGACCGGGGCACGAACCCGTGTCCCCTGCATCGGCAGGCGGATTCTCAACCACTGCGCCACCAGGGAAGCCCTGGCAGGTGGATTCTTAACCACTGCACCACCAGGGAATCCCCCCAGTACAGTCTGGGTAGGTTGTGTGTTTCTAGGAATTTGTTCACTTCTTCTAGATTATCTAACTTGTTAGCATATTCGTAACAGTCTCTTATGATCCTATGTATTTCTGTAGTATCAGTTGTAACATCTCTATAATTATTTATTTGATTTATTTGAGTCTTCTCTCTTTTTTTCTTTGTCTAGCTAAAGGTTTGTCAATTTTGGTTATGTTTTTGAAAAATCAGCTATTGGTTTTGTTGATATTTCCTATTGTTTTTCTGGTCTTTATTTATTTACTCTGATCTTTATTATTTCCTTCTTTCTGTTAACTTTGGGCTTAATTTGTTCTTCTTCTTCTGGTTTCTTGAGGTGTGAAGTTAGGTTGTTTATTTGAAACTCCAGTCTTTCAGTGAAAGAGGCCTATTTGCTCATCTTAAAAGCTGCGGCCTGAGGGGTATGCTTCTAATTTAACACATATGTAAGGGCTAACTGCAATTCTCCCCAGAGACCAGGACACCAGTTGGCCCCATCTTTATGTTCTCCCTCTGCCCTTGCATGCTGGAGTCTTCATGAAAGGAGCTTGTGCACAAGTCTGGCACCCTGGTTATGGCGGCTGCTGTCCAGAGGACACATTCCTTATAGCCTGACTCTGATGGCCAGTGGTGCTTGTGTTCATGGGTTAAACGGGATGGTAGCAAATAAACAAAACAAAACTAAGCAGTTCTTAACTGGCTATTCCTCCAGGGGTTAATACAGAGGGAGCAGACAGAAACACCCATCTCCTAGTCTTCCCCAGAAGAGGTATATCGGCATACTTAAAAAAAATTTTTATTTTTTGGCCATACCACGGGGCATGTGGGGTCTTTAGTTCCCTGACCAGGGATCGAACCGGTTCCCCCTGCAATGGAAGCGCAGAGTCTTAAGCAGTGGACTGCCAGGGAAGTTAATGTTTGCATACTTTAAAAGCTGTTGTCTGACCAACTTCTTTAAGATGAAAGAAAGGGTGCTAATTAGTAACAGGAAAACATATGAAAATATAAATCTCACTGGTAAAGGTAACTAGTTAAGTTCAGAATAATCTAATGTTGTAATGGTGGTAGGTTAATCACTTATAATCTAGTATGAAGGTTAAAAGACAAAATTAGTCTGCTGCTTCTGCGCCAAGCCCTGGGAGAATAGCCACAGTGATTCTTCACAAGACTGTTAAGAACCGTTCTTAGTTCACTACAGCCTTGTGAGTCTTGTGGACACACCTCATTGGCTAACAGAGCTAGATATTTTGGGGGTCTGTCTCTCAGGTGGAATTCTTAAAAGTTAGGGTGCCAGATATGTGGTCCAAACCTTTTTTAAAAAAATTTATTTATTTATTTTTGGCTCTGTTGGGTCTTCGTTTCTGTGCGAGGGCTTTCTCCAGTTGTGGCGAGCGGGGGCCACTCTTCGTCACGGTGCACGGGCCTCTCACTATCGCGGCCTCTCTTGTCGCGGAGCACAGGCTCCAGACCCGCAGGCTCAGTAGTTGTGGCTCATGGGCCTAGTTGCTCCGCGGCATGTGGGATCCTCCCAGACCAGGGCTCGAACCCATGTCCCCTGCATCGGCAGGCAGATTCTCAACCACTGCGCCACGAGGGAAGCCCCGTGGTCCAAATCTTTTACCCCTCAGGGAGAAGCTGGGAGTTGGGTTCTCTCTTGACGGTGTGTCACTGTGCCAGCAGTGGGGTTTATGGTGAATTTGTGTCTCAGACTTTCCTACCTGTTTCACTGTGGATTTTTTCTCATTTTCCTGATATGTAGGAGTCACTCAGCTAGTTTCTGGATTTCTTTCAGAGGGAATTATTCCATAGGTGGCTGTAGATTTGGTGTGTCTGTGGGAGGTGGTATATTAAGGAGCCTCTTATGTCAACATCTTGAATGTAAACCTCCACTGGCTTCTTAATCTGAGTTCCCTTTTGAGGGGGCTGAGTTAGTGAGCAAAATGTGGGTGTGACAACCGGACTGGAGGCTTGAGTATAGTAGGAAATGCTCACTAATCATTTTCAGTCCTCTCTCTTAACACTTTCAGTTCTGTCCATCCCACTGCTGCCTAATAGAAACTTTTCTTCCATGGTTTCAACTATCTTAGGTCCAAGTATTAAGTCCCCTTGGTCTGGAAAGTGAGCATGGGGTTTTCTCATTCATTCTTATAGATTATGTTGTGGCAAGTCTGGATTTTTCTCCTCCCAAAAGCTATTTATGGAGATTACTATAAGCAAGATCATAAAAGCATAGGATAGTCTGTAACATTTTTATACCATGTGACATTATGTGCTGGAGCTTCTGAAGAGGCCAAGTATATATCACCCAATTTCTTCCCATGAATTGTTATTCAACTGAGATTTGGGACAAAGTGTTAAGACATATGGAAGCTAAATATTGCCTTTATTAGAGATAAAGGCAAATTGGAGGATGGTTTATGTGGGAGTCCAATGAGATTCCTGACTGGACTCCAGAAATAAATAGACTGGCTTAGTGAATCATGACAGTGGAAAAAACAGACTCTTAATACCCAGTCCCAAGGCGTGGGACAGGTGTGAGGGGATAGCTCATGGTTTTGATTTTCATTTCCCTGATGATTAATGATGTTTAGCACCTTTTCATATACCAGTTGGCCATCTGTATATCTTCTATATACAATGGAATATTATTCAGCTACAAAAAAGGAAGGAAATCTCATTTTCAACACAACTAATGGACCTTGAGGGCATTATGCTAAATGAAATAAGTCAGACAGAAGACAAATGCCATATGATCTCACCTATATGTGGAAAGAAAAAAAATCCAAAAACTAAACTCACAGATACAGAGGACTGGTTGTTGCCAGAGGTGTGGAGTGAGTGGGGGTGGGTGGGTGAAATGGATGAAGGTTATTAAGAGGTACAGATTTCCAGTTATAAAATAAATAAGTCCTGGGGATGTAATGTACAGTGTTGTGACTATAGTTAATAATATTGTATTGTATATCTGAAAGTCTCAAAGAAAGTAAAGCTTAAAAGTTCTCATCACAAGAAAAGAAGAATTATAACTGTGTGGTGATGGATGTTAGAGTTATTATGATCATTTCATACTATATACAAATTTCAAATGATTATGTTGCATTCCTGAAATTAATATGTTATATATCAATTATAGGGAGAAAAGAGAAAGAGCTATGAAAAGCAAATCTGTTAAACTCCTGAAAGAAAATATAGTACAATAGCTTTGAAACCATGGAGCAGGAAATACTTCATAAGCAAGATCCCAAATGCAAACATAAAAGAGTAAGGTGATTATATTAAAATTTAAAACTATTCAGCATCCAAAAATATCATAAAGTGAAAAAAGAAGTTGTAGTTTGAGAGTAGATATTTGCAACATGTATAACTGAAAAAAGATTAGTATTCAGATTATATACACAATTCATACATAATTATTTGTAAATGCAAAAAATAAAAAATAAAAGTGGGTGAAGGGTATACATGAACAGAAAATCCACAGAAGAGGAAACTAGATGGATGAGAAACATTTGAAAAGAAGCTTATCCTCACAAATAACCAAAGAAATGCCAATTATAGCCATAGAGAGCTACCATTCCACAATCAATATGTTTGCGAAAATTAATGTGAAAACAGGGGTTGGTGAGGATGTGGATCAGTGGGGATTCTCATACATTGCTAAGCGACTATAAATTGGTACAACAACTTTAATGCTATTTGGAAATATTTAATAAATATAGAAATATAGATATAATTTGTCCTAGTACTCCATTCACAAATACACCATGAATCACTTGTGTGAAGAGAGTAAAAAAGCACAGTAGAAGTCATTTCCATTTTATCCAGGGCAGATAATGGAAATATTTGTCAAATCTGAGATCTCATCTCACAGTTCCCTGAGAGATGGAATAATGTGAATATCAGTACCCAAAAGAGAGAGAGAGAGAAAAATCACTGCTTCCAAAGTCTGTGACCTTTCAAGGTCATTTGAGAGCCGTTGGAGATGACCACAAAAAAGAACGGTACAGTGCTTTAAGAAGAATATAACTTTGTCTTTATATTGACGGAAAATGCTGAATTTCAAAATATCTACAAAATTTTTCCCTAACCCAGGGCTTTTTTGTTATTGAAAAGAGCCCTGACCAGAGATCAGGAATCCTGGGGATTTGTCTTCTTCTTCTATTTATCAGTCATAGGTAACTCACTTGTCATGTCTTGAGGGGGTTTATTCATTTCATTCATTAATTAATTCCTCAGATATTTATTGAGCACCTTCTGTGGTCCAGAAACTGTGCTAAGAGCTGTGGAATACAATTGTGAATAAAAGTAAACATGTTTTCTGTCCTCCTGAGTCTTGCAGCATAGATAGGGAGATAGATATTTATCAGCCATTAAAAAATGGAAATTCTCAGCAGATTTAAGTGTTACAAGGATTTATATTGTTTGATGACCAGTAAAAATAGCAGTTTTGCCCTAATCAGGTATCTCAGAGGCTACTTGCCTGAGAAACTAACCACTGAGCTGATGAGTCAGAACCAATCAGGTAAAGTGGGTGAGAAGCTGCTCTTAGGTTGGGGACAGCATATTTACAATTTCTGTAATATAGCTCTTGACCAATTGCACATAGGATATCCTTTGCCTAGGAATGATCTTTTCTCCCTTCTCTGCCCAGTGATGTCACTGTCACCCTTCAAGACTCAGTTTAAATGTTACCTTCTCTGAGAAGCCTCCCCAGACCCAGCTTCAAAATTTGTCACAGGCTCTTCTGTACTCTTGCATATCTTTCACATGCTTCTATTCCACAACATTTATGATTATTTAACCCTATATGTTTCCTGTACTACACTATGTGAGCCTCAGGGAGCAAACTGTGTATTACATATCCATTAGCCAACAACAGGACCTGATTCAATGATGGGATCAAAAAATAACTGAATAAAAAATAGATTTGACTTTTTTTTTTTTCTGTACGTGGGCCTCTCACTGTTGTGGCCTCTCCCATTGTGGAGCACAGGCTCCGGATGCACAGGCTCAGCGGCCATGGCTCACGGCCTAGCCGCTCTGCAGCATGTGGGATCTTCCCAGACCGGGGCATGAACCCATGTCCCCTGCATCGGCAGGCGGACTCTCAACCACTGCGCCACCAGGGAAGCCCAGGAAAGAGCTTTTTTATTGTAGTAAAGTATACATAACACAACATTTACCATTTTAACAATTTTTAAAATTGAAGTATAGTTGATTTATAATATTGTTTAGTTTCAGGTGTACAGCAGGTGATTCCGTTATACTTTTTTTTCAGATTATTTTTCATTATAGGTTATTACAAGATACTGAATATAATTCCCTGTGCTGTAGAGTAAATCTTTGTTACCTATCTATTTTATGTATAATAGGTTGTATCTGTTAATCCCATACACCCAATTTTTACCCCCCCTTCCCTCTCCCCTTTGGTAATCATAAGTTTGTTTTCTATGTCTGTGAGTCTCTTTCTGTTTTGTATATAGAGTCATTTGTATTATTTTTTAGATCCCACATATAAGTGATATAAAGCATTTGTCTTTTCTCTGTCTGACTTACATCAATAACTATAATATTTTCCAGCTCCATCCATGTTGCCTCAAATTGCGATATTTCATTCTTTTTTATGGCTGAGTAATATTCCATTGTATATATATATATACCACATCTTCTTAGGCCACTCATCTTGTTGATGGGCACTTGGGATATTTCTATGTCTTGGCTATTGTAAACAGTGCTGCTATGAACATTGGGGTGCATGCATCTTTTTGAATTAAAGTTTTCATTTTTCCTGGATATACACCCAGGAGTGGAATTGCTGGATCATATGGTAGCTCTATTTTTAGTTTTTTAAGGAACCTCCATACAGTTTTCCATAGTGGCTGCACCAATTTACATTCCCACCAACAGTGTAGGAGGATTCCCTTTTCTCCATACCCTCTCGAGCATTTATTATTTATAGACTTTACAGATGGCCATTTACAGATGGCCATTCTGACTGGTGTGAGGTGATACTCATTGTGGTTTTGATTTACATTTCTCTAATAATTAGCAATGTTGAGCATCTTTTCATGTGCCTTTTCATGTGGCCTTTAATTAGGCCATCTGTATGTCTTCTTTAGGGAAATGTCTATTTAAGTCTTCTCCCCATTTTTTGATTGGGTTGTTTTTTCAATATTGGGTTGTATAAGCTGTTTATATAATTTGGATATTAACCCCTTATCAGTCTCATTGTCTGAAAATATTTTCTCCCAGTCCATAGGTTGTCTTTTCATTTTGTTGATTGTTTCCTTTGCTGTGCAAAAGCTTTTAAGTTTGGTTAGGTCCCATTTGTTTATTTTTGCCTTTATTTCTTTTACTTTGGAAAACTGATCTAAGAAAATATTGCTATGATTTAGGTCAGAGAATGTTTTGCCTATGTTTTCTTCTAGGAATTTTATGGTATCACATCTTATGTTTAGGTCTTTAAACGATTTTGAGTTTATTTTTGTATGTGGTGTGAGGGAGTGTTCTAATTTCATTGATTTACATGTAGCTGTCCAGCTTTCCCAGCACCACTTGTTGAAGATACTGTTTTTTCTCCATTATATATTGTTGTCTTCTTTGTCATAGATTGACTGTAGGTGTGTGCATTTATTTCTGGGCTCTCTATTCTGTTCCATTTACCTATGTGTCTGTTTCTGTGCCAGTACCATGCTGTTTTGATTATCATAGTTGAGTAGTATTGTCTGAAGTCTGGAAGGGTTATGCCTCTAGCTTTGTTCTTTTTTCCTCGGGATTGCTTTGGTAATTCTGGGTCTTTTGTGGTTCCATATACATTTTAGAATTATTTGCTCTAGATATGTGAAAAATGTCATGGGTATTTTGATAGGGATCACATTAAATCTGTAGATTGCTTTGGGTAGTATGGCCACTTTAACAATATTAATTCTTCCAGTCCAAGAGCATGGGATATTATTTCCATTTCTTTGAATCATCTCCAATTTCCTTTATCAAAGTTTTATAGTTTTCGGTGTATAGGTCTTTCACTTCCTTGATTATGTTTATTCCTAGGTATATTTTATGTGATTTTAAACGGAATTTTTTTTTTACTTTCTCTTTCTGATATTTCACTATTAGTGTAAAGAAACGCAACAGATTTCTGTATGTTAATCTTGTGTCCTGCTGCCTTGCTGAATTCATTTATTAGTTCTAATAGTTTTTGTGTGGAGACTTTAGGGTTCTCTATATAGAGTATCATGTCATCTGCAAATAGTGACAGTTTTACCTCTTCCTTTCTAATTTGGATACTTTTTATTTCTTTTTCTTGTCTGATTGCTATAGCATCCTTGTATTGTTCCTGAATTTAGCAGGAAGGCTTTCAGTTTTCATTGTTGAGTATTATATTTGCTGTGGGTTTGTCATAAATGGCTTTTATTATATTGAGATATGTTCCCTCTATACCCACTTTGGTGAGAGTTTTTATCGTGAGTGGATGTTTAATTTTGTCAAATGCTTTTTCTTTGTCTACTGAGATGATCAGGTGGTTTTTGTCTTTCCTTTTGTTAATGCAGTATATCACACTGATTGATTTGCATATGTTGAACCAGGCTTGTGACCATGGAGTGAATCCAACTTGATCATGGTGTATGATCCTTTTTATATATTGTTGGATTCAGTTTACTAATATTTTGTTGAGGATTTTTGCATCTATATTCAACAAAGATATTGGCCTGTAATTTTTTTTTTGATAGTGTCTTTATCTGGTTTTGGTATCAGGTTGATGATGGCTTCACAGAATGACTTAGGAGTGTTCCCTCCTCTTCAATCTTTTGGAATAGTTTGAGAAGTATAGGCATAAATTCTTCTTTGTATGTTTGTTTTTGTTGTTGAGTTGTAGGAATTCTTTATACACTGTGGATACTAATATGTGTGTTGCAAATATTTTCTCCAATTCTTTTCTTTTCACTGTCTCTCTCTTTTTTTTGGCTGCATCAGGTCTTAGGTGTGGCATGTGGGATCTTCATTGTGGCATGTGGGATCTTTTGTTGCAGCGCACAGGCTTGTCTTTAGTTGTGGCATGTGGGCTCTAGAGTGTGTGGGCTTAGTTGCCCTGCGGCATGTGGGATCTTAGTTCCCCAACCAGGGATCAAACCTGAGTCCTCTTCATTGGAAGGTGGATTCTTAACCACTGGACCACCAGGGAAGTCCCTCTTTTCACCCTCTTGATAGTGACCTTTAATACACAAGTTTTAAATTTTGATTTAGTCCAATTTATCTATTTTTTTCTTTTGTTTGCCTGTGCTTTTGGTATCATATCCAATAACCTATCACCAAATCTATTGTTATGAGGCTTCCCCCGTTTTCTTGTAAGAGTTTTATGGTTTTAGGTCTTAAGTTTAGGTCTTTTTTCCATTTTGAGTTAATTTTTGTATATGGTTTTTGGTAAGGGCTCAACTTCATAACAACTTGAGCCAGTTTTCCTAGCAACATCTGTTGAAAAGATTGTCTTTTCCCCATTAAATGGTCTTGGCACTTTTGTTAAAAATCAATTGACAGGACTTCCCTGGTGGCGCAGTGGTTGAGAGTCTGCCTGCCGATGCAGGGGACGCGGGTTTGTGCCCCAGTCCAGGAGGATCCTGCATGCCATGGAGCAGCTGGGTCCATGAGCCATGGCTGCTGAGCCTGCGTGTCCGGAGCCTGTGCTCCACAACAGGAGAGGCCACAGCAGTGAGAGGCCCACGTACCACACACACACACACACACACAAATCAATTGACAATATACACAAAGGTTTGTTTCTGGGGTCACTATTATATTCTGTTTGCTATTTGTCCAGTGCTGCACTGTATTGATTACTGTAGTTTGTAGTAAGTTTTGAAATCAAGATCAGCAAACCCTCTAACTTTGTTCTCTTTTTCAAGATTGCTTTGGCTGTTCAGGCCACTGAAATTTCATATGAATTTTAGGATACGTTTTTCTATTTCCACCAAAGCACCACTGGGATTTTGATAGGGATTGTATTTAATCTGTATATCACTTGGAGTGGTACTGTCATCTTAACATTATCATCTTCTATTGATGAACATGAGATGTCTTTCCATTTGTTTATGTTTTCTTTAATTTCTTTCAGAACTATTATGTAGTTTTCACCATACAAACCTTTGATCTCCTTGGTTAATTTATTTCTAAGTAGTTTATTCTTTTTGATGCAAAATTGTTGCAAGTGGAATGGATCCTATTGTAAATGGAATTGTTTTCATAATTTGCATGGGGAGGTTTCTCATTGTTAGTGTATAGGAATGAAATTTTTTGCATGTTGATTTTGTATCCAGCAACTTTGCTGAATTCATTTATTAGCTCTAATATTTTTTGTGGAATCCTTAGGGTTTTCCACATAAAAGATTGTGTCAGAGAATAGAGATAATTTTACTTCTTGCTTTCCAATTTAAATGTATTTTCTTTTTCTTGCCTAATTGGTCTGGGTAGACCTTCCAATACTATGTTGAATAGAAATGGTGAATGCAGATTTCCTTCTCTTGTTGCTGATCTTAATGGAAAAGTTTTCAGTCTTTCAACATTGTATCATGTTATCTATGGTTTTTTCATATATGGCTTTATCATGTTGAGGAGGTTTCTTCTATTATTAATTTGTTGAGTGTTTTTTTTATCATGAGTGGGTGTTGGCTTTTGTTAAATGCAGTGTATTACATTAATTGATGTGTGCTGAACTATCCTTGAACATGTTGAATTATCCAGGAATACATCCCACTTGGTCATGGTGTATAATCCTTTTCATATGTTGTTGACTTAATATGCTATAGATATATCCTTATGGTTACCATGGGTATTATATATAACATCCTAAATGTTATAACAATCTAATTTGAATTAATACCAACTTATTTACAGCCACATAACAAAATTCTCCTCCTATACAGTTCTGTTCTCCCTTTGTTATTAATGTCAAAATGTTGCATCTGTATACAATGTGTGCCCAATAACATAGATTTGTAAATATTTTTATCTATTTGTCTTGTAAATTCTGTAGAAAATAAAAAGTGGAGTTACCAACCAAAATTATGAAAATATTTGCCCATGTATTTTACACTACTGGAGTAGAGTTTCTTCATATATTGTATACCTTCAACCTGAAGGACTCCCTTTAGCATTTATTGTAGGCTATCTGGCCTCTAAGGTTTTGGTGAGAAATTGAGTGACAGTCTTATTCAGGATCTGTTGTATTCAATGAGTCACTTTTCTCTTGTTGCTTTCAAGTGTCTCTGTCTTTGGCTTTTGTAAATTTGACTACATTGTGTCTCAGTCTGGGTCTCTTTGGGTTTATCCTACCTGGGGATTGTTGAGCTTCTTGTAGATTCATGTCTTTTTTTTTTTTTTTTTAATAATAAATTTATTTATTTATTTATGGCTGCATTGGGTCTTCGTTGCTGTGCATGGGCTTTCTCTAGTTGTGGCAAGTGGGGGCTACTCTTCGTTGCAGTATGCAGGCTTCTCATTGCAGTGGCTTCTCTTGTTGTGGAGCATGGGCTCTTGGCACATGGGCTTCAGTAGTTGTGGCTTGCGGGCTCTAGAGCGCAGGCTCAGTAGTTGTGGAGCATGGGCTTAGTTGCTCCGAGGCATGTGGGATCTTCCTGGACCAGGGCTCAAACCCATGTCCCCTGCATGGGCAGGTGGATTCTTAACCACTGTGCCATCAGGGAAGCCCCAGATTCATGTCTTTTATCAAATTTTTAAAGTCTGGGGCCACTGTTCATTCAAATAACCTCTCTACCCCTTCTCTATCTCTTCTGTTTCTGGGACTCCATAATGCATATGTTGATCTGTTTGTTGGTGTCCAACAAGTCCCTTATGCACTTTTCTTCATTTGGGTTTCTATTTGCCTCTTAGACTCAATATAAAATAATATATTATTTAATATATTCAAGTTTGCTGAATTTTTTTTTTTGTCTAATCATGTCCACTGTTGAACCCCTCTAGTAAATTTTTCACATCAATTATTGTATACTGTAGCTCCAGAATTTGTTTGGTTCCATTTTATAATTTCTGATTGTTTATATTCTCATTTTATTTATGTGATTTTCCTGGTTTCCTTTAGTTATTTGTCCATATTGTCACTTAGCTCTTTGACCATATTTAAGACAATTGTTTAAAAATCTTTGTCTAGTAAGTCCATGACTGGGCTTCCTCAAGGACAGTTCCTGTAAATTAACTTTGTTCCTTTTAATGAGTCATGTTTCCTGTTTCTTCATGTGCTTTATGTTTTGTATTGTAAATTGGACACTATTAAAAAGTGTTAATTCTGGAAATCAGATTTTCCCCCTTCCCCAGTGTCAATGTTTTTGATTGTTAAAGGCTGTGGTAATCTGATACTTTTTCTAATTATTTTTGCATAGACTGTTTCTTGCATGCATGATAACTTAAAAGTCATTTTCTGTTTTAAAAAAATATGTATTTATTTGGCTGTGCTGGGTCTTTGTTGTGGCATGTGGAATCTTTTTTGTTGTTGTTGCGGCATGCGGACTCTTAGTTGCAGCATGCGGGGTCTAGTTCCCTGACAAGGGATCAAACCCAGGCACCCTGCATTGGGAGTGTAGAGTCTTAACCACTAACCCACCAGGCAAGTCCCTAAAAGCCTTTTTCTTTAGTTCATTTTGTGTATATCTGCTTTTAACTGTTTTGACAAAGATTTTCTTGAATGCCAGAAGCTGAAACAAACAACACATGAACACACACACACAAGAGAACAGCCACCTTCCCTAGTCTTTGCAGGTTGGTTCTGTGCTGGGGCATTCCCTCACCATTTAGCTAGAATTGCTCTGAGCCTAAGGATCACCCCAAGGTGAAATCTTGTCTTCTCAAGATTAAGTAAGACTTCTTGGAATGCTTCTTGTGTGGACATGTGTATATCTTTTTTTTTTTTTTTGCTGCACTGTGTGGCATATGGGAACTTAGTTCCCTGACCAGGGAGCAAATCTGCACCCCCTGCAGTGGAAGCGGAGTCTTAACCATTGGATCACCAGGAAAGTCCCTGTGTGGACATGTGTCTTAGTAAATTCCCCCCTATATACATCTGCTTTTGAATGTCTTAATTTCTGAGTTTTACCCTAGTTTTTCCTCCAGGCCATAGTTTGTGTCCCAACCAATATCTCTTGCCCCAGGCATTCCACCTTGAAGGTTTTATGAGCAGTGCATGCTCATTTCCCCACCTGCATTCTGAGTAATGTGAAACAGTAATGTGCCTTGTATCAGTCCTTCATGTATCCTCAAGATAGGTTAGAACAGATACACAATAATTTGCAAACATGGTCTGCTCTGCTCCCTCAAGTTTGAGAAGGAGAAACTGGGTTGCCACCAGGTCAAGACCAAGATCACTGTTGTGCTGGGGAGGGGTGGGGAAAGAGTAAACATGCCACAAAACATTACTAACATTTTGAAGATGGCTTTTCTTAATTGAGCATTTTCTTGTTTCAAAAAACCTTTGACTGTTTCTCAGAGGTACTACAAAGTTGGTTCACAAAGCTTCTGGGTTTGTTGTTGTTGTTGATTTTCAGTTTCTATGGGAAAACAATAGATTTGAGCTTCCTAGTTCAACATTTTGGTGATGTCATTTGCAGGAACTCTTTTTCACATATTTCCCATTCCAACACTTTTTATTTTACTTTATTTTTTTGCAGTACACGGGGCTTTCACTCTTGTGGCCTCTCCCGTTGCAGAGCACAGGCTCCGGACGCACAGGCTCAGCGGCCATGGCTCACGGGCCTAGCTGCTCCGTGGCATGTGGGATCTTCCCAGACTGGGGCACGAACCTGTGTTCCCTGCATCAGTAGGCGCACTCTCAACCACCAGGGAAGCCCGATTTTCATTTTAAAATGAAGAAACTGGGACTTAGGAAGTTTTATAAATTGCCAAAAATTACAGAGCTGTTAATGGAGTTGGGATTATACCCTTCTAATGAGAAGTGGCTTTGTCTTATTTACCATGTATCAGGAGCTCATAGTAAGCATCTGACGTTTACCTCATATTTAACTGGCTGGGGTAGAATTAAGCAGGAAGGGGACTGTCTTAGCTTGAGCTACTATAACAAAATACCATAGACTGGGTGGCTTAAACAACAGACATTTATTTCTCACATTTCTAGAGGCTAGGAAGTCCCAATAGCAAAGTGCTGGCAGATTTGGTGAAGGTCCATTTCCTGGGTTGTAGACAGCTGCTGTCTGTGTGCTTGGTGCATACACGAGGCATTCCTTATAAGGGCACTACTCCCATCATAAGTGTGCCACCCTCATGACCTAATCTAAAACTAATTAGTCTCCCTAAGGCCCCATCTCCAAATACCATCACATTGCAGATTAGGGCTTCCACACATGAATTCTGGGCTGGGGTGGAGGGGGGATTTCCTTATTCACCGAACAAAAATCTTTAATATAATGGTATTAAGCAGCAATGGGCTTCAAATTACTTTGTTCAGAATCCTCATGCTGAAGGATGTGAATCACATCCTTCAAATTGGGATGAACAAATGCAAAGGCATACTATGTTTTGGGACAGAAAGTATCATAAATGTCATTTCTCCCAAAGTAAGTGTATAAATTTAATGTAATTCCAATTACAATATCAAAGGGTTTTTGTAATTTGAGAAAACTATCTTAATTTATATAGAAAGAAAATTAACTTAATTAGCCAATAAAACTGAAAAACAGGGCGTGGGGGACTTGCTGTAATACTCAGTATCAAAATACAATAAGGTTAATGTTAAGTTATCAATTAATATGGTTAGTATAGGAATAGAAAAAGATTAATGAAGCAAGAGAATATAGAAATAGGTCTTGGTATAAATCAAAATATAAGGCAGTTTAAGTTGAAGAAAAGATCATATGGTTAAAGGATTACATAGCAAAGTTTTAGTTGAGTAGGAAAAGTGTGGTATCAGTAAAGAATTAAGAACAGGTCTTTCCCACTGATTCATCTCTGGAAAGATGACTTTAGATTTGCCTTTCTACCACAGTTTCCTTGAAGAAAATACCACTGTAAATCTCTCACCTATAGCCTGTATCTGGATGGGGTGAACTGTTAACTGGCATGTAGACATTGACAGCCTATATAACTAAGGCATCACAAGTCTTGGGAAACCAAAGCAGTGGCTTCTCTGTGCTTAAATGATTATCATTGTTACAAGTGAGTGTGCCCCATGTGATGGTGGCACACCATGCAGATGCCCTGGTTGATTATTATAAAATGTGCTGGATGAGAATGTTAAATATTTCCCAGTGCTGAGGTGAACCACGCCCATTTTGATCTTTTCTCCTCTGTGCAGTGCTGAAGCAGTGGAAGCTGTGCTTGCTTGGGTAGTTGCAGGGACTGTCTGGTGAACATGCTGTGAAGACATTTTCTTGTCAGGACAAATCTAATAATAAACCTAATGCTAGGTTAAAGCTTATTCTGCTCTCCCTCTCTCTTTTTTTGATTGCTAGTTCAAATCTATGATTGCTTCTGGTGGACATGAAGGTGTCAGAGCTGTGTGACTTGCTGCTAAACTGGCTGCTGGATTATTTTAACAAATTGTGCTTGTATAACTGGCAACCCATCTGGAAGAAAAGAAAATGAACCCTCATATATGACATTAAACATTCAATTCTAGATGGATTAAATATTTATATATTGCAAAAAGGAAATAGACAACTTATAAGAAAACCTAAGAAATAACATATATAATCTAGAGATTAAAATATCTCTATAACCAATCCATAAACTTCCTAATGTCTAACACATGAAGAAGTCTTCAAAACTGACAAAAAGATAAATAATCCTATAGGAAGGTAGGCTAATATGAAAATTTACAAAGAAGCAAATCTAGGAAAAGGTGAGGTTTATACTCATCAGACAAACATGAATTTTAGTATAATACTACCTATTGCATGGCTGGAGGAAACTTGACTTTTTGAAAATAACTGATTGCATCTATTAAAATTTTAAAATAGCACATATCCTTTGATCTAGCAGTCTCCTGCCTATAATCTATCCCCCAGAAATAAAAATAAAATGTAAGGGCCAATATAAGAGTGTTTACTATAGTGTTGTTTGTGATGGCAAATAACTAGCAACAAGTTGAATTAGTAGGGGGATGGCTGAATAAATTTATAGCACACAATATCACTGAATACTGTGCAGCAACTGCTTATCTTACTCTATCTGACCCTTATAATCATTATGGTTGCTGGGCCTTGGCACTGACCAACTATAGGCACCAAAAGGTAAACCTCCTTATTTGGTCTGGATTACAGTTCCTAGCTGCTCTGGTGATTTCAAAGCTGCACCAGCACAGGGGATAACACTTAAGGAATATGAGAGAATGCTTAATGAGAAATGGAAGAAAAAAAAGAATAATTTAGATTCACATAGATATACATGTATCTTATTTGGATACATTACCTCACAAAGTTGACCTATTGCATTTATAATCTTATCTCAAGACCAACCTTCAAATATGCTAATAAAGCAGTGCAGTGCTGTAATTATAGTAGCATAGTATTATCCTGAGTTTAAAAGAAATTTATATATTTGAAAGCAGCCTAAGGTTTGTGTTACATACTCATTTTTTATCAGTATTCAAAAAGAGCACTAACTGCTTTCTATATGTCGTTATTGTGGAAAAGAATCAAAAATCCTCAAAAAATGTGCTTTTAATAACAGAATTCTGGGGCTTCCCTGGTGGCGCAGTGGTTCAGAGTCCACCTGCTGATGCAGGGGACACGGGTTCATGCCCCAGTCCGGGAAGATCCCACATGCTACAGAGCGGCTGGGCCCGTGAGCCATGGCCACTGAGCCTGCGCGTCCGGAGCCTGTGCTCCACAATGGGAGAGGCCACAACAGTGAGAGGCCTGTGTACCACACACACACAAAAAAAAGAATTCTGTTTAGGTCTGAGATCTCTTTTCAGTGCCATTTTCCTGAAGGAAACAAACAAACTAGAGGTGGGGGAAACTGATTGACTGTGGCAGATTAGAGAAAAAAAATAGAGTTTAAAACTCAAGCTGAAATGCAAGAGTTGATGTTTTACTCAATGGCATACAAAACAATGTAAGAGTGACATGTTTTCCTCATTTAAAAAATGTCACATTTCTAATGCCAATACTGGTAATGTGGACTATTAAAATTTCTGACAAATGTTTCTGAAAAACTAATTACCTCTAACAAGTCTGTGCATTATTACTAAGAGATATGATCCTTAAATGTATGTGATTCAATCACCTGTTGCAGAATCATGCTATAAGCTACTGTGGTCTCAGTAGAAACCTCACAGAGATTAGTGATATGACAATTGAGAGTAAATTTAAATAACTAGATTTGTTACCATTCCAATTTAAAAAATTCATATTTTATAGTAAAGATATGATTGTAGAAATATCTTCTGTAAAATATCTGCATCTAACTGGGAATGTGAATCCACTATAACATGTACTCCATATAGTTTCCCTACTCCTATCCCTATCTTTTTTAATTTTCAGAAGTTTAAAAGAAACAGCATAAACAACAGAATAAACTCATATACTATTACAATTCAGACTTAACTAATATTCTGTTTTATTTACTTGGAATCTTTATTTCTTTTTAATGAGATAGATATTTAGATACAAAACTGAAGTATCCTTTAACTACCATGTTTGGCCCCATTTCCCTTCTAATGCCTTTCTTTTTAGAGACAACCACTTTTGGGAATTGAGTGTGTATTCTTCCAATCCATTCTTCATAGTTTTACATAAAAATGTTCACCCATAACCAATGCTTTAATACTAGTGTTGGTTAGTGTTGATTTAATTCAAATTCATACAGGTATAATTATAATATATTCACTTCACTTGTTTTCACTCTGCATGATTTTCATATCTTTCTCTATTAATACATATAGATTTAATTTGTTATACTTAACTACTAGAGAATATTATACAGTGTGACTGCATCACATTTTATTCATCCACTTCAAAAGTGACAGACATTTGTTTCCAATTTTTTGCTAATATAACTCATGCTGCAATGAACATAAAGGTACAGGACTCCCTGGGTACATGTATCAGTTTCTTCGCTATATGTATGTATACTCAAGAGTGGGTATTCTGGAATCTGTTTTTGAAATTCTTTCCTACCCTGAGATTTGAAAAAATTCTCCTATAAAATTCTTATATTACTAAGTTTTGCTCTTTGCATTCTAATCTTCACAACACTTTTAGATTTTTAAATAAATACTTTAATGTATAACAACAGCAAAGATCTAATATTTTTCCATATGAACAGTCAATTACCCTGAGACCATTTTTTGAATCATCCAGATTTTTCTACCAACTTGTGATTACCACATCTATCAATTGCCAATTCCGCATAAAGACATGCATATGTTTCTGGATATAATATTCTGTCACAATCTTTGTTTTCTATTACTGCATCAAGAGCAAGTAATTTTGATGATTATACATGTAGCAAAACATGTAACAAAAATGAAAATTTTGTCTCTTAATTTCACATCTTAATACCTCACATATCTTTGTCTGAATGCATCAGGTAGGCCTTCCAGAACTATGTTGATTAGTGTCCATGACTGGATCCTTACTTTAATGAGAATGCTCCTAAAAGTACAGCAGGAACAATGTTTGTTGTGGGGGTCTTGGGGGTGTAGGTTTTCATGATACTGTGATAGTTATTAAATTCTCAGTATATTGCATTTTGAGCTGTTGCTGAAGGATTTTCCACATTCATGTGACTTTACTGTAAAATGAATTTTCTGATATACTGTTTAATATGAATTCTCTTGAAGTTGTTTCCAAATTCAAGGCGTTTATAGAGTTTTAATGAGTATGAATTCTCTGGTGTCTAATATGATGTGACTTCTGGCTAAAAGCTTTCCCACATTCATTACACTGATAAGGTTTTTCTCCAGTGTGGATTCTCATATGCAGAGCAAGAGTTGAGAACTGAGAGAAGGCTTTCCCACATTCATTACAACCATAGGGCTTCTCACCTGTATGGCTTCTCATATGCACAGTAAGAGATGAGCTTTGACAGAAGGCTTTCCCACATATTTTACATTCATAAGGCTTATCACCTGTATGAATTCTCACATGTACAATGAGAGATGTGATTCGAGAGAAGGCTTTTCCACATTTATTACATTCATAGGGTTTCTCTCCTGTATGAATATTGTGATGTTTAATGAGGTACTGCTTCTGCCTAAAGATTGTTCCACATTCATTACATTTATAGGGTTTCTCTCCAATATGAATTTTCTCATGCTCAGTGAGGTTTGATTTCCCACTGAAGGCTTTTCCACATTCCTTACATATATAAGGTTTCTCTCCTGTATGACTTCTCTGGTGTCTAATGAGGCTTGACTTCTGAATGAAAGCTTTCCCACACCCTTTACATTCATAAGGTTTCTCGCCAGTATGAATTCTTTGATGGATAATGAGGTTTTCCTTCTGGCTAAAGGCTTTTCCACACTCATTACATTTAAAGGGTTTCTTTCCACTATGGATATTCTGATGTTTAACGAGGTATTGCTTCTGACTGAAGGCTCTTCCACATTGATTACATTCAAATGGTTTCTCTCCTGTATGAATTTTCTCATGCTCAGAGAGATATGATTTGCCATTGAAGGCTTTGCCACATTCCTTACATACATAGGGTTTGTTTCCAATATGATTTCTCTGGTGTTTAATAAGGCTTGGCATCTGAATAGAAGCTTTCCCACATTCATAAGTTTTCTCTCCAGTATGATGCTTTTGATGAGTAAGCAAGTTTCCCTTCTGGCTGAAGGCTTTTCCACATTTATTACAATTATATGGTTTCTTTCCTGTATGACTTCTCAAATGTAGAGTAAGGGATGAGACTCGAGAGAATTCTTTACCACATTCATTACATTCATGTGATTTCTCTCCAGTATGCATTTTCTTATGCTCTATGAGGTTTTGCTTCAGGCTAAATATTTTTCCACATTCATTACATTCGTAAGGTTTCTGTCCAGCATGAATTTGATCATGCTGAAGGAGATCTGATTCAGGCTGAAGGCTTTCCAACATTCTTATCATGCACAGATACCTTCTCCAACAAGAATTCCTTAGTATCTCTTGACATGTGACATGGATGAAAGCTTTTCCACATTCAGTAAATTCATATGGTTTCTCTCCAATAATAATTCTCAGCTATCTAACAAAGTTGAATATATGATGAAAGACTTTTCACATTGGTTATCCTGTGATTAGCTGATTACAAATTGGGATGAAATATAGCATCCTCATTATATTCTTAATGGTTCTTTCTTAGACAGCTTCTCTCATATTTAAGTGTAAATTAAATGTTCCAAACTCGTTTAAACTGAGTCCCATACACACAGGAGTAGTCTTAAAGAATCAATGTCTGTGCTCAGAGGAAATACTTTTCTGCTACCTAGGTTTTCTGAGTTTTTCTTTAGCTGTGTTTTCACGGAGAAGGATGAGACTTAACCCACAAGTCTTTCCTGTTGTGTCTTTATTTACTTATAAATTTCCCAGGCCTTTTCTAAAAAGGAGTACAAAAAAATCATCATTGAAAAGAGTTAATAACTGTAAAATATTTAATGCCTGGCATGTAGTAAACATTCAATAAAGTAGCTATCATCATCATCAATATCACATTTGTAAATTTTCCCACTATTTTTAATAAAATTTCAAAAATATGCAATTTAAAAATAGACTCTTTATTTCAAACCTAACCTACCAGTATAAAAGAAAGCTCAAATGCAAATAACATCCATGGGTGAATGTAGCTTAAACTGCTTTTAAGTGAAACAATGTATACTTTATAAATCAGTAAAGTAAGGGAAAACATAAAGAACAGGTGACAAACAGGATGAAAGACAAACACGTAATATTTGGAAAGCCTAGGTTGAACGGATAAAAAATAAAATGAATAGGAGTATTAATAAGGGATATGTGGTTAAATAAGATATTTATTTCTACATTTTCCTGAAACTCCATTAAAATGACAATAGGGGATGAAGGGCATTACTCATAAAATCTAAAAGGGTGAGGAGACAACAGTGAATTAAAGTATTTGGAAATTTTGAAAGGAAAGCAAATAAAGGACTAAATTAACAGCAGAACTGAGTGACTTAAATAAAATGCTAGCAGATGAGGATGCCACTTAGAAGCAAGGTAATCTGTGACACAGCTGTCAACAGAAAGGCACTATAACTGGAGACATTGCATGAGAGTGGAAGGTGGGGCTTATAAAATGAAAGGAGCAGCTGATACACCCAATTCTCCTAACTGGAAATAAATAGGAATTTACTCTCCAGACAAAGTACAACTGAGAAACACCAAATTTAGTGATGACAGGGAAAGTAGATGAGAGTACCATACTGCAAGAAGGTGATGAGTAAAAGTCTATATATAGTATAGGCTCCCAACTTCTTTCCTCTGCTAGACTCTAAGAATGCTGGTAGTTGTCAGATAATGGAACGGTTCTTGTTTGAAAAAATGAGAAGATCATGAGAACACCTACAGATACTGACACTTGGAGTCATATAAAAGAAAGACTTAGATATCTGACTGAATGCTGCACAGTGAAGCCCACCATTTTACAAGACCCACCAATGGACACAGAGATTAAAATAATCTTTCTGGTACCTCAATGTATTAATGTAGAGTTAAAGATCACAAAAATTGGACAAAAGCCATAATGTGAAAGATCAAACAAATAGCAAAAGACAAGGCAAGGAACAGAAAAGCACATACATACAATATATAATTAGTATCACAGAAAGCTAAGAGATTATATAACAATGAAATATTAACAGGATTCTGGGCTTCCCTGGTGGCACAGTGGTTGAGAATCTGCCTGCTAATGCAGGGGACACGGGTTCGAGCCCTGGTCTGGGAGGATCCCACATGCGGGGGAGCAACTAGGCCCATGAGCCACAACTACTGAGCCTACGTGTCTGGAGCCTGTGCTTCACAACAAGAGAGGCCGCAATAGTGAGAGGCCCGCGCACCGCGATGAAGAGTGGCCCCCACTTGCCACAACTAAAGAAAGCCCTCACACAGAAACAAAGACCCAACACAGCAAAAATAAATTAATTAATAAACTCCTACCCCCAACATCTTCTTAAAAAAAAAAAAAAAAAGCAGCAAATCCTCTAAAAAAAAAAAAGAAATATTAACAGGATTCTATAAATAAGTGCTTTTGGAAATAAACAGTATGATGCTAACCTTAAAAATTCAATAGGTTGGGAAAAAAATTCCAGAGTATCTCCCAGAATACAAAAATTTTTTTTAAAAAAGGAAGGAAGGGAGAAAGGAATAAAGAAAGAGAGTAATGACTGGGAAATTAGTAGTTCAGTGGAGGAATCCAGGAGGTTCAAGAGAAAATATGAAGCACCAGAGAAAGGAGTTTCAGAGAAAATATGAAAAATGAATGCAGGAAATTTTCTGAACCCCATGTTTCATATTAGCATGTTGATAATGATTAAATTGATTACATTGAAAATACGTAAAATAGCTGTATAAAATACGGGAATAAACACCAACAGACACAGTCAAATGAGTTGAAAGTGGCTCTCTATGTGGAACAAAAACTATGGGTGAGGAAGAATGGAGCAAGCATAGCTATAATCCTATCTGACTTTTAAAAGCCCCTATTTGGGGCTTCCCTGGTGGCACAGTGGTTCAGAGTCCGCCTGCTGATGCAGGGGACACGGGTTCATGCCCCGCTCCGGGAAGATACCGCATGCTGCGGAGTGGCTGGGCCCGTGAGCCATGGCTGCTAAGTATGCACGTCCGGAGCCTGTGCTCCACAATGGGAGAGGTCACAACAATGAGAGGCCCACATACTGCAAAAAAAAAAATAAAAGCCCCTATTTGTTATACTTACAGAGATCTTGAAGACTTGGGCCTTTTAACTTGACTCAGTCTATAATTGTATAATAACTATAGACAGTGCTCTTTTTATCTACTTACAACTGAGTTTCACATGGGCTAAACAGCAAAGTACACATATATTTAATGGGAAAGAAAATATGCCAGAAAATAGCCATTTTTGCTTCCAAATCTGATTTTGATTTCTATTTTGATTACTGATACTATCATTGCTTGATACAGAAACTGTCATTGCCATCAAATTCAATTTTCATTTATTTTTCTCCTTTCATTATGCCTGATATACTGGCACCCAAGCTCTTTTCTTGTCAAGAGCACTTTCCTTGGCCCCTCTCTAAATCCTTTCTTTTATAACTGTTTTCCATCCACTCACTGCAAACCTTGGACAGTATCCTGATCTATCTGTCTTAAAATAATATCCTCGGGCTTCCCTGGTGGCACAGTGGTTGAGAATCTGCCTGCCGATGCAGGGGACACGGGTTCATGCTCCGGTCCGGGAAGATCCCACATGCCGCGGAGCAGCTGGGCCAGTGAGCCATGGCCGCTGAGCCTGAGCGTCCGGAGCCTGTGCTCCGCAACGGGAGAGGCCACAACAGTGAGAGGCCCAGGTACTGAAAAATATATATATATATTATATCCTCATTTTCTTATAAATCATTTCAAGAACTGATTAGTAATATGTTGCCACTCATATCAGTGCTATAATTTCCATAACTAGAAAAAAATAAGTCAACCCTCATTGCATACCATAAGCAAAAATTCACTCAAAATCAATTATAGACCTCAGCATAAGCATTAAAACTATTAATAAAAAAACTATTAATATAAAAGAAAAAATGGTAGACTTCATCAAAATTAAAAACTAATTAACGCCCTTCAAAAAATACAGTTAAGGACCTCCCTGGTGGCACAGTGGTTAAGAATCCACCTGCCAATAAAGGGGACATGGGTTTGAGTCGTAGTCCGGGAAGCTGCCACATGCCGCGGAGCAACTAAGCCCGTGCACCACAACTACTGAGCCTGTGCACTAGAGCCCATGAGCCACAGCTACTGAGCCTGCGTGCCACAACTACTGAAGTCTGCGCACCTAGAGCCCGTGCTCTGCAATGAGAAACTACCTCATTGAGAAGCCCGTGCACAGTGATGAAGAGTAGCCCCCGCTCGATGCAACTAGAGAAAGCCCACACACAGCAAGGAAGACCCAATGCAGCCTAAAAAATTTTAATTTATTAATTAAAGAAAAGAAAAGAAAAAAAACACAGTTAAGAAAACAAAAAGGAAAGCCATAGACTGGGAGAAACTAATAAAGGGCTTGTATCCAGAATACACAGAACTCTTGAAACACAATAATAATAAAAAGATAAACAATGTAGTTTTTTAAATGGGAGAAAGACTAGAGTAGACATTTCACAAAATAAAACATCTTATTTGTGCTCAAGAATGCAGACAAGAAGGATAAAAAACTGGCCTTTCTGCCAATGAGCTTCAATGTATGTCTTAGACATCGAAGCAAAAAATACAAGTCTAACAGAGTATATACTTAAGATCCAAGTTGCTCTGGAAACTACAATATAAGATGAAGATACAGAGATTAGAGAGATTGGGCTAGAAGTGAGAGACAGTTTAATAAAAATGAAGTTCAAGGTTGAACAATGGATAGGATTTTGATAGATGGGTCACTGCACAATCAACAGCAAAGATGAAAAGAATTTCATACATATGAAGGGGGAGGTGAGAATGGAGCAACCATTACTATTTAAAGCTAGAATAATAATCACAATCACCAACTGTGCAGTGAAGGGAAGAGGGAGACTGAAAATATGTATTGTAAAATGTATAAAATATACATCACTCCTGGTAACAGACAGTAAATAGATATTGTCTCAAATCAAGGATGAAGACTAAGAAAATTATGAATATAAAGGCACCCATAAGAAAAAAATATAAACTTTCCAAATTTTCAGGAAAAAAAGACAAATATTCAAAACAAAGAGGGCTTCCCTGATGGCGCAGTGGTTGAGAGTTCGCCTGCCGATGCTGGGGACACGGGTTCGTGCCCCAGTCCGGGAGGATCCCATGTGCCACGGAGCGGCTGGGCCCGTGAGCCATGGCCACTGAGCCTGCGCGTCCGGAGCCTGTGCTCCGCAACGGGAGAGGCCACAGCAGTGAGAGGCCCGCATACCACAAAAAAAAAAAAAAAAAAAAAAAAAGATCCTACAGCAAAAGATACAAAAGATAAAAGATGAGGCAGAATTTAAAACAGTTGGGAATTCCCTGGAGGTCCAGTGGTTAAGACTCCGTGCTTTCACTGCCAAGGGCATGGGTTCAATCCCTGGTCAGGGAACTAAGATCCCACAAGCTGCACCACGTGGCACCCCCACCCAAAAAATTAAAACAGTATATAAAATAAAATCAGAGAATCAATACCAACTATATGGTTCCTGTCAATAAGTGAAACTAGAATAAAAATAACTATTAAAAGAGCTAAGATAGGATCATACAGAAAATTCTCAGGCCTCAAACCAGACCTCCAGAATCAAAAAACCTGTGGGTAGGGCCCAGCAATCTGTATTTTACAAGCCCTTCAGGTGATTTTGATTCATGCTAAAGTTTAACAACTGATATAGCAAACCCCCCCTAAACTATATATATACATGATATGCATCTAAAACAATATATAAGAAATGCTGAAAATAAAGACTAAAGATAAAATAAAGAAGATAATCATGAACATATAAAATACAGAAATCCAAGATACAAAAACACATCAGCAACGAGAAGACTACCTCTCTCAACCTAGGAGATCAAATCCATGAAATATGCAAACATATAAAAAATGGGAACATGAAATAAAAATATGCTCTTATGAGCTAACTAGCTTATTCTGCATCTTGAAAATGTATAGTGAACCATCTTTTAAAATGCTCAGAGAACATTCTCAAAATCAGTCCACACAGTAGGCCTATAAAATCTCAAATATTCCACAAAGTAGAAAAGGACAGATAAAATACTCTGACTAAAAAAAAAAAAAGTCATAAATTAGAAAAGTGAAAATCTTTCACATGTAAATTCCAAAATCTACTGGCTTGAACAAACTGTTTGGTCAAAGAGGAAATTAAAATAAATTGTGTAATGTTCAGAATATTATTCAGAACACAATGTATATCAGAACCCAGAACTCATAGAACACATTTGAAAATAATGCTTGGAGAAGTTTTAGCATAAATGTTTAGATTATTTTTAAAAGAAATAATCATAATAAACATTCCAACCAAGGAATTTCAATAAGGAAAAGTAAATAAAAGAAAAACAGAAAAATTAGTAAAGATAAGAAAAGAAATTAATTATTACAAACAAAACCAGAAATAATAATAAATTCATGAGTTGATTCTTAGGGAAAAACTAAAAGGGAATAAAAGCAAAATTATAAAAATAAAAAATGATTATTTGGAAATAAGAATTGTAGAGATTGAAAACCTAGCAAATATAACCTCTGAAAACTGAGACCAGAAAAGACAGAAAATCTAAACAGAAAAATAAACATAGGAAAAAAAGATAATCATTCAGACATTTTATCAGCCCAAAGTCCCAGGTATACATGGCATAAGATGTGAATTTTACTAAACTTTTTAAAAAGTACAGTAATACTATATATTTAAAATTTTCCAATTCTTAAATTCATTAAATTTGCAAAAGCATGATGCTCAACAGATCAGGACTGTTCTGTATTACTAATAAGCCAAAAGAAAACACAGAAATTATATCTCCTTGGTAATTAAAGCCCCTTGTATTTTTACAGGGATTATATCAACATCCTTCACACATACTTATCAAAACTGGATTTTTTAAATACATCTTTAATGGAGTATAATTGCTTCACAATGCTGTGTTAGTTTCTGTTGCACAACAAAGTGAATCAGCCATATGCATACATACATCCCCCAATCCCCTCCCTCGTGAGTCTCCCTCCCACCCTCCCAAAACTGAATTTTTTATACTGTGAAATGACAGTCCTGAACTGAACAAGGCAACATTGTCTGAATACCAGGCAAAATGGTCCTTTCAACAGCATTTATCTGTGGTTTAAAAAGTATTTTCAAAGTATAAATCAAAATGCTCTAATGTCAAGCAAACTAACTGTGCTATAATGCCTGAGTTGAGTAGTTGCAACAGAGATCCTATGACTTACAAAGCCTCAAAAACTTACTACCTGGCCCTTTACAAAATAATTTATTGACACCCCCACACACACACCCTAGAGTGATGATTCCTCTCTCCTCTACCAGGCTGGAATCAGGATGCATTGTTGATCCAGCTTCAACCACAACTAAATGATAGAGACACCTGCAAGAAATCTGGATCTTAAAGTACCACAAAGACCAAAGCTACCATGCAAATTTTGACTACTCACCACATAACTGATATGTGACCAAGAAATGAATTCCTACATTCCTTAAACCGGCACATTTTGGGGTTTATTATAGTCACTTAGCTTTACCATGATTGATAACACTTTTTAGTCCAGTTTCATTGCTTTACATATCATGTATCTGCAGATGCCAACTTAACTTAGGCATTGTAGCTGGAAAGTAGTCTCAGACCATAAGAAAATGAATGAACTTTTTACAAAAACACATAGTAGTGTATAGTTGCCAACCTCTGCTCTTAACAGGTCACCATTTAAACAGAATACACTGAGTTTGCTTAACATTTGAGCATTTTGATACATGTTACAACTCCTCTCGACATAGCAATCACAGTAATCTTGTCACAGTCAAATCATGTCACTGCTCTGCCTGAAAGTCTCCTTGTATACTCATAAGACATTTAGAAGCATACAATGTTAATAATTACTGCTTCCAGGGAGCAGAAATGGAGAACTGAGAGCCAGGAATAAGGAGACATACCTATTCTTTTAATTTCTATCAAGTATATGTACTAGAGTTTAAAAACAATAGTACTACTTCTCTTTAAAGTAACAGGGAGTTGAATTAGTAGGAAGTCAGCACTCATTTCCAAGCCTGCACTATTGTTAAAAAGCAGGAGATGGAGAAGAGTTATACTATGATATCTGGAGGTAAGAAGACAATAAGGAATAAGGATAAGGGAGTAAATTCAACTCTGAGGTATATAACGATAGAAGGAGGGAGAAATGATAGTTAAATTTTAAAGAAAAGAATCTACGTGCTAGTTTTTGAAAGATTACAGATCTATAATCCTTGGGAAGAAGGACTGAATGAAGGAAAGGAGTCTAGGCATATAGGGAGAAGTAAAAAATGGAGAATGTTGGTGTGAGGGAGAAGCACTGAATTTAGGCTGTAGAAGTCATAAAATTGAGACTGCACATGAGGTAGAGGCTGGCATCCAGAATAGAGGTTAGAGAGGCACCCAGTCCTCCAGAATCTGAGAAAAGAGCACTAATCCAGGAAGAACAGGTGGAAATGTTACCTAGGTATCTAAAGAATTCCTAGCAATTTTCACTCCAAAGGATGGGGGCTGATAAGAAAATCTCTTCAAAAAGTTTCAGCTGTTGTAAACTCACTGAATAACTGTAATGAGCTTTTATTCCATTCATACCTGCTGGGTTCTTCCTAATTCACCTGAAGAACACCTTTACATTTCTTCCTCAATCATCCACCGCTCTTCTTGTTTGAACTGGTGACTTTAAAATTCGAAATACTAACATAGGACTTAGATGTTACTGCTGAAGGTCAAAGCAGCATCCCAGAATTCAGGCTGAGCCCTTAGACACTCAAAGGAGTTGAAGGATAAGGAAAGTGCAGCTCCTGGGGATGCACAAGGAAGCTGGCTTGTGAAAAAGAACAAAGTAACGCTGACCCTTTGGCTTAGAAACTAGAGCACATACATACATGTGAGCACATGGAAAAAAGAGTATTTGTAATTTGCATCTCAGGCCAAACTCATTATGCCATTTAAAGGCTCCATACATTTCAAAAAATGGGAAAAAGAAGGTATCGTATTTTCAGAATTTAGGTTATACAGAGAAACTACAAGACTGACTTGCTAGAGTTCTCTAGAATCACAACCTGTACGGGTACCTCTGAGCAGGTGTCACTTGTAGCCTTGCTCCTGATTGAACAGTCACAGTTACACTTTTGAGTATCACAACGACACTTTTCTCATAAGTGTGAAGTCGCCAACCTTGAGTGAAATGGATAAAATATAAAGGGAGTGACTCTGAAATAATTCATGAATCAGAGCTCTTAAAATTTTTAGAAGCCTAATATTTTACCCAGGTTATGTTACTCTAGGAGAAATTAAATATTTTAAGCGTCCTATAATTATATGGCCATTCAATTCATTGGTTCAGCAAACCAAAGAAATATATATATTTCTCACTTATTGTATTATTGTGTGTATTGAAAAGACCATGGTCTCTAATTTGTAATGGGGTATGACAGGTAAAAGGATCATACTTCCTCACAAGCTTGATCCAATGTAGTATGCTTAGAATCTGCCCAGACAGTGCTATGAATTGATGAAAACAGGTAATACAGAAGGAGGAAAAGGATGGAGGCAAACTGCAGGAGGAAAGACATAAGTATGACATTCTGGACATAAAGAGTTGGAAGTTCCTATGCAACCTCCAGATGATGCTGTCTATTAGGCAGTTGGATATGTGCATGAGGAGTTCAGGACAAGCCTCAAAGAGGAATGATCATCTGTTAGTCCTGTGTCAGCTGAAGCCACAGCAGTGGAATTTTGTTGCTCATAGAGTTCTTAGAGGTGAAAAAAAATGATCAAAGTCAGAAACTTAAGAACACTAAAATTTAAGGGAAAAACAGAAACATAAGTCACTAATGGAGGGTTTTTCTTTTTTTTTGGGGGGGGGGGGTGTTGTTCCTTGGTTTTGACCGGAATTATAAAATGAGAGAAGTATTATGGAAATTAAGGAAACGTTCAAGAATGAGGCAGTAATAAACATCTGAAAAGGAATGGAGTGAACACAGAATTCTAATTCCTCCATCCCAATTAAAAATGGAAGTGTACATAACACACAAGCACAAATGTGATTCCTATCCGTGCCCTAGCTGCTGCATCCCCTCAGAGCTATTTTTATTTTCTGTGTAACTACAAATATACATTCCTATCCCCACTTACTAAAAAAAGTAGTGTATTACACCAAACATACACTTTACTTTCTTCATGTAACAAAATACATTGCAGACTTTTAAAATCTATCTAATATATAGTATATATTTCCACTTGCTCAAGTCTTCTTTTGGGTCTTTCATTAACATTTAAAAATAATCTTCATAAAGGTTTTATACATTTACTGTTTATCCCTAGGTGTTTTATCTGATTTGTTGCTATTGTAAATAGTCTTCTTTATAACTATTACTGATTATTTTCTGTATGTATCAAAGCTATTATTTCTATACATGAATTTTTGTACTGTGGTATTTTTCTTTTTCGTTTTATTGAAAAATATGTTAAGTGTGATAAAATACTGGAAGAAATTCTCTTTGTAGATAAAAGAAAAATTTGTTTCTCTACATTTGTAAAGGCCATTTCGTTTGGGGAAAACCTGGTCAAATTAGGAGTCAGACTGCCATGCTCACTGACAAACCAGGGAGTCTTAAATCCGTTACTTGATTTCTGCACCAAAGACAGGACAACTTGCTTCCCAATTCCGTCCGTGCTGTCTGCACTAGTGGAAACTACCCCTTAAAGCTACTCCTTAGTCCAGCACTTCTCAAAGCAGCCTTACCAACATTCCTTCAAATAATTAAGAAAATTCAATACCTACTGGGAGTCTAGACAACAAATAACAAGTTTCCCGGAAATCTTTCCTCTTTATAAAAAAATAAAGGAATGCTGATTTTGTTTTCTACTCCACAATAAGTCCGCTTTAGCCTTTTCCCTTTCTCATCTTTCACAGAAACGAATGCTCCACAGAGATGCATACTTATCATTATTTTAGAAACTAGAAAAGTGAGGTTTACATGGTACTACGCCACAAAGTTCACAATGCCACCCAAACTCACAAACCTGGAACCATATAGGTTGCAACTCTACAACCCTCTCACACTCCCTCATAACCTTTGTCACCCACCGGAGAACCCGCCCGTTTCCTTCTGTACCCCTGCCCCCATCCACAGAAGCTTTGAACACTGCACGTCACAGGAAGCGATTCCTCCCCTTCAGTTTCCCCAGCCCTGTAGTAGGCTCCACAAAACCTCCCTTACAGCCTACCCGACCGGATTCTAAACCCAGAAAACCAGGTCCCGCAACAAGATCTGCGCTTCGCAGAGCCAAAACAAAACTCACCAGCAGACAAAGACGACGATGGCGAGCCGGAAAGCCTGAGCCTGCGCTTGCGCCTGCGCACTCCAGGCTGGCGAGCATTCCCAGAGGTCTCCTGGGCTCCACCAAGCCTGGGCTCAGTACCAGGCAGAAGCAGTCGATGTTGGGCGGTTGCCTACTTTTTTTTTTTTTTTTTACTGTGGACTACATTTCCCAGAAGTTTCAGTGGTTCGAGTCGGCTTTTCGAGTCAGCTTTCGCGCTTTCTCAGCTCCACCATAGCTTGTGGGACTGTCTTCCTGGTTGGGGGAGTAGTACGTAGGCCGAGCCTCAGGACTTAGTTTAACACTCTACCTGTGCTAACTCTACCTCTGGAAGAGGGCAGTGGTGTGCCTTGGGTTATAATAAGATAAATTCAAGCACGCCAGGGTGACCCCAACTAGGAGCCATGGTGCAAGGCTACGCCAGAAGCGCCAGAAGACTCCAGGGCGCGATTTAAGGCTGGGGTGAAGTAGGGGTGAGGCAGGGAGTGATTGTGGGGATCTCTTTGGCACGGCTCAAGCCCAGCGCCATCTTGTCCCTCGCGAGTGCGGCTCTGAACTACATTTCCCAGAGGTCGCCGCGTCTCCGGCCGGCGGCTCTGAGCAGAGCTGTACGCGAGCCAGGTGTTAAGTCTCTGAACTGTCGGCCTGTGACGCCGCGCACGGCCGATTGGAGGTGAAATGTCCAGAGCTCGGGGCGGGGATGGAGACTTGAGTATTAAGCCTGTTCAGGGGGAACGGACGGGGTTGGGGAGGGGAGTGTGGGTTACGAAATTGTGTGACTGTGTGTCCCAGTGATGTGTGTATTATTCTGTGTGATACCGTGTGTGTGTAGCTTTCTGTGGATGAATCTCCGTGGTATGATTGTTAATGTGTGACCGTGTGTAATACTGTGTGCTGGTGTGGGTTACCTGTGATTGTGTGTCCCAGTGGTGGATGTGTGGATTGTTTCTGTGGGATCGTGTATTCCACTTCTGTGCAGGCATAGGGAGCTTTGTTGTGCCTCTGTGACTGCGCCCTAGTGGGGATTGTGACTGTGTAGCACTGTGTGCGGAAGGAAGGGGGAGTCTGTGACTGAGGCTGTTAACTTTGTGTCTACTGGTGGGTGTGTGACTATGCAGCACTGAATGTGTGAATTTGGGGAGACTGTGTCAGTTACTGTGTCACTTATAGTCATGTATGAGACACAGGATGGCTCTGCCCCTGTAAAAATCCTGATTCTTCTCTATGACGTTGAGGTTGAGGAAGCCCGGGTCTCCTCTGGTAGTCTTCCAGGGACCTCAAGAAAGGTTTGTTGTCTCCTTGCCCCATCTGTTACTGGGCTCAATGGGTCTGTCCCTTGTGGTGCATAGCCAGTGAACACACCAAGTACTTTGGAGTAAAGCAGAAGCATTTATTACTTGTGACAAGTAAGGAGACAGAGCTAGCTCTCAAAGTACTGTCTCTCCAAAGCTGGACGGGGAAGTTTTAAACCTGGGGGGCATGCATAGTCCTGAAAGGGCAGGCATGGTAAAGAGATAGAGGTTACTCTAGGTTGCCAAAAACTGAAAGCAAGCAGGTGTTTTGGTTGTTTGTTTGCACTGTAACCTTTTTGAAACATCTGGCGTTTGGAACTTTCTGCAATTTAACAGTTTCTGCAAAACAAAGCACACTTTGGTGTGCTTTAACCCCATCCTTTCCCTACTGCTGCTTAGCTAACATATCCTTCTCCAAGAGAGATCTCTAAGGAGGAGAAAATAATGGTTATGACATCTAAAAGTCGTACATAAGGTGGCTTGGTATTTTCTCTTTGTAAAATGCTTTACTTTTTCAGGAGGTGATTTTTTTTCTTTCTTGGCTAACTCCTAACAAAGACCCCTGAAGTAAACTGGAACCTACTATTTCTCTTTGGAAATATCTTCCTTGTATTCGTAATTTTTAAAATTAATATGTATGCTCAGTATTCTGATTTTACATATGTACATATATGTAACCATGTAGACACATATATATACACACGTATATATACAGACATGTGTATACATATTTTTTAAATACTTTCATTTAAGTGATGTTGTAACTTCCCACATAATTGAAAGTTATTTGAGAATATTTTTAATATTAGTGTTGTTTTTTCATGTGTGACTAACCCAATATCCATTCTCTCCTTTATTGGTATAAAAATCCAGATTTTTGTTTGAAGGGGCAGTGTGCTCAGCTTAACAAAAAACAAATAGGAAGAGAATTCCCTAGCGGTCCAGTGGTTAGGACCCCCACGCTTCCACTGCAGGGGGCATGGGTTTGATCCCTGGTCAGGGAACTAAGATCCTGCAAGCCGCATAGCACGGCCAAAAACAAACAAACAAAAAACATGTTTTAGTTTCCCTTATAGTTGTAAACAGAAGCTGTTAGATTGGATTTCTTAGTTCTTTAAAGGGGTGGGGATGGGGCAGGCTCAGTGGGTATGTATTCTTTTGGCCTTCCTCTTTTCTCCTTCCTGCCTGGAACGTGGATATAGTGCTACATATGGAGCAGCCATTTTATAACCATGTATTTACTAGGAAAGGAAGCATAAGAGAATTTACAGTATTATATTAAATGAAAATAGAGGATTTTAAATGGTATATATTATATGAAAGTTTTTGGTAAACAAAACAAAATTTACCTATAGGTACATGAAATGTATAGTAGCATTTTAATTCTTTTCATTGTAATGTGGACTGAAATAAAAACACACGTGAGAACTGTGAGTTTCAGTTTTATTTGGGGACTTACTGAGCAGTATACCTTGGGAGACAACCTCTCAGATAGCTCTGAGAAATTACTCTGAAGAGGTGAAGGGGTACACGCAGTTAAGGATACATCTCGGTAGAAGGTTACTGCCAGTCATGGAGAACAAATATCTCAAGTAATGATTTTAGTGCTTTTCTAAGTATGGGAAGATGCAAGAATCCAAGTTCATTTAAAAATTCTCCTGAAATAATTCTAACTATCTAAAGGCCCACTTTTGCAGAGCACAGAGTGACTCATCCTGAATTCCTTTCAGGATGTAAGTCAGTGACTATAGTGGCTAATGGCTTGAGTTTTGTAGAACTGGATGGTGGCCATTTTTTGTTTTACAATTTCCCCCTTTGGGTCATAATTTCAACCAAGGTTTGGGAGGCATTTTGTGACCAGTTTGTCCCATGGTGCTAGGAAGGCTCATTCCTAGGTCTGGCGAGGATTTCATTTATGGGCCACTCAATGTGCTATTACTGGACTAGGCATTGTTAACGGTAGTCATAAAAGTCTCTGTACCATCTGTCTTACTAGTCTGTTATGGTCTAGGAAATGATTCCCTCTTGCTGCTTCTTCCCATATCTAGGGTTAACAATACTACAATCATTTTGATCTTATATGTATATGTAAAACTATATTTAGATAATTGTTTCATGTTGCTTAGTCATCATTATCTTTATTGGAGGCTCAGTCACATTTGGTAATGCAAAAAACAATAATTTTATAAAATAGGCAGAGTATAAGTAATACAGCTAGTAGCATTGATAAGATCATAAGTAAGAATTTAAACCAAGAACTTCCATTAGGTGTGGCCCAGTATATCCCCAGTCATCTGACCCAGTCTGTTCCTTACCAATCGCTATCTTTAAAGGTAATGATATATAAGCATTGTTCATAAGGCACTCAGCCCAATTTCCTAGTGTTATTAGGCTGGTTATCTTTAGTATGATTTAATTGTTGCCAACAAACAAATTGTTCCCTTAAACTTAACCATAGCCTGGTATTAGCCATATAAATCCATCCCGTGACTGAGGAAGGGTCCCTCCTAATAATCAGGAGTTTATATTCTTTCACTGAAAATTAGCTCATTTCTCTGAGCTTAAGTAACTTTAAAAGAAAATTCATATTTATGTCCAGGGTCAGAGCAAGTATGATTGATTGGCCAACTGAGGGGGTCCCGTCTAGTAATATCAATAGTGGCCCAAACAGAACTATAACTTCTTTCTTCTATAATAAATTTCCTAAGGACTATCCAATCATTGCCTTGGAAAGGAGAAATCCACCAAGGTAACCCAAAAGTACTGGACATAGGTAATTGACCATAAGCCCAACAATTGCATTAAGTTTTAAACTCTGTATAGAATTTTGCCTGTAATAGAAAACATTTGATTCATATGCAAAATTCCAAGAGATCAAGAGAACACTATAAATAATCATACAAGTCAGGTCTAGCATCTTGGGACAGCTATTTCTGATGTTGTCTTCTTGTCCTGGTGTGTCATTTCCTCTCTGTTTTGAGCATTGTTTTAAGGTGAGTTTGAGGTCAGCAGTCCTCTATCTAGACCAGTACAGTGTAGGGGCCCATTTTAAGTGGGAAATATGATTCTAAGAGTGAATTTCTTCACTTTTGCTGCACATCAACTAGTTTAAGGGTCCTTTCATCTAGGTTGGAGACAGTCCTTTAAATCAGGGATCCCCAAACCCTGGGCTGCAGACCTGTACTGGTCCATGACCTGTTAGGAACCGGGCCGCACAGCAGGAGGTGAGCGGCTGGTGGGCGAGTGAAGCTTCATCTGCTGCTCCCCATCGCTCCCCACTGCTCTCATTACTGCCTGAACCATCCCCCGCCCCCTTCCCACCCCATCCGTGGAAAAATTGTCTTCCACAAAACCAGTCCCTGGTGCCCAAAAGGTTAGGGACTGCTGGTTTAAATGATGCTTCTTCATATGTATATAATCTTCTGGTTGTAGGTCACGGGGCATCTGATCTTCATCTAAAGGTAGACTACTGTGATAAGCTTCAGAAACAAACCTAGAATGTCTTTTAATAATTCAATTAAACTTTTGTAATAACACAACATAGTAACAAGGAGTCATCCAGGAAGTGAGTCTTAGGTAGTAAACACAAACACTCAGAAGCAATTGACACTAGAACTTTACATAAAGTAATATCACTAAACCATAATTTTTCTCTCTAAAATTATCCTCATTTATACCAAAGATAGTCAAATTAAGACTAATTGTTTGCAAAATAAGTTTGGTTTCAATAAACTTAGCCTGATTATTTACATAAGTGTAATTCATCCTACAGGCTCTTTTAAATTGGCTGTGCTGGAACTTTTTATAAGGAATCTCAGATTGAACTTTTAAAAGGCCTCTTAAGGCCAGGAAAGCCATGCCAAGGACTTGCCACCTGCGATGGGTATAGATTTGGATGAATTCCTCCCTTCTCAAGGTACCCAAAATAACTCAAAATTCCTGTACCCATCAGGAGGTGGCCTTCCTTATTTACCTGGTAAGGCTGCTGGGAACCTAGGAGTTTCCAGTTTCTGGAGGGATCGGGTAGAAAAGATAAATGTTTCTACTCTGCTTACAAAAGTATAGTTTACCAAATTGCTGTCAGTTATAATTAGCTTAAGGGGGAGGGTTTCCTTATATCTGGAAAACAAGATTAAAAGCCAGTAATATTTCAGACAAGAAAGTCATAAAAACTATCATTCAGCCCTATGTAGCTAATTCTTGTTGATCTTGCTCTTTTGTTAACGGTTTTATGAAGACATCAGGGTTTCCATTAGAATTCTTTAATTTCTTACCCAGTTCAGTGGTATGATGTAAAAATTATCAGAAACCTGTACTTGTCAAAAGGTCCTTTCTATGAATCTTCTTGAAGATGAAGCATTTTTATAAAAGCATCAGAGTACAATAACTGCCTATAAATGACAAGACTTAAAAAGGCATGGTTAAAGATCTGATTACAATGCAATTGGCAAAGAAACTTGGTTACTTCTGTGACATAGAACAATTAAAGATAATAACTAGAATTATGACTGATAACATTATACTAGAACATACCAGACTTTTAGGAATTCCATGTAATTTCTAGAATAGCTATATTAATAACATTTATCCATACAGTATATCCTAAGAAGGTTTATCACCATTCGATAATGCTCCCCATATTCTTTAATATACCAAATAAGCCTAATTAGTTTAATATCTTTCTCTGAAAAGGAGAGAAAACAAATCTCTTGAGATGTTCCATGGGACCTCTGGAAAATGTCAAGTTTATTTCAGGTCAATAACACTTCACTTAGAAGTTGATTTTTGGAAAGTTTGTCAAAAACATCAAATAGGATTATAGGTGCTGTGAAACAATACTTTTTCACTTAACTAAAGTGACAACAAAAGATTTCAAAGGCACATACAGATAGTTACAACAGAGTACTTAAAAGGTAAAGAAACTTTTATAATCTGTTATTAAAGCAGATCATTATTCCAGGAAAACTTTGTACTCTTAACAGAGAGGGAAACAAATTCTAGTTTTGCACCACCTTACTTTAATATTAAAATTCATTTACTCAATTAAATTTATTCTAATCTTAGTCCTGATCACACATTAAACTTTTTGCCCAGGGTTTCTTTTCCATTACCTTCTATAATTTCCTTTTCATCTCCAGATTTTGTCCATTTCTCTTCTATCTGACCGCTCTTTCAGACAAAATTACTTTCTTTTCTGTTAACAAAATGTATTTCAATTCCTATACCTCTTTTTCCTTGCATACAAGGATGTTTCCTAATTATATTTTTTTAAATTTATTTTTGGCTGTTGGGTCTTCGTGGCTGCACGTGGGCTTTCTCCAGTTGCAGCGAGCGGAGGCAACTCTGTTGCGGTGCGCAGGCTTCTCATTGCGGTTGCTTCTCTTGTTGAAGAGCATGGGCTCTAGGCACATGGGCTTCAGTAGTTGCAGCACATTGGCTCAGTAGTTGTGGCATGTGGGCTCAGTTGCTCCGTGGCATGTGGGATCTTCCTGGACCAAGGCTTGAACCCGTGTCCCCTGCATTGGCAGGCAGATTTTTAACCACCGTGCCACCAGGGAAGCCCCTGAAGTTTTTAATTTTAATGACATCTGACTTATCAAGTTTTATTTTTCAGGGACCGTACTTCTGGTGTTTCTAAAAAAAATCATTGCCAAACCCAAATTCACCTAGATTTTCTCCCATGTTATCTTCTAGAAGTTTTTGTGGTTTTGTTTCTGTTTGTTTGTTTGTTGTTGTTGTTTTTAGTTTTACACTGTAAAGTTAGGTCCATGATTTATTTTGATTTTTTTTAAGTTGTAAAGCCTGGTCCAGATTCATTTTCTTATTGTGGCTATCAAGTTGTTCCAGCAGTATTTGTTGTTACATTTCTCCGTTGATTTGTCTTTGCTGCCTTGTCAAAAATCAGTTGGCTCTATTAGTTTGGATCTATTTCTGAGCTCTCTATTCTATTCCATTCATCTACTTGTCTGTTCTTTTGCCAGTACACACTGTCTTGATTACTGTGTCTTTACAGTAAATCTTGAAGTTGATAGTGTTAGTCCTCCAACTTCTTCATCTTCAGTATTGTTTGACTATTCTGGGTCCTTTGTCTTTTCATATGATCTTTGGAATCAGTTTGTCAATATCCACAAAATAACTTGTAATTTTAATTGATATAGCATTGACTCTATAGGTCAAGTTTGGAATACCTGTCATATTAACAATATTGGGTTATGAAAATAGAATTTTTTAATATTTATGAACATAGAATATTAATTTATTGAGTTCTTTGATTTCTTTCATTAGAGTTTTCTAGTTCTTCTCATATATCTCTTGTACATTTTTTTTTTTTTTTTTTTTTTTTGTGATACGCGGGCCTCTCACTGTTGTGGCCTCTCCCGTTGCGGAGCACAGGCTCCGGACGCACAGGCTCAGTGGCCATGGCTCACAAGCTCAACCGCTCCGCAGCATGTGGGATCCTCCTGGACCGGGACACGAACCCGTGTCCCCTGCATCAGCAGGCGGACTCTCAACCACTGTGCCACCAGGGAAGCCCTCTTGTACATATTTTGTTAGATTTATTCCTCAGTACTTTTTTGGTTCTAATGTAAATAATTATGTTTTTAATTTCAAATTCCTACTTTTCATTGCTGGTGTATAGGAAAGTACTTGACTTTTGTACATTAACCTTATGTTTTGCAACCTTGGCTATAATCACTTATTAGTCCCATGAGTTTTTTGATCATCCTTCAGGATTTTTACACATTCAACCATGTCATCTGCATATAGCTTTATTTCTTACTTCCCAATCTGTATACGGTTTCCTTTTCTTGTTGCATTAGCTAGGACTTCCAGTACAATACTGAATATGAGTGGTAAGAGCAGATATCCTTCCCTTGTTCCTGCTCTTAGAAGGAAAGGCTTTAGTTCCTCACCATTAAATATGATGTTACCTGTTAGTTTTTGGTAGATGTTCTTATCAAATTGAAGAAGTTTCCTCTATTTCCAGTTTCCTGAGAGGGTTTTAATAATGAATGCATATGGAATCTTTTTGTATGCTTTTTCTGCATCTATTGATATGATCATATGATTTTTCTTCTTTAGCTTGTTGATATGATACATTAATTACTTGATTTTGAAATGTTGAGCCAGTCTTGCATGCATAGGAGAAATCCCACTTGACTGTGGCATGTAATTACTTTTCTACATTTGTTGGATTTGATTTTCTAATAATTTGTTGAGGATGTTTGCTTTTATATTCATGAGAGATATTGGTATGTAATTTTCCTTCCTTACAATGTCTTTATCTGATTTTGGTATTAGGGTAATGACAGCCTCACAGAATGAGTTAGGACATCATTCTATTTTCTGGAATAGATCACAGATAATTAGTATTTCTATCTTAGACATTTGGTAGAATTCACCAGTGAAATCATCTGTGCCTGATGCTTTCTGTTTTGAAGGTTGTTATTCATTTCCTCTAAGAAATATGGACATATTCAGATTATCCATTTTTTTGAGTGTTTTGGTAGATTTTGTCTTTTTTGGAATTTGTTTTATAAGTCATCTAATTTGCTGGGATACAGGTATTCATAGCATTTCCTTATTATACTTTATATTTCTGTGAAGTTGGTAGTTAAGCCCTCTTTTTCATTCTGTATTTTAGTACCTTCTCCCTTTTTATTTTCATGGTGGCTTTAGCCAAATATTAGTCATTTTGTTGATCTTTTACTTGATATTTTAAAATATTTTGACTGTGCCATGCGGCATGTGGGATCTTAGTTCCCCAACCAGGGATCAAACCCACACCCCCTGCACAGAGTCTAAACCACTGGATCACCAGGGAAGTCCCTTGCTGATCTTTTAAAGAAACAAATTTTGGTTTCATTTATATATATTTTCTATTATCTCTTCCATTTATTTCTCATCTATTCCTTATTATTTCCTTTCTCCTTGTTTTAGGTTTTTCCCCTTAGCTTCTTAAGCTGCAAAGTTAGGTTACTGATATGAGATTTTTTTTTCTTTTTTAAAATATAAGCATTTACAGCTGTAAATTTACCCCTATGGGCTGCTTTATATGCATCTCATTAGGTTCATTTTCATCTGAAAATATTTTTCTAATTTTCCTTATTTTTTTGTTTGACCCTTAGGGTTAATTAGTAATGTGTTTAATTTCCAAGTATCTGTGAATTTCTCAAATTTCTTGGATTTCTAATTTAATATCATGTGACTGAAGGATATAGTTTGTATGACTTTAATCCTTTTAAATTTATTAAGATTTGTTTCATGTCTCAGTGTGTTTTATCCTGGAGAATGTTTTATATGTATATGCTTGAGAACAATGTGTATTTTGCTCTTATTGGGTGGAGTTTCTATTGATGCCTATTATCTAAGTGATTTATAGTTTGTTCAAGTCTTCTATTTTCTTGTTGACCATCTACCTAGTTGTTCTAGCTGATATTGAAAGTGACTTTGAAGGCTCTACCTATTTTGAAATTGTCAATTTTTGCTTCATGTATTTTGGAGCTCTGTTTTTATGTGCATTCCATGTTTATTTGGGCTTTTTTATATAGTAACTTTAAAATCCTTATAATTCCAACATCTTTGTCATCTTGGTTTTTTTTGTTTTGTTTTGGTCTTTTTTCATTCAGGTTGACTATTCCTTGTTCTTGCTAGGATGAGTAAGTTTTGACTGTACACCAATGATTTGGGTTATAATCTTATGACACTCTGGTTCCTATGTAAATCTTGTTACTTGTTGATAAGCTGGAATTTAGTCATGGCTGTTTACACACATAGTATTTGGAGTCCCCACTGGCTGGAAAGGGAAAGGACCTTTGTTACTGCTTCATTGGAATGATAATTCACATACTGCCCCTGTAAATTGTGTGTCAGATAGTAAGGGGAGGAACACCACCCAGTAAGTGCCAAGTTGCAACAGTAGTCAATGCCCCAGTTGTACTTACACCCTCTCAATGCACCTGCCAGCCAGGAAATGAGGTGTGCTTCATGGTTCTTGGGCTAGGTTGGCAGTCAGTGCTCTACTCAAATACACGATCTTTATAGATGCCCATTATTGATGGGCCAGGATGGCAGTCAGGTCTCTGCTCACACACACACAGCATCTGCATATGCCCATTGCTTGGGAGAAGAAGCATTACTGCTGGGCTGGGATCTTAGTCTGTGTACACACAAGGCCTCTGCAGATGCTTACGGGCAAGAAGGGAGGATGGTGCTGCTAGCTGTTGTGCATAATAGTGTGAAAGATTGGCATTTTTAAAGTGTTCAGCTAATGTAGAGTTGGCATTGTCAATAGGGTATTGTTCTGCAGGGCAGCAACCTTCTCAGCCCTTTTGGATAGGAGAAGCAAGTATACCTTGGGTGTTTTATTTTTTTGTTATTGTTTGGTGTTTTGGTAGTTGTTTGCACCTGGTGGTATTTCTAATTTCAAGTCTCTGGTGCTCAGATAGGAATATATGGGAAGACAAAAACAACAAAACACCCAGTCTTCCGCCAGGGAACTCACCACTGGGCTGGGTTGTTACTCGAATCCCAAGGTCAACAGAGCTGGCCTCCATTACTCCAACTTTCAGATTCTTCTTAAGTTTATTTCATGTATTTTTTCCATGGATTTTAAGTCTAATAAGTGGAGAGTAATAGGGCAAAATGTGTTTACTCCATCATGTCCAGAAGTATGGTTTCTTATCTTTGCTCTTTTGCACATACAGGATATTTCTCCCCCTCCCTGCTTCTAAGATTTTCTCTTTGGCATGGATTTTAATCAATTTCGTTATGACCCCTTGGAGTAATACCCCCTTGTCCCCCATGTTTCTTGTGATTGGGATAGGTTGAGCTTCATAGACCTGTGGGTTTATAATTTTCATGAAATTTGGAAAGTTTTCAGCCATTATTTTTTAAAATTAATTAATTTATTGATTGATTTATTTTTGGCTGCATTGGGTCTTCGTTGCTGTGCGCGGGCTTTCTCTAGTTGTGGTGACCGGGGGCTGCTCTTCATTGTGGTGTGTGGACTTCTCATTGCAGTGGCTTCTCGTTTCAGAGCATGGGCTCTAGGGTGCATGGGCTTCAGTAGTTATGGCATGGGGGCTCAGTAGTTGTGGCTCACAGGTTCCAAAGCGCAGGCTCAGTAGTTCTGGTGCATGGGCTTAGGTGCTCCACAGCATGTGGGATCTTCCTGGACCAGGGCTTGAACCCATCTCCCCTGCATTGGCAGGTGGATTCTTAACCACTGCACCACCAGGGAAGTCCCTCAGCCATTATTTCTTCAATTATTTTTTCGTCCCCTGCCCATTCTTTTTCCTGTCTTCTAGGGATCTCAATTACACATAATTAGGCTAGTTGAAGTTGTCGTACAGCTCTCTGATACTCTTATTTTCTCAGTCTGTTTTTCTCTGTTTCAATTTATATAGTTTTTATTGCTATGTCTTCAAGTTTACTAATGCTTGCTTTTGCAATGTTTAACCTATTAATCCTAGCAACTGTATTTTTATGTCTCAGACACTGTTGTTTTTACCTCTAGATTTGTTTGGGTCTTTTAAATATTTTCCACATTGGTACTTAACATGATCAATCTCTTTTCCTTGTTGGATATGTAGAATATAGTTATGACTTTTGTATTTTCAGTATCTATTATCAAATTCAAAACCTATTTTTGTCATTTCTAGTTCTGGTTATGTTTCTATTGATTTTTTGCATTATAGTCATGTATGCCTGCTTATTTACACTTCTGGTAAAATTTATTTACTACAGACATTATGAAAGTTACCTTCAATGTGCTTGGTATTTTTGCATTTCTATAAATATACTCAAACTTTGTTCTGTAATATACTTATGTTACCTGGAAACAATTTGTTCAAGATTTGTTTAAGCTCTGCTAGGTGGGACTAGGAAGGCCTTAATCTAGTGCTAACTTGCCTCTCTACTGAGGCAGTAGCTTTTTGAGTAATCTAACCAGTGCCCTATAAATTATGAGGTTTACCACTCTTGCTGATGGGGACACAAACTATTCTTGGCTCTGTGTGAGCTCCAAGGATTACCTGTGCTCTTATGCATTTCTTTTGCTGGCCTCAGGTGTTTTCCTTGATGCCATGCACTGATTAGAACTTGGCTCAATACTCTGCCCTGCAGACTCTAGCCATCACTGCCTCCCTGGACTCTCACCTCCATCTTGTCTACTTAGGGAGATTACAAAGCTCCCCTTGTATTCCCCCTCACAGTGCTGAGATGTGGAAATGCTCTCTAGGCAGTAAGCTGGGTCAAGTGTATGGATCACATTTGTTTACACTTTCTTAGGCACTCCCATTGTGTTGCCTGGTGTCCAATGTCTGAAAACCTTTATTTCTCATATTTTATCTAGTGTTTTGTTATTTTAGGCAGGAAGGTAAATCCTGCCTCTATTATTCCCATTTTGACTGGAAACAGAGTATTTAAAAAAAAAATTCTATTCTTAAGAGCTGCAAGAAGAAAAAAAAAAGAATTGCAAGAGAACTACAGAGCTTCCATATGCCCTTCTCCCAGTTTGCCTAATACTAACATTTTACACTATTGTAGTATAATGATCAAAACCAGGACATTAACATTGGGAACAATACTATCAATCAAATGACAGGTTTGATTGAATTTCATCAAGTTTTCTCTGCTAATGTTCCAAAAATTAAATCCACAATCCGGCATTGTTTAGTTCCCTTGCCTTTTATGACCTAGAAAAGGTATGAACTTTTGGAGTATTGGGCAAGTTATTTTACAAAAGGGTAATCATTTGGGTCTGCCTGCAGTTCCTTCATTATTAGAACATAGTTACGCATGTTTTGGTGAGAATACTACCCAAGTGTTTGCCCTTCTTAGTGCATCACCTTGATGCCAATGTCTCACTGTTGGTGATTATTTGGTTAAAGGGGTGTGTGCAATGTTTTATCTTTGTAATTAAACACTTGGGAGAGATACTTTGAGACAATTCTAATATCCCATTTTTTCCTTATACTTTCACCTTCAACTCTTACCATCCATCAATGGATTTTGTATATAATTACCACTATTATGGTGATTTCCTATTTCCCTCATTCCCTTTATATTTATTAATTAGAATTCTTCACCATTAAATTGAACCAGAATCCCTTCTTTGCAGTAGCTAATTTTATGGTTCAGGACAGCAATAAACAGGATAGGTCTGGAACATCCCCTTGTATTTGGGGAAAGAACCCAAAGCTTCCAAGTAGGCTAGGGAAAATGTGGAAAGGATAAAGGAGCAAATGAAAATGGAAAAGAATAAATTTTATCAATTTGAGCACCAAGAAAAAGTACCAGAAAAAGTACCAAAAGTTACATTTTGGTTTATCAGATTAGCATTCTGTGAAATGACAGGAGTTCATAACAAAATTCAAAGAAAAATGTTAATGTAATGTGACCAAAATATTATTGTAATGTGAACAAAATATAGCTGTAATTACAAATAAGGGAGACAATAAGGATGTATTGTATTTTTTTTCATTTATTCATTAATGATTCAAAAAATAAGTGTCAAGCCACATGGTTATTTTATTTCTGTCATTAATTTTAAGTCTGTATGTAAGGTTTGGATAGCTCATTGTTTTAATTTGTTCGAGCAAGCAAAAAATATTAAAAACACACAAAGAAGCATAGGGCAAGTAGCTCTGGAGTACTATGCAAGAAGAGGGAAATTAATCAGCATTGATGGTAACTCAAAATAACCAGGTAGAGTAGGATAGAAGAGCAAATCAGCAGTGTGGTCACATGACAGCTCAGTAAATAGAGTGAGCTATTAATAACAACATTAATAATTATAATACAATTGAACTATTTCAAAGATATGAAATAGCAAGTATCCCAATAAAAAGAGTAACAACAGAGACCCATTCTTTTACTCTGTAGGACATGAATGATCTATCAGTTACATACTTTTAATAACTGCTAACTTAAATAAATTACTAATAAGGAATATGTAAAGAAAACATAGCTCAGTATACCCAATGAGAAAACACCTTACTACTGCTGATCATGCAAAACTGGGCAAGACACCAATCTCAAAAATTAAAATCTAATGAATGACAGTGATGTAAACGTATGTAAATATAACAGGTAAATTTTCTTATAAAAATTAATAACCAGTGGCTTTTGATCACTTTGATTATATAACCAGGTCAACTGTCGTAAGAAAGAGGTGATGAGTAGCTAAGATTTGCAACCTTATTAACTGTCTCATTTTTTTGTTGTTGTCTCTTTGTTTTTCCTGAGTCAGGGGAGATTGCTAAAATCAAAGGTCTACTGATTTTCCAACTGCCAAAACACAGTAAGACAACACTGAATGGAATAAAAAGGAAAATTATAAATAGATACAAAACCCAATTGAAGCCATGGTAAATAGCAGCATTGTAAACCCTCTTAATTTTAGTGACCAGTTTATAATCATTGCAATAGCTGTAGATTTTCTCCTACTTTTAAAGCTGCCTAACAAATTTAAGAGACTGATAAGATTGGGTTAGAATATTTTATGAAATATTTAAAATGCTCATTTCATTTGGATGCCGACTGGTACTGCCTAGAGGTGAAAAGGCTCCTTAAAGGAATTGTGGGGCTTCCCTGGTGGCGCAGTGGTTGAGAATCCGCCTGCAGATGCAGGGGACACGGGTTTGTGCCCCGGTCCGGGAAGATCCCACATGCTGCAGAGTGGCTGGGCCCGTGAGCCATGGCCGCTGAGCCTGCGCGTCCGGAGCCTGTGCTCCGCAACGGGAGAGGCCACAACAGTGAGAGGCCCACCTAGCACACACAAAAATATATATATATATATAAAAATAAAAATTAAAAAAAAGGAATTGTGTTGCAAAAGGTATTTAGGGAAATCTGTTGTGTCAAAACAAAATAGAAATTCAAAAAGAATTCAAATATTTGATGACAATGGAAAAGTTAAAACATCTACCATTAAAACAAAATCAAGAGAAAACAAAACAAATCTACACAAACACCTTGCAGGACCACAAAACTTTAAAACCACATAGTATCTGGGGGTTCTAACTCTCTGGAGAAGATAAGTACGCCATATAAAGCAAGCAAAAAATTAGAATGCAAAAGATATATTTGAGCAATATTACAAATCACTAAGTCAAAAACAATAAATAGCCAAAAGAACAAAAACACAAACACCAAAAATAACTGTAAGCAAAACATCCCTGGGGGGGCTTCCCTGGTGGCGCAGTGGTTGAGAATCCGCCTGCCAATGCAGGGGACATGGGTTCGTGCCCTGGTCCGGGAAGATCCCACATGCCGCGGAGTGGCTGGGCCTGTGAGCCATGGCCGCTGAGCCTGCGCGTCCGGAGCCTGTGCTCCGCAACGGGAGAGGCCACAACAGTGAGAGGCCCGCGTACCACAAAAAAAAAAAAAAAAAAAAAAAAAATCCCTGGACAAGAAACTCATATGAAAATAACTCAAATAATTAATAATTAGGGAAATACATTTCCCATGCATTTAAGAAACGGATTGATAGGCATCATCCTAGATAAATGGATATTCAGAATGTTAATTGATATAAAAAGTAGAAATATTTGGTGATATTGAACAAAGCTGAAAGTATATATCACTTATGAATGAATAATTCTAGTTCTAGAGTGGCCATAAAGTCTGGAAACAGATTTAAGAGAGGTAGAATCTCTGTGATAACTTCTACTTAAACACACAGATTTTTCAATGAAACTCAGAAACAAATGGGGTTTATATATGTCATTCAAAAGTCTTCTCACCAGTACAACTTGTTCAATATCAAGTAAGTTTCCTGCCTACTCTAAAGGCATTCCCACATTCCTTACATTCACAGGGTTTCTTACTATTATGAATTCTCTGATGTTTTGTAAAGGATGAACTATGTCTAAAGGCCTTCCCACATGCCTTGCATTCATAAGGTTTCTCTCCAGTATGAATTCTCTGATGTTCAGTAAGGGCTGAACTGTGTCTAAAGGCCTTCTCACATACCTTACATTCATAAGGTTTCTCACCACTATGAATTCTCTGATGTTGAATAAGGGCTGAAGTAAGTCTAAAGAACTTTCCACACGCTTTACATTCATAAGGTTTCTGACCACTGTGAATTCTCTGATGTCGCGTAAGTTCACTACCTACTCCAAAAGCTTTCCCACATTCCTTACATTTATATGGTTTCTCACCAGTATGAATTCTCTGATGTCTAGTCAGAGATGAACTGTTTCTAAAGACCTTTCCACATGCTTTGCATTCATAGGGTTTCTTACCACTATGAATTCTCTGATGTCGAGCAAGTTCACGACAGACCCCAAAAGTCTTCCCACATTCTTTACATGCATAAGGTTTCTCACCAGTATGAATTCTCTGATGTTCAATAAGCTGTGAACTAATTCTAAAGACCTTCTCACATTGAACACATTTGTATGGCTTCTCACCAGTATGAATTCTCTGATGTTCAGTTAGTTGTGAATGAAATCTAAAGTCCTTGCCACATTCCATACATTTGTAAGGTTTCTCATCAGTATGGATTTTCCGATGTCTAGTAAGTTGTGCATGCACTCTAAATGATTTCCTACAGAAAGTGCATTCATAGGGTTTCTCACCATCATGAATTCTTTGAAGTGGAGTGATTTTTTCAATCCTTCTAAAAATCCTTCCATATTGCTTACATTTATAGCACTTCTGATCATCACAGTGTACACTACTGTCTTCATAAAAACTAAATGCATTCCCACATTCCATACATTTACAAGGTTTCACACCAGTATGAATATTCAGTTGTAGGGTATGTGGGTCATCTATTCCAAAGGTTTTCCAATATCTACTACATTCAGAGGTTTTCTCACCAGTATATATTTTCTCATATTCATCAAAGTTTAAGTCACAACTAAGGACCTTCCCATATTCCTTACAGGGCTTCTCACTATCATGAATTCTCTGATGTAATATAAGAGATTTATGATTTTCATAATTGGGCACTTTTTCAGAGATGATTTTCATTTGACTGAAATATCCCACTTCAGGTCTTTGTACTTCAATCTTCCTTTTGCTTTGCCAATCATTTCTGACAATGGAGTTCTCAAGGCCAACTAATTTACTACTTTCTATTACTTCCCACTGAGAATCATTTTTTTCAATAATGTCCTTCTCTGTAAATAAAGTCTTTTTGTCATACTTGGATTCCAAGTCTGAAAGAAAGGGAAAAAAACAATTTCTTTTTTCATGTGTAACAAAGATAAAATAGTTATAAAATGCACAGGAGAAAAACTGAAAATAATTCACGATATAAGTGAATGATTAAAATACTGTTATGAAGTTTGAGGAAAGGTAAAGAGAACTCAGAGAATGGTAAGAGTATAACATAAGGTTGTGAGGTTTGTGCTAAGAGAAATGGATTAAGTCAGTGGGTCTGAAATTTTGGTGTTGATCATCACCTAGTAAGCTTGTCAAGTACTGATGTTCATGAACTAATCCAGATAAACTGAATCAACACCTACAGATGTGGAATTTAGTCATCAGTATCTTGTAGAGATACTGCAAATACAGATCAAAATTTGATTATTGATACATACTAACAGTTTTCTGATACTTTTATTTTTTTCTTTTACAATATAATCCCAATACTTTACCATCAATAACAGGGTGCTGCTTGTAAAACAACATTTTAATCCATTATCCCCTTTCTCCTAATCATTTTCACCTTCTGCATCAAACCACATTTCCTATCATTTAGAGATACCCATAAGATATTTCATTTCTCAGAAATGGAATCCTTATATGCTACCACCTTTTCGTTGTCCGGGTCTAAAAGATATCACCCTCTGAAATTATGTACTAGCTGACTCTAAATAAGTTCATATCTATGTCTCTATTCCAATATCTAGTTCCTTGCCCTCATACCCATTTTTTCAATTGTGTAATCTGTAATTTTCTCTGTTATCATACTGTTTATTTCCTTGTTAAACTCCAAAAGGACAAATAAACTCATTCTTCTATGTGCCAATGAATAGCAAGCCCCAAGGTATAGCAGTTTACAATTACAGGAAAAGCAAATCACTGGTTGAAAGCAATGTGAGAATAAAAGCCAATATTACAAAAATAAGTCACTGGAGAACACAATTATCAGAATAATTATATAACTATAAAAATCTCCATGCCTTTAAAACCTCACACTACACTACAGTGATTTTATATATATAAATTTATATACATGGAATTTATAATATAGTAAGATACATTCATATATATAATAGTGTTTATAAATGATTGTTTTCCAGTTGCCTCTCCACCTACACATACTGTCTCCATCACTGCTGTTAATTTCCTCCTATGAAAAACCATGAGTTTCTTCATCCCAATAAAGATGGTGTTTTATTTACCTCTCTTCAGTAACATTTTCACTATTATTCATCTATCCTCCTGAAATCCTAGTCTATATTTAAATGTTTTCCTTCATGCTCTTTCCCAGGTATTCCTTTCTATTTTCCTATTCTCAAGCTAACCACTGCTATAATGCCTAAAAAAGTATCAGAATGTTTTAGATATTATAATAGGTATTTCCCATATTTTAAAGCTTATGCAATTCTGAGTAAACCTGTGGCTTAAAAGGAGAATTTGGTAACAGAATGATATGTAAAAGGTGGTGGAGGTGGGCAAGAGTGTAAGGCACTTTGTAACAAAAGATCTCTTGGACCTAGCTGGAGATTGGCAATCAGATGAGGGAACAACCTAAGGAAAATCCAAAGTGACTGATATACATTGCATGATAAAAGGCAAAAATAATTTCCTGTGACTGAATTATGTATAATTAAGGTGAAATAATGCAAACACCATTATTTGACTGAAACAATAAAATCATAAATGAATGCCAGTATCAGTAAATTAAAAGTACTTCCACTTAGAAATGAAGAAACTTTCTATCAAATAATTGTTTAGTTATTGTGGAAATGTAACTGAAATTACAAAACTTTCAGGGAATGGTGGCATTGAAAATATTGCACATTAAAAATCTATGAAACTTAATATTAGTCACATAGAAAGTAAGGATTTAAAAACTTATATTGATAAAACTGAAAGAATGAAAACCAATGTATACATTCCACTCAAGTAGACAGAAAAGAACAAAGTGACCTAAAGAAAAGGTAAGAGGAGAATTCAATAAATATAGAATCAGAATGTGATGAGTTAGAGAACATAGAAAGAATATAATCAACAAATATAAAAAATGAAAGAAATCAAAGATGACATAAACAAATGGAGAAATATACCATGTTCTTGGATTGGAAGAATCAATACTGTGAAAATGACTATACTACCCAAAGCAATCTACAGATTCAGTGCAATCCCCATCAAACTCCTAGTGGTATACCTCACAGAATTAGAACAAAAAATTTTACAATTCGTATGGAAACACAAAAGACCCGAACAGCCAAAGCAATCTTGAGAAAGAAAAACGGAGTTGGAGGAATCAGGCTCCCTGACTTCAAACTATACCACAAAGCTTCAGTAATCAAGACAGTATGGTACTGGCACAAAAACAGAAAAATAGATCAATGGAACAGTATAGAATGCCCAGAGATAAACCCACACACATATTGTCATCTAATTTACGAGAAGGGAGGCAAGAACATACAATGGAGAAAGGATAGCCTCTTCAATAAGTGGTGCTGGGAAAACAGGACAGCTACATGTAAAAGAATGAAAATAGAACACTCCCTAACACCATACACAAAATAAACTCCAAATGGATTAAAGACCTAAATGTAAGACCAGACACTATAAAACTCTTAGAGGAAAACATAGGAAAAACACTCTTTGACACAAACCACAGCAAGATCTTTTTTGACCCACCTCCTAGAGTAACAGAAATAAAAACAAAAATAAACAAATGGGACTTAATTAAACTTAAAAGCTTTTGCACAGCAAAGGAAACCATAAACAAGACACAAAGACAACTCTCAGAATAGGAGAAAATATTTGCAAATGAAACAACAGACAAAGGATTAATCTCCAAAATATACAAACAGCTCACGGAACTCAATATCAAAAAAACAAACAATCCAATTAAAAAATGGATGGAAGACCTAAATCGACATTTCACCAAGGAAGACATACAGATGGCCAAGAGGCACATGAAAAGATGCTCAACATCACTAATTATTAGAGAAATGCAAATCAAAACTACAATGAGGTATCACCTCATGCCGGTCAGAATGGCTATTCTCAAACAATCTAGAAACAATAAATGCTGGAAACCCTCCTCCACCGTTGGTGGTAATGTAAATTGAAACAACCACTATGGAAAACAGTATGGAGGTTCCTTAAAAACTAAAAATAGAACTACCATATGACCCAGCAATCCCACTACTAGGCATATACCCTGAGAAAATCATAATTCAAAAAGAGACATGTACCACAATGTTCATTGCAGCACTATTTACAATAGTCAGGACATGGAACCAACCTAAATGTCCATCGACAAACGAATGGATAAAGAAGATGTGGCACATATATATAACGGAATATTACTCAGCCATAAAAAAAACGAAATTGAGTTATTTGTAGTGAGGTGGATGGACCTAGAGTCTGTCCTACAGAGTGAAGTAAGTCAGAAAGAGAAAAACAAATACCATATTCTAACACATATACATGGAATCTAAAAAAAAAAAAAAAAGGTATTGATGAACCTAGTTGCAGGGCAGGAATAAAGATGTAGACATAGAGAATGGACTTGAGGACACGGGATGGGAGGGGGAAGCTGGGGCGAAGTGAGAGTAGCATCGACATATATACACTACCAAATGTAAAGTAGTTAGCTAGTGGGAAGCAGAAGCATAGCACTGAGAGATCAGCTCTGTGCTTTGCGATGACCTAGAGGGGTAGGTAGGGAGGATGGGAGGGAGGCTCAAGAGAGAGGGGATATGGGGACATAAGTATGCATATGGCTGATTCACTTTGGTGTACAACAGAAACTAACACAGTATTGTGAAGCAATTATACTCCAATAAAGATCTATTTTTAAAAAACGTAAATGACAAGTGAAAGAACCACCACAGAGGGCATTTTTTAAATGTTGTAAAACTCGTATGCCAATCAATTTGAAAATGTTGACTTATTAATTATTTTCTAGGTAAATAAATACTGAAAACCCCAGAAGCCATAAAAGTTGAAAAAAGAACAATTTGCTAGAAAGAGATAAAATTGTCAAAGACTTACCTCCCATGAAACAAAAAATCATAAGCATGCCTATTGCCCAGGTTGTGGCAATAAACCAGGTAATGAACCAGGGCTCCTAAAATAAAGATCTGAGTCATGACCTGGAGCAGGGAAGGTAAAAGATGTGCCCTTGACTGTTGTGACAGAAGCAAGAATGTTTTATAATATTAATGAATCATAACAAAAAGACACAGAAATCATCAAGGAAGACCACCATTTTGACAATATAAGAATCAAAAGAGGGTAAAAAGTACTTTGTGTACTAAAACATGTTAACTAAACAACTAAAAATTTATAGCTAGTATTAATTTTTTTAAAAGGAACAAAACACATAAAACATGGAAGACCAGAAGAACTCACTTTTAACCAATTCAGGTGTTTAGTCTGGGATAGGGAAGGTATAGGGTGAGCCTGGGAAAGCTTCAGAAAGCAATAGTAAATTCAAAGAATAAAGAATCAAGTCAAAGGTACACAATAATCCATAAGGAATTAGTATTTATACAGCTAGGCATCAACAATTAAAGACTGTGATGGGCTAAAGTATACTAAACCAATGAAAATCAACAAATCCATAATGATACATAAATAAGAGGTCAGAAAATTTCAAGTGCACCATTTGAGGTGGCTAATTAGTTACAATCATATAAAGAGTATAATCAAGCACTTGCTGCCTTTTCCATTAGATTTCAAGTTTATCAATTAGCATGAGGGTAACTAATTAAAGGTATTAGAAGGAATGATGGCCTTAGTACAACACTGATTTAAATGAAGGTTTTCAATTGTAAAAAGCATTAAGTGAATTGTTGATGAGGAACTGTGTATTCATAGAATGCTAAAATAGGACCACAGAGATCCCTTTCTGACCATAATACCTGAATTCGTTCCATCATTCTTCATCTCTTTATTTTGCTTACTTTTCTTCATAGCACATATCACTATCCATGATATATTTTCTAATCATTTATTTACCTATTTATTATATATCTCACTTACTAGTATGTTAGTTCCATGACATTAAGATCTGTATTGGTCTTTCTTACCATTGTACGTATAGGGCTAACACAATATCTATCTTACTGTAGACACTGATTAAGTGTTGATTATATAAATGACCAAGATTTTTTGTCAGTGAAGACATTTATGTAAGTCTAAATACAAGAGGAACTAGGGGAAATGTTGGTTGAATTGGGGAAGATCTTAATTTGCTTCCCCAAGTATCAGGCTTTTTTCCCATAGGGGTTTAAAGGGAGTTTCCACAAAAAAACACAGGGGCCAACCTCCTCTTGGACAGGCTGGGCTTTTTACTCTGGTGATGGCTTTCCTTGCTTCATCAAGTCCTCACTCACCTAGCCCTGTTTACTTGTCACATCACTTGTAACCCTCCAGGGCAACTCCCCTTCCACTAATAAGGTAGTCAAAACTGGCTTAGAAATGGAACACCCTGCTTACAACAAAGAAATGTAACATAATATATAGAAATATATAAGAATCATAACCAATTCTAAAAAACACTTTTGAGAATTGGTTAAGTTTTTAATAAATGAGGTTGAAATGAAAGACTTCAGAGAAGAGAAATATGAGAAGATTGAAAGAACATTCACCTTAGAGTGACCATAGAATTACAAAGTATAAAGAGAGTATAAATTTTCTGACCTCTTATTTATGTATCATTATGGATTTGTTGATTTTCATTGGTTTAGTATACTTTAGCCCATCATAGTCTTTGATTGTTAATGGCTAGCTGTATAAATACTTTACCAGATAGGTAAAGAAATGTCTTCTTTTATTTAAACCCATGCTATCTCTTTGCCTTGAGAGGCAGTATGTTGTAACAGCTAAGAATATCAACTTTGGTGCCAGACTGCTTGGGTAAGAAAACCTGCTTCCGACACTAACTAGCTATGTAACCCTGGAGGGTAGCCTAAATATTCTTTGTCTTAGCAATCTCTTCAAAGAACAATAACGCAAGTAGTATTTATGCCATAGAGTTGTAGAATTAGATAACTCAGTATATTAAAAGGGCTTAAATCAGGGCCTGGTACAAGGCAAGAACTATGTGAGAGGAAAACAAGGAGCCTTCTAAAATATTAAAAGGTGCTTGCTGGGCTTCCCTGGTAGCGCAGTGGTTGAGAGTCCACCTGCTGATGCAGGGGACATGGGTTTGTGCCCCGGTCCGGGAAGATACCACATGTCGCGGAGTGAGTAGGCCCGTAAGCCATGGCCACTGAGCCTGTGTGTCCGGAGCCTGTGCTCTGCAACAGGAGAGGCCACAACAGTGAGAGGCCTGCGTACCGAAAAAAAAAAAAAAAAAAAAAAAAAGTCCTTGCTGGAATACTGAGTTAACGTTAAATGCAAAGATCTTTAACCCCATAGCAGGTGTAAGACAACACTTGTGTCAGGCAATGAATATGAATTCTATTTGCCAATGTAACAATATAAATTATACAAATTCTTTTAATAATCATAACAACTCAGGACACAGTATCTTAGCTGTTCTCCCAGAAGGTGGGTAAGAAAGTAATAAAGAAATTTTAGCAATTCTGGACTCAAACACAATATAATAGATATCTCAAAGGATACAGTGTATGTATCCTAGAAGTCAAATCCAAGGACTTCCCTGGTGGCACAGTGGTTAAGAATCCACCTGCCAATGCAGGAGACATGGGTTCGAGCCCTGGTCTGGGAAGATCCCACATGACGCGGAGCAACTAAACCTGTGTGCCACAACTACTGAGCATGTGCTCTATAGCCTGCGAGCCACAAATACTGAGCCCTCGTGCCACAACTACTGAAGCCTGTGTGCCTAGAGCCCATGCTCCGCAATAAGAGAAGCCACAGCAATGGGAAGCATGCGCACTGCACTGAAAAGTAGTCCCCACTCACTGCAACTAGAGAAAGCCTACACGCAGCAACAAAGACCCAACATAGCCAAAAATAAACGAAGGTAGAAATTATAAGAGACTGAGAAGGGACTTCATAGAAATTACATGAAGAATGATGAAGATGCTTAATGGAGTTGTCATCTCCAACACCATGCTCAATCCATGCCTTTGGAAACTGGGAGAAGAAATTCATCTAGTTTCTTAAAAGATAGCTTTGAGTTCACTGAATGTCAACTGATATTCTATAGAACATATTCTAAATTATGTAAACAGCTAAGTTTACCCAGTGAGACCAAGTTGCTGTAATTTTCCATCATCACATCCCAGTACAAGTCCCTCTGAGCAGAATCCAGATACTCCCATTCCTCCTGAGAGAAGCTGATGACCACATCCCTGAATGTCACCAATTCCTGAAACAACAAACCACATATTATAAGTAAAATTGAAGGAAACATTTCTGAGTAAAAGATAAGAAATAAAGAATTAAACTATTATATATAGAATGGAAAAACAACAAGGGACTACTGTATATAGCACAGGGAACTATATTCAATATCCTGTAATAAACCATAATAGAAAAGAATATGAAAAAATATATATCTGTATAACTGAATCAATTTGCTGTACAGCAGAAATTAACACAACATTGTAAATCAACTATACTTCAATAATATACATTTTTTAAAAAAAGAAAAAGAATTGCATTACAGGAAGGGGTCTAATAGTAAGTACATCAGCCAGGGGTTTAATGCTTCCAAACCAGACTATCTACAGGTCTTTAAAGAATCCTTTTGATTCAGATAAATCTCCCTGCATGCTATGGGATTTCTTAGCTAAGCACCTCTGGAAATAAAATAATCAGTTTACAAATTAAAAGAAATAGTGTATACATGAACGCTGCATGCTACATGCCTGCTGAATGAATTATCAATGATAGTGAATTTCTACATCCTCGTTCCTCTGTAAAGGAAAAATATCTAGCTTAGAAAATGGGATATGAACAATATTTTAAAATGTCTTACAACCCCAAGTTCATCACTGTTAATCACCATTTCACATTATATAAGAATTATAATTTCGAATGAAAAATTATTTATTAAATGCTTTTTAGTGGCTACAGAGTAGTCTGCTTGGTGGAAATATATCAGCCTTAATTATATTTAGACATATAAGTTGGATAAGATCTCCTCCAATTCTGAAATCTACAGTAATCTACTATTTATGTCTGCCTGAGACTAGTCAACATCAAATCCAGTCTACCTGGAAAAATAGGTCTGTTCAGAAGTACAGACTTTGCCCATATGTCATCAAACGGATCCATTTGCTCTTTTTCTCTACCTAAGAGTATGAAAAAGGCTGGTAAATGCCTCCATCTAGGGATTCCATTTCTACCCTATAGCTGTTCTGAACAAAACACTGAACACATACGAATGTTGAACATTATTTGGAGACTAGATAAGCACATAGGAGGTACAGTGTGCTGTTTGACTCCAACTCTGACTAGAAAGTGAAAATGGGGATTTTTATGGGGATGTGGAGCAGGATCTTAGGGCTGCTTTCTGGGAAGATTCAGACAAATGAAATGTTCACAAAGAAGAGAAAAATAGCAACTTACATGGTCCATGGTTAGAACTGTAAAGAATTGATCAGGGAATTCCACTTCTGGTATGACAGCATGAGGAGCTCCATGGACATGCTCCCCATTGAAACTGGTAAAATTATATATAAAAACATAGAGCAAATGAAGAAACATTTGTAAATCTACTAAAACTTATTAAGAACTGTGAAAGTGTGCAGTATCTTAATCTAACCTGCACCCTTCCTTGTCCACCCCATCCTAGTGAGAAAAAGATTCCACTGCAAACTAGTACAGCCAAGGACACAAACTTCCTCACCACTCATGCCCTGTTCCCAGTCAGATAACTATCTTCCTGGGAGGAGTAGAACACCAGCATTTCTCATTCTGCCCCCAGCTACCTGTTGCTCAGGCAAATGCAACGAAGGAATGGAGATTTTCTTCTGCCTAGTAGCCACCCAAGAATTGTAGGCTGTACCTTGGGTGTGGCACTGCTGAGAATACTGGGGTTCCAACTGTCTTTGCCTTGGCTCATAGGGCAGGAGTTCCATGCCACTAGAGGAAAGTTGAGACCTAGGACTGCTGCCCAATCCCCTCCAGAGCCCTCTCCAAAGGAACTGCTTTCATTTGCAACAGAGTGTGAAGAAGTTCAAGGGTAAGGACATTCTCAAAAACAGTGGAAATTTTGGTGAAAAGCTATTGGGAGAAGATTGAAAAATTCATTGGAGATAAATGCTAAACTGTAGGCTGGCTAGTTTGTCAGAAAGGATCAGAGAAAGATACTTGGGGAGCCATTCCTATTGTCAGAACAAATCTCAGACATTGACTTGATTTCATTACTCTGTGAAGCAGTGTAACCCCACAGCATTACTGAAAACAATAGTGCCATCAGTCACAATCAGTGGATCCTAACAGCTGGTGTGGTCAGGTAATGAGACACTCAAAGACAGCCCTGTCAAAACCACTGTCATAGGGCTTCCCTAGTGGCGCAGTGGTTGAGAGTCTGCCTGCCGATGCAGGGGACACGGGTTCGTCCCCCGGTCCGGGAAGATCCCACATGCCGTGGAGCGGCTGGGCCCGTGAGCCATGGCCACTGAGCCTGTGCATCCGGAGCCTGTGCTCCGCAATGGGAGAGGCCACAACAGTGAGCGGACCGCGTACCACACAAAAAAAACAAAAACAAAAACCACCACTGTCATACAAGGGTAACTGTGGTAATAGCAAAGTCTATACCCCAAGGAGCAACATCAGAGATTTACACTATGGGGGAGATAGATTTCACTTCATTAATCTAGCCAGTCACTAAACAAGAAAGCAAATAACAATAACAAGCCTGGGGAGGAGTAGACAAAAGTACCAGAGTTACAACACCTATCTAAAATATCTACTTTCCACAAACAAGAGACAGGTGAAGAAATAGGAAAATATAACCCACAAACCAAAAACACCAAAGCCAAAATCAAACAGACAACAGAAGCTGCCTGTGAGAAAGCAATGAGATTTAACAAAGACTTCAAAGTAGCCATTATAAATATGTTCAATAAACAAAGGAACCCATGCTTAAAGTAAATGAAGATATGATCACAATGTCATATCAAATAAAGAATCAGTGAAGAGACAGAAGTTATTTAATATCACCAGATGGAAACTCTGGAGTTGAAAAGTATTAACTGAAATGAAAATTTCACTAGAGTAACTCAACTGCAGATATGAACCGGGCAGAAAAAAAAGTACTAGAAAACTTAAAGATAACGTGATAGAGATCATGCAATCTGAAGAACAGAGGAAGAAAACACAAGGAAGAAAAATGAAAAGAGCATCAGAGAAAAGTTGGACACCATTAAGCACATACCTTAATAAGTTTAACAGAAAAGAGGAAAGGCGCATTTTAATATATTCAAATAAATAATGGATAAAAAGTTCCCGGAACTTCCCTGGTGGTCCAGTGGTAAAGAATCTGCCTTCCAATGCAGGGGACACAGGTTTGAGCCCTGGTCTGGGAAGATCCCACATGCCGTCGAGCCACTAAGCCCGTACGCCACAATTACTGAGCCTGTGCTCTAGAGCCCGTGAGCCACAACTACCGAAGCCCATACACCTAGAACCTGTGCTCCGCAACAAGAGAAGCCACCGCAATGAGAAGCCTGCGCACTGCAACGAAGAGTAGCCCCCGCTAGCCGCCAACTAGAGAAAGCCTGCACACAGCAACAAAAGACCCAGTGCAGCCAAAAATAAATAAAATTTTTTTTAAAAATCAACTGTATGAAGTAATTCATATATATGTATACATATACATAAATATTATATACATATATATATATACATATAACGTATTATTGGGCCTGCAACATATATAAATGTAATATGTTGGACAATAATAACACAAAGGAGATAGGTAGAAGAAAAGCTGCACTGGGCAAAGGAAACGAATCCAGATGGTAATCTGAATCCACAGGTTCAAATAAAGAGAATGAAAAGTGATAAACAGGATTAATATAACAAAGCTACATATCATCTATAGCTGTTTATGTGCTACAATGGTAGAGTTGAGTAGGTGTGACAGAGACTGTGTAATCCACAAAGCCTAAAATATTTAATATCTGTCCTTTACAGAAAAAAAAACTTGTTAACCCCTACTGTAGAGGTTAATTTATGCATTTTTCACCTGTTACAACTGTAAACCCCTTGTTGTTAAGTGTAAACTATTTCAGTTACTTTGGGCAACTATTTGACACAATCTACTAAAGAAACATATATACTGTGACTTAGCAATTCCACTCTGGTGTATATGCCCAATAGAAATGAGTTTTTCCGTCCAAAAAGTATGTAAAGGAATTACTTTAGCTGCATTTCTTTATACTTTCCTGAAACTGTTAACAACCCAAACATCCATCAACAGAAGCAGGGAAAAATTAAATGAGATACATTCCTACAGTGGAAGATTACTTAAGAATAAAACTGAACAAACAGCAGATGATTTTAATAAACATAAGGTTGAGCAAAAGAGGGCAGAAAAAAATGTACATATTGGGGACTTCCCTGGCTGTCCAGTAGTTAAGACTCTGTGCTTCCACTGCAGGGGGCGCAGGTTCGATCCCTAGTTGGGAAACTAAGATCCCACATGCCACACAGTATGGAAAAAAAAAAAAGTACATAATGTATGATTCCATTTATATGAACTTCCAAATTAGTTAAAACTTATCTATTGTAATAGTGAAAAGAATATTGGTTACCTTTGTTGGGGGTAAAGGCAAGTTGGTAATGACTGGAAGGAAACAGAAGAGAGCATCCTGGAGTGTTGGATATATGCTATATCTTAGCTGTGTAATGGTTACATATATATACATAAATGTTAAAAACAATCCAGCTTTAGAATATGGTTTGTAGAGTTTACATTAAGTTACGTCTCAGAAAAAAACCAAACCCACAAAGTGGCAGAACTGAGTTTTGAACTCATATTCCTCTTACTACAAAGCCAGTTTTAACTCTGGTTCTTGTCTCTTTAGTTCAGAATTTCTTCTTTATGGAGTGAAATCTGAGCATGGGTAGTAGTTCACTGGCAAGTTAGAAACAATCTATAACCTACCAAAATTCACTAAAGCATGAAAGTTATTAACTAAATCCATTCATGTTCATGGATATCTCACGGGTGCAGTAAACAATGAACTCAATGGATCTGGAGTACCCAAACCCTGCTCTTTTCAAAGAAAGGAATGGCCCTTGAACAGCTCCTGGGAGACAACTTCTGAGCCCTTACAATATCCTGCTTGATAAGAGCATATCTGGGCTATGCCAGACAGATAATTTATGCTATAAATGTGATTTATGGTAAACACCTATTTTTGATGGCCAGGGGTCCTGGGATGCACTGTATCAATTTGACCTCTGAAGCGGCTAAGCCCAGTCAGTTGCTCCATGACTGTGTGACTCACTCTCAATAAAAACTCTGGACATCAAGGCTCAGGTGAGTTTCCCTGACCTACTTCACATGTGTTGTTACAGAATGGTGCTGGCAGAATTTAGTGCTGTCTATGTGACTCCACTGGAAGCTCACATCTAGTTTCTCCTGGACTTTTCTCTTTGCTGATCTTAATCTGTATCCTTTGACTGTAATATACCATGAACACAAGCATAACAGTTTTTCTGGATTTTGTGAGTCCTAGCAAATCGTCAATCTGAGGATGGTTTTGGTAAACCCTGACAATCCATGGCTTTAGTGTAAGTTGGTAAAAACCTAACAGCCTTGGGTTTGTCTCCATGACATCTCCTCTCATCAACTGCAAATGCATGTCATCCAATTTCTTTAATGATCATTATCATACCCTACTATAGTTTTAGTCCTATTCACAATTTATATTATGTGATCAGTTATAAACAAGTTAAGGGATAGCAACTATGTCTCTTTCATGCTAATATCCACACCAATAACATGAATAAAATTGGCATATTACAGGCATTTAATAAATATTTAATCTGTAAATGCAACTTCTAGAAATTTTTCCTTAAGTAACAGATAAAAAAGTAGACAAAATTGTATTACAATGATCTACATCAGCATAGTTTATGATAATTCTAAATATCTATGGATAGACAACAGGTTAAAGTGTGGTGAGCTATATGTTAGCAATATCTATGTAGTACTTAATGATAACATTGATTCATATTAAATGTTGGGGAAAAAATTTTGATGAATTACTCATCAAACAATCAGATTTTTAAAATATTTGGAGGTTGTGTACTATCATGATAAAGAACATAAAATCTATCATCCAAAATTCAGTTTGCAAATCTTATCTTCGGCTGTTACTGTGTAACCTTTTACTAAGTTACTTAACTGCCTTAATTTCCTCATCAGTAACATGGAAATAACAACATGACCTACCTCAAAGTGTTGCTGTCTGGATCAAATTAAATAAAAGACATAAAGCATTTTCAGTGCCATATAAAAAGTACCTAATGATACCTAATAAAAGCTGTCTGCTAATTTATGAAATGGTAAAGAATATTTCACATCCCTTGTTTCATTATTTTTTAAAAATTCCCTCTATGCTTCACCTTTGTGCTACAGTGAAATTTGAGATTTTTAGGTCTGTTCTTTCTTATAATGTTAACTCATTTCAGAGTCCAGCCTTGAGATTACAATTTTTCCTCAATAATATTTGTCACAAAGATTCTCAAAAATGAAAGGACATATCTCCTTGCCCTCTACACAAAGCTACAGACATATAACTAGAATCTATCTAATATGTGACAATTTGAGCATAAAAGGCTTAATCTTGTTCCTCTGTCCAACACAGAGAGTTACATGCATATTTATTTCTGTTTCTATAAAACTGTCCTTTCAAGTGTAATTTGTATAATGAGGTCTTGTATGATACCTGGATTTCCCAGATTATTCCTATGTCCTCTGAAAGAAACCACCACTTCTTAAAATACCATGAATCTCTGATCAGCAATCTTAATTCATGATTTGTTCTCCTGGTAATTGTTTATTTGATATCTATGTAATCCCCAAAACTTTGAAAACTTAGATATGCCAAATCACATGGTGACCACTGGCACTTTCTACTTATTCCTACATGCCTAGAAGTGTGATAAAACTGTGACTTTGTCTCACTTATGTGGCAAATTTATGTAATTCTTTTTGCAGAAACAAAAGAAGAAATACATACCCAGGTTCAAAAATTCTCAACAAAATATTAGCAAACTGAATTCAACAATACATTAAAAGGATCATACACCATGACCAAGTGGGATTTATTCCATGGATGCAAGAATGGTTCACCATCCCCAAAACAATTAATGTGATACATCATATTAACAAAATGAGGGATAAAACACACATGATCATCTCAACAGATGCATAAAAAGCATTTGACAACATTAAATATCCATTTATGATAAAAACTCTCAGTAAACTGGATATAGAGGGAACATACCTCAGCATAATAAAGGTCATATATAACAAGTCCACAGCAAATATCATACTTAATGGTGAAAAGCTGAAAGCTTTTCCTCCAAGATCAGGAACAAGACAAGGATACCCACTCTTGCCACTTTTATTCAAAACAGTATTAGAAGTCTTAGCCAGAGCAATTACATGTTAAAAAAGAAAAAAAAGAGAGAGAGAACAGAAAAAAGAAATAAAAGACATCCAAATGAGAAAAGAAGCAAAACTGTCACTATTTGCAGATGTGATATTATATACAAGAAAAGCCTAATGATTCCACCAAAAAACTATCAGAAGTAATAAACAAATGTAATAAAGTTGCAGGATACAAAATCTTTATACAAAAAATCAGTTGTATTTCTATGGACTAATAATGAACACTCAGAAAGAAAAATTAAGAGAACAATCCCGTTTACAAGTGCATCAAAAAGAATAAAATACCTAGGAAAAATTGAGCCAAGGTGAAAGACCTGTACACTGAAAAATATAAGACACTGATGAAAGAACTGAAAAAGACATAAATAAATGGAAAGGTATTCCATGTTCATGGATTGGAAGAATTAATGCTACCCAAAACTATCTACAGATTCAGGGTAATCCCTATCAAAATTCCCATCCAATGGCATCTTTCAGAGAAATAGAAAAAACAATCCTAAAATTTGTATGGAATCACAAAAGGCCCCAAATAGCCAAAGAAATTTTGAGAAAGAAAAACAAAGCTGGAGGCATCATGCTTCCTGATTCCAAATTATATTACAAAGCTATAGTAATCGAACCAGTGTGGTATCGGTTTTTTTAAAAATGACACACAAAGGAACAGAATAGACAGCCCAGAAATAAATCCAAGTACTTATGGTCAATTTATGACAATGGAGCCAAGAATATACAATGTAGTAAGGACAGTCTCTTCAATACATAGTGTTGGGAAAATGGACAGCCACATGCAACAGCATGAAACTAGACCACTATTTTGGATTAAAGGCTTGAACATAAAACCTGAAAACATAAAACTCATAGAAGATAATACAGTGGGTAAGCAACTTGACATCGTCTTGGCAGTGATTTTTTTTTTGGATTTAGCACGTAAAAGCAAAAGCAACAAAAGCAAAAAAACAAAACAAACAAACAACTGGGACTACATCAAACTAAAAAACCATCAGCAAAATGAAAAGGCAACCTACTAATGGAGAAAATATTTGCAAATCATATTACTGATAAGGGGTTAATATCCAAAACATACAAAGAACTCATATAACTCAATAGCAAAAAAACAATTCGATTTTTAAAATGGGCAGAGGGTTTGAATGGACATTTTTCCAAGGAAAACATAGATTTCCACCAGGTACATGAAAAGGTGCTCAACATCATTAATCATCAGGGAAATGCAAATAAAAACCACAATGAAACATCACCTCAACTGTTAGAATGGCTATCTTCAAAAAGACAAGAGATAACAAATGCTGGTGAGGATGTGGAGAAAAAGGAATCCTTGTGCACTGTTCGTGGGAATGTAAACTGGTGCAGCCACTATGGAAAACAGAATGGAGGTTCCTTTAAAAAATTAAAAACAGAAATACCATATGATCCTGCAATTCCACTTCTGGGTATTTATCTTAAGAAAACTAAAACATTAACTCAGAAAGACTTATGTACCCCCATGTTCATGCAGCATTATTTACAATAGCAGGCATGGAAACAACCTAAGTGTCCACAGATGGATGAATGGGTAAAGAAAATGTCACACACACACACACACACACACACACACACACACACGGAATATTATTCAGCCACTAAAAAAAGAATGAAATCTTGCCGTTTGTGACAACATGGATGAACCCTGAAGGCATTATGCTAAGTGAAATAAGTAAGAGCAAGACATATACTGTATGATCTTACTTATATGTGGAATCTAAAAAACCAAAAGACAAACTCCTAGACACTGAAAACAGATAGATGGTTGCCAGAGATGGTGGGTAAGGGGTGGACAAAATGGGTGAAGGTGGTCAAAAGGTACAAACTTTTAGTTATAAATCATGGGGATCAATGTCCACCATGATGACTGTAGTTAATAATACTGTACTGTATATTTGAAAGTTGCTAAGAGTGTATCTTAAAAGTTCTTATCACAAGGGAAAAAAAACTCATAATTATGTATAATGATGAATGTTAACTATATTTATTGTGGTCTTTTTGCAATATATACAAATATTGAATCATTATGTTATTCACTTGAAACTAATACAATGTTATATGTCAATTATATCTCTAAACAAATAAAACAACAAAATAAGCCCCACATACCTAGAGAGAAACATTTTGGAAGAATGTACATTATGTTATTACAAGTGATTATTCTGGATGGTGGGACTATGAGTAATTATTGACTTTATACTTTACAAGTTCCTTAAAAACTGAATATTTTACAACAAACTTGCATTAATTCCATCATCAGAAATATATGAGAGCTATTTCTGCATAACAGATTTCACAGAGTTGGAGGCAAGTTTTCCTTCTGTTTAATAATGTTATGAACAAAAAGATCCTCAAAATGAATGGGAACATGAAGGAAATTTGTGACTGAAATAAATTACTTCTACAAACTTGTGAACATCCTTTAGTTGTATCACACCAGTGCAGTAGGGTACATTCACTATTCATGTACTTGAATTAACAAAATTCAAGATGGTAGCATTTTCAGACTAAATAAGAAAATGTGTGTAAAGAAGGCAGAAATGTGTTTGGTACAGCATACACGCTTATTACATATGGCTTAATTTTTTAATTTTGTTATTCAAAAACTAATAATTTAGATATATAAAATTGCTTACAAATGCAATCTTAGTAAAACAGATTCATATACAATACTGACAATTTGGAATGTTCTTTTTCCTATGTAAAAATACTGTATAATATTACACGTTAATCATTTTTCTTTTTATGACTAACTCCATAGTTTCTCTTATCTGCATGGTATTATCATCACATTTACGTAATGTGATTAACTTAGTTTTTAAGATTATATACACTTATATAACCCCATGAAGTTACAGACATTCTGCAAACAAAACCAAACATACCAAAAAACAAAAAGTTAGGAACTATATAATAGAATAATTTTGAACATAATTTCAACAGATTTGTGGTTCTTTGTGAGCACCAAAATGGAATCAAATTGCCTTAGGTTAAGAATTTCTATTTTAGGACTTCTGCAAATCTGGCTGTTAAAAATTCCTTTTAAGTGCTCATCAAAATTAACTTTATATTTTTATTACTCTTCATTTATAGAAATTTATGAGGAATATTTAGAATCTTCACATAATAACAACTATTTTTTTCTTGAGGACTTATTAAGTACAAGGTACTCATTAAGTGGTCTAGGGCTATGCCCAGATTAATGTATCCAATTCTCATAAAATCCATAAGGCACTGATGTGATTATTATGTACATTTTATAAAAAGAAATTATAAAACATAGACTAATAACTATTGACCTCCTTGAAATATGACTAGTGTGAACAAAGAACTGAATTTTCAATTTAGTTTTAACTAAAATACAAAAGCAATATAAAATGTTTTTCAATTAAACACAATTTTATTGTTTTGGTGCCAATATATTTCACCTTAACCACTGAAAATTTAGCATCCAAATTGAGAAGTGCTATAACAATAAAATATGCACGAAATTTTGAAAACTTAGTATGAAGATATGAATGTAAAATACTTCAATTTATTTGTTATTATATGTTGAAATAATATTTTAAAGATATTGGTTCAAATAAGATACATTATCAAAATTAATTTCAACTATTTCTTTCTACTTTTTTTTTTTTTTTTTTTGTGGTACGCGGGCCTCTCACTGTTGTGGCCTCTCCTGTTGCAGAGCACAGGCTCCGGACGCACAGGCTCAGTGGCCATGGCTCACGGGCCCAGCTGCTGCATGGCATGTGGGATCTTCCCGGACTGGGGCACAAACCCATGTCCCCTGCATTGGCAGGCGGACTCTCAACCACTGCACCACCAGGGAGGCCCTCTTTCTAATTTTTAAAATGTGTTCAATAGAAATTGTAAAATTATCTAAGTGGCTTTCATTATATTCCATTAGTGTTGCTTTAGACTCAAATACCACTATACCACACTGCCTATCACAGTCTACACCAATATGTGGTCTGAAACAAAGTCTACTGCCAAATCTCAAACGAGACTTGGTTGTCAACACTCAAAACTCCCCATGGATTATCTGGAAAAACTCCCTGCCCTTGTACACACATACCTCTCTTCATGAAACTCCAATCATATACCCACTCTTAAATGTCAAAGTCAACTTTGTCACTAACTGATTGAAATCAAACCACTTCCTATCTTGATTTGTTTGGAAATCAAAGGTATCTTCTATGTTACTCTACCTAAACTTAACAAAGCATATTCTAAAACAAGCCCTTAATTTATCCTCCACAAGTTGTATTTCTGTGCTGTCCTTTGGAAAGAAGAGCATGTGCAGTAATTGAATGACTTACCTAATGGGTATGGGAATATTAACTGGAAAGGAAAAGGGTATTTGGAAAGGCACTGGAAGAAAAGGGGACCCATCTCTATGATCCTGTTATTAATTGGGAAGGGAAGTCCTATGAAACAGGAAAATTGATAAGTCACAATTAGGTAGGGAAATTTAAAAGAAGGAAAGCAAATATTCTATGCTCTGTAAAACAAAAATGTATGACAACAAAAAGCAAACACGAACTGACCTTGTATGGGCCATTAAGTTAGTAGCAATGCTCTCCACTTCAGAACTTGCAGAGCTACAGGACCAAGAAGAAGGGACTTGTGAGACTCAGGACTGGCTAAGAGTTGTGGTGAACACACTGTCCACCATCAGACATGACCCATCACCCACCACAAATACAAGTGGATGGAAGTAAGAGTGAAACTAGAATGCTGACTTTTACCAGTATCAGAGAAAAAGGTAAGCATCACTTATGCCCAGAGCTGTAATCTAAGTTCACAGCAGTTTCTACAGGACACAGCTCAGGGAATGCTGTGGTTCTGAAAGGTGTAAATGGCCTCCATAATGCATCCAAGGGAGTTTAACCCACGAAGGGATTCTACACCTGTGCCCTCCCCCTCATGTCTTCCCAAAAGCCTGTCTTGAAGGCAAGTGCAGGCCTAAATGCTAATCCAAGGATTCAGTATGTACTTTTCTATTGGGAACTTTCATTATAGGAGTGAAATTCATGACTTTCACTCTGATGGCCAACCCTCTACAGCTAGACCCAACTGGCTACATGGTGTGAGGACAGAAGAGAATCCAGGGAAACACATTCCAAGAAACAATGGAACCTACAACTGGACCTGGATGGGCAACACTCACTTCACCAATGCCCCCTCTGTGTAAAGTACGAGGCTGGGTACTGGGGACATGGTGTTATAGCTTATACACACACACACGTACAAAAAAATTTTACACACTCCTAGCTGAAAAAAACAAAACTCCAAACTTCAACAAGTTCATTGAAAACAAAATTTAAAAACTCCACTTCGTGCACACTTATAGTCAGTCACAAGAGAGATGTTACAGGATCTCTCGGTCACAGTGTCAGTCAGACACCCTCGTCGCCACGTCCATGTTAACCATGGTCACACAGTAGGCTCCGCCCCCACTGATAGTCTCACCAGCCCAATCAGATACCAGTCACGCCATCCCAGGGCCCCGTCACACGCACTCTAGCCCTAGCTCTCTCGCTCTCACGTACGACGCCGTCATAAACAGTAGCACCCGCAACCATGGTCGTCCGCGGCTCACGCGTACACAAGCTCCTGGCTCCACAAGCCCCATCCACGCTCTGCGAGCTTGAGGCCTCCTGGGTCACCTCAACTCACCAGGCATAACCCAATAACGACCACGACACCGGAAGGTGAACCAAAGGTCGAAGTTCATTGGCGGCTCTGGGGCCTGTGGGAAGCGTAGTCCAACACCGGAAAAGTCCAGACTTTCGAGCGGCGCGTGGAGCCCACCATCTGCAGAGACACCCCCCTCCCCGCCCTGAGACCCCCCGGGAATTCCAGGGCGCAGTGATCGCACGCCTTTGGTGGAGGGGTTGCAGCTGGTTGGCCTTACAGACGCCGAAGAGCCGGGTGATGGTCCTCTGAGAGCGAGGTGAGGTCGCGGAAGGAAGGAGAGCCCAAGCCGAGGAAGTAATCGCAAACCTGGGCCGGGGGAGGGCAGAAAAGGGAACCGGAAGCCGAGTGCGGGCCGGGGAAGAAAACGGAAGAAGCCTGGCTCGGGTAGGGCTGGCTGAGAATTGGAAGCTCCGGGCCTAGTAAGGAAGAGGGAGTTGGGAACCCGGCAGAGGAGGGCCGGGGCGGGAATCGTGAATCTCTGCCGAGGGAGGCCGGGCTAAGAAGGGCTGAAGCCGTGCGGAGGGACTTCGGGCAGGAGAGAGCCCAGGCGAGAAGTTCACTCAGGCCTGTACGTGCGGGACCCCAGGTCCGTGATCGTGAACCAGAGGGTCAAGGGTTTTGTTGTTTTTGTCAGTTTTGCCCCTTGAGAAAGCCCCAACACCCATGGCACATAGCAGACGCGCAGTGAGTGTATGCACGCCCTTGGTGTGTTTAATATCATCACCGCCAGGAAGTTCCCTGGTGTCCTTTTCCTGTTAGTCTCACAGCAGAGACAGCCATGGTTCTGATACATGTCATCGTAGTTTAGTTTTGTCAGTTCTACAATTCCAATTGTCTCCTTTAGCTCATCCTAGTATTGTAAGATTTATTATGTTGTTTAGTTTATTCCTTTTGTTTCTGGACAGCATTCCATTGTGCAAATGTGCCACAATTTGTGTTTTCATTTTTCTCTGTATGAACATTTAGTGTATTTCCAGGTTTTATGTATTTTGATAACGCTAGCATGTTTCCATTTCTCCTGGGGAGATACCTAGTGGAAGAAAATGCTGATAATAGGTTAAGTTTCTATTTAACTTTCTAAGAAGCTGACAAACCTTGTAGGATGATTAGTTACGATTTCTGTTTGAGACTGTATGTGACTGTGAAGTAAGTAGTTTCAGAGTTTGATTTGGTATTCTTCTATGGAATTAGGAGATGGGCTCAGTGGAGTTAGGAATATCACGTAGAGTCCATGGAATTGTGGTTTTGTGAAGTGGGTGAGATCATAGGAAACAAGGTATCTGTACCAACTCTTATCATGATTTTGTGTGTTAATTATAATGTGACTGTGAAAGTGGATCACTACATAAGTGTATTAATGAATGACTGAAACTGTGTGTCTAGTTAGGTGTGTTTCATTTTGGTTCTGCTTGCAGAATTATGACTGTTTCTAATCAAGTAAAATAGCAGTATGAGATTATCCAAAGGAAATGAAAACAGGATATTAAAGAGATACCTGACTCCTTCCTATCTTCACTGAAGCAATATTCACAATAGCCAAGACATGGAAACAGTCTAAGTGCCCACTGACATGAATGGATAAAGAAAATGTGTGTGTTTATACCCACGCACTCACACACACACTCATTCACACACACACACACACACAAATTAGAGTATTATTCGGCCTTAACGAAGGAAATCCTGCCATTTGTGACAACATGGAAGGACACTGAGGGCATTATGCTAAGTGAAATAAGTCAGACAGAGAAAGGCAAATACTATGTTCTCACTGTATGTGGAATCTAAAAAAACCCAAACTCATTGAAATACAGAGTAGAATAATAGTGGTTGCCTGAGGGTGGGAGAAAGGGAGAGATGTTGGTCAAAGGTTGTAAGATGAATAAGTTCTGGGGATCTAATGTACAGCATGGTGACTATTATTAATAATACTCTGTATTATATACTTGGAAGTTGTTAAGTGATTAGATCTTAAATGTTATCACTACACACAAAAAAGCATAATTATATGAGGTAACGTTATAACCTTATCGTGGTGATCTTTTCCCAATATATACATGTATCAAATCATCACACTGTACACCTTAAACTTAAGTATGTTACTTTAAAAAAAAGAATTGGAAAGTAGGAGGTAAAATCAATTTCTAGATGACTGGATTGTATACTTGGAACACCATCTGAACTAATTCTAATATGTTGAAATGACTAGGGTGCAATAAGTAGTTCACAAGAAAATACAGTTTTTACCTCTATGTACTACTTTTAACAGATTTGAGTGAGTTTTTTTTCCCTGTTCCTGGATGAAATTATGGGTGATTTAATAACTTTTTCAGTCGCTCTAAGCTAAGGAAAAGTATCTGAAATACTTCGAATCACAAGGTCAGTCTCATAGCAATTAAATTAGTCATTTTCTAATAAAAATGTTTACTGTAAAAATCAATATTTAAACTTCATTTAAAGGAAAAATTTCTTCCATCTGACTGAAACCTGCAGTGTGGAAAAGTACATAATCAGTTTCTTCTCTATTTCCCTAACCTGTATTACCGAATAGTTAATATTTAGCATAACGAATATTAATATTTAAGAGTAACTGTTTACTATGTAAGTAGGCAGATTTAATCAAGTTGTTAAGGAAACTCTAAGGTAAGTGCAGTATCACGTGGTTTCTTATGCCTCCCTTCTCTCTTCCTTGTTCATTTTTCTAAAAAAGAATCGAAAAGAGCAAAGGTCCTCTCTTGCAAATCTTAAAGCCATGGCTCTGATTAGATGATGTTTCTTTTCTCCTTTCTGCAATAGTCTTTTTCCCCTAGCATATATGAGCAGTTTCCCATTTTGAAACTTCCTGGAGATAGGATTCCCTTTCATGAAACTGGTCCACGTTTCCTTTTATTCTCTCCAGATAAACCTATACCTTATCCAAGATCTTCTTCTAATTTTAACTAATGTTCACTTACTAATTGCATGTTTCGCTCAGCATCTCCTTTCTCATGCCCACAAATGGAAATACATTCTCTTGAATTAAATAAGCATATATTCTTTGAATGAACCTTTCTTGTCTAGACAGTGATTTGATGTCTAAGTAGTGAGTGCTTAGGAGAGCCCATACAAGAAGACTTTACTATGTCCACAGACCTTGGTTTTCTAGTGAGTAAAGATAGACGTAAAATCAATAGATTATAATATTAGTATATGGCAAGAAGGGAGATCCCCGTGTTACACTGTGTCCTTTCTTCCATCTCCAGCTCACCCTTATGGATCATGTTTCTCCATCTCTCCCTTGTAGCCATATCCCAGGAGTGCTTCGTCCCATTTACACATCTCCATTCTGTAACAAGCACCAAAGGCATGGAAGTAATCTATGGTTGAAGGAGCAGATAAAAAAGCCTACTTTCTATACACAGTAAAGCACTGGAGAAGAGAGAGGTCAAGAGAAGCAGGTCCTTGGTGACAGGAGCCTAGGAATAGAGCAGGCCTTGAACCTCAATAAAATTAGAAAAGCTTCCCTAAGCCTTTCTTTGGTCATTAATTCAATACTACCCACTCTTTTTTCTTCTCCATGCCTCCCTTACATTTTTTAAAAAGTGAGGAAATCATTCCATTTTTTTCTCTCTTCTAGGTAAGAGGCAAGAACAAAGAATAGGAGAAATTTTAAAATTATTTTTTATTTTTAAAATTTATTATTTATTTATTTTTGGCTGCATTGGGTCTTTGTTGCTGTGCATGGGCTTTCTCTAGTTGCAGTGAGCGGGGACTACTCTTAGTTGCAGTGCACAGCCTTTTCATTGCAGTGGCCTCTCTTGTTGCAGAACACAGGCTCTAGGTGCACAGGCTTCAGTAGTTGTGGCACATGGGCTCAGTAGTTGTGGCTCGTGGGCTCTAGAGCTCAGGCTCAGTAGTTGTGGCGCACAGGCTTAGTTGCTCCTCAGCATGTGGGATCTTCCTGGACCGGGGATCAAACCCACGTGCCCTGCATTGGCAGGCGGATTCTTAACCACTGCACCACCAGGGAAGTCCCAGAAATTTTTTTAAAAGAGAGACATAGGGCTTCCCTGGTGGCGCAGTGGTTAAGAATCCACCTGCCAACGCAGGGGACACGGGTTTGAGCCCTGGACCGGGAAGATCCCACATGCCGGGGAGCAACTAGACCTGTGCGCCACAACTACTGAAGCCCGTGTGCCTAGAGCCCATGCTCCGCAACAAGAGAAGCCACCGCAATGAGGAGTCCGCACACAGCAATGAACAGTAGTCCCCGCTCACCATAACTAGAGAAAAGCCTACACACAGCATCAAAGACCCAACACAGCCAAAAATAAATAAATTTATTTTTTTAAAAAAAGAGAGACATAACAAGTGGATGCCTGTCCCTAATTCCCCTACAAACACAGAGAAATGCCATCTAAACTATGACAAAATGTCTTAAAAATGGTCAAGTTCAAAAGAAAAGAAAAGGAAAATTCTGCATCCAGAAGCAAAGAGATGAATCACAACAGTAAATGTAAAGGTAACTTTGAGCTGACACCTCATAGAGATCTTTGATCCCATATATAATGCTTAAGAGTACTAACTGGGGTCTGGGTTTCTAATTTCTACACAGGAACAGGGGGAAGAGAGCTGGAACTAAGACCCTGCTTAGTCCTATAAAATATTTCTAGAAAAATACTACTCATTGGCCCAAAGAGATGAGGGAGCTTGCAATCTCTGAAACTTTTTTAGGGGATTGGGGGCAAAAAATACAAATACTGTATTACTCCACTTATATGAAGTATCTAGAGTAGTCAGACATATAGAAACAGATAGCAGGATGGTGGTTGCCAGGGGCTGGGGAAGAGGAAATGGAGAGTTATTGTTTAATGGATACAGTTTCAGTTTTGCAAGATGAAGAGTTCTAGAGACTGGTTGCATAACAATGTGAATATACTTAACAGTATTGATCTATACAATTTAAAATGGTTAAGATGGTAAATTGTATGTTATGTGTGTTTTACCACACTTTTAAAAAATTAATAAATGCTGAAAGAAACTAGAAAAAGACAACCCAAAAAACGAAACCCAAAATAAGTAGAAGAAATAAAAATAGGCAGAAATCAATGAAGTAGAAAGCAGACAATAGAGAAAATGAATAAAACCAAAAGTTGTTTATTTGGAAAGCATTTTAAAATTTATAAATCCATATTAAGAATAGTTAATAAGGGCTTCCCTGGTGGCTCAGTGGTTGAGAGTCCGCCTGCTGATGCAGGGGACACAGGTTCATGCCCTGGTCCAGGAAGATCCCACATGCCGCAGAGCGGCTAGGCCTGTGAACCATGGGCGCTGAGCCTGCGTGTCCGGAGCCTGTGCTCCACAACAGGAGAGGCCACAACAGTGAGAGGCCTGCATACTGCCAAAAAAAAAAAAAAAGAATACTTAATAAAAGAAAAAACACAAATTACCCATGTCAGAAATGAAAATGGAGATACCACTACAGATCCCACAGATAGCAAAAAAATAAGGGAATGTTATGAACAAGTTGATGCCAATAAATTAGACAACACAGATAAAATGCTATTATTGCCTGAAAAGCACAACTTCCCAAAACTAACTCAAGAAGAAATAGAAAAACAGAATCTCTCCATATCTATTAAAGAAATTTAATTTTTAATTAAAAAAATTCCTACATGGAGAACCTGGTTGAATTCTACTGAAATGCTTACAACTCGGCAGGAAGTAAATGTAACAGCACTGCATTAGAAATTCTTTTAACTCAGGGCACGTGAGATTAAGTTGAAATAAACAACAACCTCTTCCTCCACTGAAATGAGCTGAAAAACAAAAACTATAAATCAACAAGAAGGGACTTCCCTGGTGGTCCAGTGGTTGAGAATCTGCCTTCCAATGCAGAGGGCACAGGTTCGATCCCTGGTCAGGGAATTAAGATCCCACATGCCTTGGGGAAACTAAACCTGCACATGGCAACTAAGCCTGCACGCCACAACTACTGAGCCCACACACCACAACTACAGAGTCTGCGTGCCTCAACTACAGAGCCCACATGCTCTGGATCCCACGTGCCACAACTAGAGAGCCCACGCGCTGCAACTACTGAGCCTGCGTGCTCTGGAGCCCGCACACCACAACGAAGAGCCCGCCCAGCACAACAAAAGATCCCGTGTGCTGCAACTAAGACCCGACACAGCCAAAATAAATAATTCAATAAAAAGGAAGGAAATTTTTAAAATAAAAAATTTTTTTAAAATAAATCAACAAGGAAAAAGCCATCACAGGAGAGTCAGCAGGTAAAGAAATAAAGTCAGTGGTGGGTAGGGGAATTGGGTGAAGATGGTCAAAAGCCACAAACAAGTAAGTACTGGAGATATACAACAATATGACTATAGTTAACAATGCTGAATAGCATATATGAAAGTTGCTAATCCTAAAAGTTCTCATCAGAAGGAAAAAAATTATTTTGTAACTATGTAAGGTGACAGGTATTAACTAAACTTATTGTGGTGATCATTTCACAATATATACATGTGTCAGGTGATCATGCTGTGCACCTTAAGCTTATATGATGTTATATGTCAATTACATCAGTAAAACTGGGCGGCAGGGGGGAGAAAGTTGGTACCTACAAGAACTGCATATAATATGACAACATAAAAGAATATATGAAATAAGTGTTTAAAATGGAAAAGTCAACAAAAGCATAATATATAAAAAGAATCTGCAGATATTAAAAGAATAAAGAGAATTTCCAGAAATAAAAATCAAAGTAAAAACAACAAAAACCTGAGAACTTAGAGAATTAACACTACTGAAAAGTAAATTATTAGACTTAAACATATATCTGAGGGAATCACCTAGAAGGCAGCACAGAGATGAAATGTGAAATATAGAAGGGAAACTATAAGAGATATAGAAGGAAATGAAAAGGTTCAATACACATCTGATGTCATAAAAGGAAGGAAATAGAGAAAGGAGGGGAGGCATCAGAAAAGAAAATGGTTTGAACTTTTCATAATTAAAGTCATGATTTCACGATCAGGAATCAAAATAAGTTGTAAGTGGGATAATGAAAGTTTATCTAATACCTAGACACATCCTGATACTGCAAAATAACAAGTCTTCTGAAGGAAAGAAAAAGAAAGAAAACATGTTACCTAAAAGGAATTATTATTAGGCACATGAGATGTCAGAAGACAATGGAATAATACCTTCAAAATGATAAAGGAAAAATAGCAGTCAAGAATGGGGCAAAATAAAGACATTTTAAGGCAAAGAATGGGGATTCTTTCATAGACTCACTGGAGGACTTCTAGAACATACACATTAGCAAGAAGTAAATTGATCCTAGAAAGACAGAATGAGATAAAATTGTGACGTCTAAGTAAGTGTATACTAAGTAATAATGATTAATTAATGGTGTTTCAAAACAAAAGATTAAAAAGCACTAATTAACAATAGAAAGAATAGACTTAAAGCATTCTAAAATCTTCGAGGTGTCCTCTCCCAGTGAAATCATGGACGATGCTAACTTTTTTCAGCAACAGTGTGTGACTAAGCATGGAGTACTGCCAATCAGGGAAGCTCACCTAAGCCTTGGTGTCCAGAGTTTCTACTGAGGCTCAGTCATATAGACATGGGTGACTGCCTGCATGGCTGACCTTAGTTTCTAGCCCCCTCCAGAGTTTGCGCTAATGCTGCATGACTCAAAACTCCAACATAAATCACATTATTAGACTGTTCGGTTTTTACCCTCAGGTAAACAAAGCCACTATCAAGCAGGACATTCCAAGGGTTTAGTGATCACCTCCCAGGAGCCAAAGGCAAGACCTCTCTTTGTGTAAGGTTAATTCTTTACTACATAAGAATAAACACAGAAAATATTACAATAAATAAACTAATAGTATATGTTAGGAAAACTCAGAAACAAATTCAAGAATAAATTACAAATGAAAGTTTACCAGAAGTGAAGACGAACAAGCAATAAAGAAAAACAATAAAACCACAGATTATATCTAAGACAAATAAAATTTTTAAAAATACAAACTTTCAAAGTAAAGAATATATAAGCAGCCAGGGGCTCAATAGTCTACCATAAGAGTTTTCAGTTCTGGGATAAGGAGATTGATTCACTTCGTGTTTATGCCTTCCACAAGAGTGGTGGGTCTTAGTATCAGGGCTTGCTTGCCCACAGCCTCTATGAGATTTTCCCCCCCAAAAAAAATTCAAAATAAAGGTATAAAAAGAGAAAGAGTTCACATATCTTCTGTCAGAGTGGGGGAAAATGGAGTCCATGGAGGAGCTCAATCTTCTTGACCACAACTGGGGAGAGAATCAGGATCTAGGCCCATGGGTTGACATGTACAGAGAAACTCAGGCAGAGTTTGTGGTCTGCATGGTTGACAGCCTGGATACACGCAGAGTAACTGGGTAATAACTAAATATACTGAGGATGTCTGGAGCCATGATTCTCATAGAGAAGATAGGTACAAACATGTAAAGGAAGAGGTCTGAAATAAACCTTGTTAAATTGGATTGGAATTACAGGTGTCAGTGTCCACTACACAATTTTAAAAAGTGTTTAAATCTTAACAAGGCAGAATTCTATATTCAGAGAAAATATATTCAAGAATGAACGAAAAATAAAGATATGTTTAGATAAGAGAAAACTAACAATTTGTTACCAACAGACCTGCATTACAAGAAATGCTAAAAGGAAGCTCTTCAGGCTAAAACACAATGCTACCAGTGGGGAAATGGGATCTTCAGGAACAAAGGAAGAGAGCATAAATGGTAACTCTCTGGATAAATGTAATAACTCTTTTAACTTCTTTAAACTACATATAAGTATTCAAGGTAAAAATTATAGTGTGTTCTGTTTATATAGATACAGTTTGTATAGCTAGTAGAGTGACTATACTGTTTTCAGATAAACTACACCAGTGATAAAGAGGGACATTTCATGATAGAAGAGTCCATACATTAGGAAGAATTATTATATGTGTACACACCTAAAAACACAACATCAAACAACATTGCACTTGCATGACCCTAAGAATGAATGTCTCCTTAAATTTTGCACCCCAGGTGCTTTACTCAATTCAGCATTACTCTAGTCCTGGCCCTGATTTTAATATCTTAAATTAAAATTAAAATTAAAATTTTAATATTTTAATATCTCTCAGCAATTGAAATAAATACAAGACAAAAAAATCGTGAAGACGTAAATGATATGAACTATCGACCAACCTGAACAAATTAATATTTGTACAATAATTCACCAACATCCATTGAATACATATTCCTTTCAAGTGCACACAGCATATTCACCAATGTAGACTATTGAGCCATCCAAAAAGTGTCAATGAATTTCAAAGGATCAGAATCATACATAGTGTATTCTCTGATCAAATGGGACTAGATTGAAAATCAATAACAATGAAGTAGCCAGAAAACACACAAATGTTTGGAAATTAAGCAACTCACTTCTATATAATCCATGGGTTAAAGAGGAAATCAAAATGGAAATAAGAAAATATTTTGAACTGACTGATAAAAATACAGTATGTAAAAATTTGTGGAATGGAGTTAAAGTAGGGAATTTCTGGCTTTAAATGTTATATTAGAAGAGAAGAAGGGTGTAAAATCAGTAACCAGAGGTTCCACTTTAAGAAGCTAGAAAAAGAAAGGCAAAGTAAGAATTATAAAAACATGTCTAGAAACATGGCTAGAAATGAATAAAAGAATCACAGTTTACCAATTAACTGAAATAGTGAATATGAGCATACTGCATGCCATATGCCTGCCTCATAAGTTATTAATAAATGTTAATTTTTACATCCTTTTTCCATTATAGACTAAGAAAATATAATTCATGGAATTTCTTTTCCAACATAGTATTAAATCTCCATATAGATAGAGAGATAATAGTTTGCATAAAATTAAAGAATTTCTTCAAGCCTCAGGTTCATCATTATGTTATATACCATTTTTTTTCTAGTTGTCATTTTTTTAATGGTTTCATATTTCACACTAAATTGTTCTCTAACTTGTTTCGGTTTGGGTTTAAGACCATTATTTTAAAATATGTAATAAGCACTAAACTTTCTTATGCCAAAGTATTTAGTAAATTTTTTAACAGCTACCGTTAATCTAGTAGATATATCACTCTTAATTATTCTTTTATACTACCAAGTTGAGGGTGGGGAAAAAAATCTCTAACATCTTTTCTACTGATGGGAGTCTGTAGTTATCTGCTTCTTTTAAATCTAGCTGAGCCACCATCCCTCACTGAATACTTTCCTTGATCCTGAGTTAGTGTGTCCTTTTCAAGGACACAATAAATCTTCCTCCTGATAATCATCTTTCCATGACTGATTCCCAAGGTAGATCCCTGATCTCTCTGTATGCAAGTCCCAATTTTACTCCTACCCAAAAAAGCCTCATAAAACGTAATCTCAACACATACCAACACTGGGACCAATCAACTGCCAATCGTATATTTTCCTAGAAAATGCAAAGAATTTCTAAGTTTTTCCATGAGTAATCAAATGGGACCAACTTCTCTTAATCATCCCTCCACCATTCTTTGGACGGTGAAATACCTCCTCCTCAAGCGATTTAATTTTACTCCATAACTCTTCTTGAAAGGAGGCTGAACTTATAGGAGATGCTACACATTAATGGAAGAACAGGGAGACCCATCAGGAGGACCCTGGGCTGGTTGGCATCATACTTCACTGGTATGGGAGGAACTGGGGACAGCTTCTTAGAGATCTCTGTTACACAGGACATTTCTAAATAAAGAAATGTTCACATGATCTAATATATAACTATGTTCAAGAACTAGAGAGAAACAGCAACTTACCAAAGCCATGGTTTAAAATGGTTGAGAACTTGTCAGTACTCTTCAGGGTTTCCCTCCTGGAGAAGCACAGAGACTACAGAGGTGAGAACTGGGAAAAGAAAAGTTGGTCTGACACCAGATGTACTTCTCAGCTCCCCAAATGATACACATTAATATGTGCTTTTTTCTTTTGTCTTCCTGCCTGTAAACAGTACCTTATCAACATACATACAAAATAACAGGTAAGAGGGGTTCTGGACAAATCTAAGCAGTCCACACACAAAGAATCTAGTAAACAGGCACAGATACCAAGCAGAGGTCCTCCTGCCTGAAAGTAGGATCCAGACACTTGAGCAGGAGGGTTCTGGCTCGTCCTCCACTCTGCTAATATTGGCCTGGGCCTGAGATTGGGCATATATTGAGCAGCTACTCCTCCCGCTATTCTACTTTGCAGGGCTGCAAAGGGAAGACACCATCCACACCTAAACCTCATCTTTGGCCTCAGGGATTGGCACATAACTGTAAATTCCAATAAGGCGCACATACTGTTAATTCCAGTAAGGCCCACAACAATATTTCAGGTCCTGCATGTTCTTCCAGAATTTTGCCATTCACCTACTTCATCAAGAAGTGGAGTTTAGGGCTTCCCTGGTGGCGCAGTGGTTGGGAGTCCGCCTGCCGATGCAGGGGTCATGGGTTCGTGCCCCGGTCCGGGAGGATCCCACGTGCTGTGGGGCGGCTGGGCCCGTGGGCCGTCGCCGCTGGGCCGGTGCGTCCGGAGCCTGTGCTTCGCAACGGGAGAGGCCACAACAGTGAGAGACCCACGTACCGCAAAAAAAAAAAAAAAAAAAAGAAGTGGAGTTTAGGGGCTTCTCTGGTGGCGCATTGGTTAAGAATCTGCCTGCCAATGCAGGGGATATGGGTTTGAGCCCTGGTCCAGGAAGATCCCACATGCCGTGGAGCAACTAAGCCCGTGCACCACAATTACTGAGCCTGCGCTCTAGAGCCCACGAGCCACAACTACTGAACCCCGGGCACCCTAGAGCCCGTGCTCCACAAGAGAAGCCACCGCAATAAGAAGCCCGCGCACTGCAACAGAGTAGCCCCCACTCACCGCAACTAGAGAAAGACCACACGCAGCAACGAAGACCCAACGCACCCAAAAATAAATTAATTTTTTTTAAGGTGGAGTTTATTTCCCTTCCTTTGAAACAGAACAGGCCTTTGTGATTTTCTTGATGAATAGAGTGCAGTGGAAATGACACTGCCTATTTTCCATGGCTAGATTAGGAAAGGCAATAGAGCTTCCTACTAACTCACTCTCAAGACGCTCACCCTGAAACCCAACCATTTTGCCGTGAGGAATCCAGCAGCTACACAAGAAGGCCAAAGCTAGATATTCCAACCACAGTCCAGCTGAGGTTCCAGCTGACTGCCAGCATCAACCACCAAATACGTAAGTGAGCAAGCCTTCCGATGATTCCAGCCCCTAATCTTTTTTTTTTTCTTTTTTTTTTGTGGTACGCGGGCCTCTCACTGTTGTGGTCTCTCCCGTTGCGGAGCACAGGCTCCGGACGCACAGGCTCAGTGGCCATGGCTCACGGGCCCAGCTGCTCCGCGGCATGTGGGATCTTCCCGGACTGGGGCACGAACCCGTGTCCCCTGCATTGGCAGGCGGATTCTCAACCACTGCGCCACCAGGGAAGCCCCCAGCCCCTAATCTTAAAACCACCTCAGCTGAAGCCAAGTAGAGCAGAGACTAGCTGTCTCCACAAAGTTCTGCCCAATGAACAAATTAATGATTAAAACAAATGCTATCATTGTTCTAAGCAACTAATTTTGGGATGGTTTTTTATGTAGAAACTGGGAATGCCTGATCACCCCCCACACAAAAACAGAAAACAGTGCCATTGCAAAACAGCATTGGCCCAAATGGAGTCCTACCCCCAAGCCAACACAAGTCCCAGAATCCTCCAGCTTAGCACTTCCCATTTCTTAATCACAGCTACCCTGATTCCTTCAGTAGCATCATTTACCATCTCTTTTATCAGTATTCATGCTGGAGAAAAGTAAAGCCTCTTACAGCTTGAAAACAAATATTTACCAAGAGCTCTATGTGATAGATGCTTTATAAACCTTACCATTTAATCTTCATCAATGTTCTATAATTTAATTTAATCTTTCCATTCAACAGATCAGAACACAAAAGGTAAAGAAGTCAGGCAATTTGCAGATTTCAGTCAGTGGGGTCTGTATACCCTCTAGCTGTTGGATATAGTATTCTATGTATGTCAATTAGGTCATTTGCTAATATCTATCATTAATGATTTTTAGTATCCTTGTTCTAACAGTATGCTGAAATCTTCAACAATGACTGGATTTGTTGATTCATCCTTTTACTTTTGTTAATCTTTGGTTTGTATATCCTGAAGCTGTTATTAGGTATATTCAAATTCATGATCACTATATCTTCTTTTTAGGTGTAAACTTTTATCATTATGAAATGTCCCTGTTATCTCTCATAAGTCCTTTTTTTTTCTGATCTTAATAGAGAGACACCAACTTTCCTTTAGTATTTGCATTATACCTCTTTCATATTTCGTTTTCTGTGTCATTATACTTAATATGTCTCAGCTGCTAAAAGCATATGACTGATTTTGGTCTTTTCAACAATTTTTTTATTGGAGTGTTTAATCCACTTTCATTAAATTTAATTACTAATAATGTTGGGTACACCAACATTTGCTTTTATGTGTCCCCTCTGTTTCTTTGTTCTATTCCACCATTCTTACCTTCTGTTGTATTAGTCAAATACTTTTATTATTCTAGTTTTCCCCATTAATTTATACTTCATACATTATTCTTAGTGGTTATCATAAAGATTGCAGTATTATGCTTAACTTATTACAACTAGAACTCTCATGCAGTGGCTGTTAGAGCATAACATACTGGAAATATGTTCATTGGTGTCTACAAAACTAAACATAGATGTATTACATAACCCAGCAATCCTTTCCGTGTGCATCTCCACAGCAAAAATGAATGCTTAAGTCCACAAAACACATGTACAATAATGTTCATAGCAGTAGTATCTCTTCAAGAAAAATTAGAAACAACTCAAATTTCCAACAACGGAATAATAGAAAAATAATCTGTACAACATCCTATAATGGAATATATAGCAAAAGAAAAGGTGCCTGCTACATGCAGCAACATGGATGAATCTCACAAAGATGTTGGGGAAAAAAAGATCTACCTTTGGGCTTCCCTGGTGGCGCAGTGGTTAAGAATCCGCCTGCCAATGCAGGGGACATGGGTTCGAGCCCTGGCCCGGGAAGATCCCACATGCCGCGAAGCAGCTAAGCCTGTGCACCACAATTTCTGAGCCTGCACTCTAGATCCCGCGAGCCACAACTACTGAGCCTGCGTGCTGCAACTACTGAATCCTGTGTGCCTAGCCTGTGCTCTGCAACGAGAAGCCACTGCAATGAGAAGCCCGCGCATTGCAACGAAGAGTAGCCCCCGTTCGCCGCGACTAGAGAAAGCCCATGTGCAGCAACGAAGACCCAACACAGCCAAAAATATGTTAATTATTTTTTACAAAGGTCTATTATTATGTAAAGTTCAAAACAAGTAGATTTTGGGGCTTCCCTGGTGGCGCAGTGGTTGAGAGTCCGCCTGCCGATGCAGGGGACACGGGTTCGTACCCTGGTCCGGGAAGATCCCACATGCCGCGGAGCGGCTAGGCCTGTGAGCCATGGCCGCTGAGCCTGCGCGTCCGGAGCCTGTGCTCCACAACGGGAAAGGCCACAGCAGTGAGAGGCCCGCGTACCGCAAAAAAACAAACAAAAACAAGTAGATTTTGAATGGGGAGGTACATAGATATTTGTATTCAGTGAGACCCAGATAAAAGGGTAAACTATTCAGTTCCTATATTATTCCCCTGAATAAATACATCTGAGCAAGTTACTGTCATCTGCATTCCACCCAGCAGGAGCCAATGTGACACTGCAGAACAGGTATACACTTGAAATGACACAGATGTTCCCAGAGGGTCCTAGATGGGGAGGTAAAGTTGGCCAAGACACGGGAGCTGCAGAACTCCCATGTAGAAGTAGAAGGAAATGCCCAGGTAAGATTCAGCTTTAGCAATAACTGATGGGTTTAAATAAATTATAGAACATCCATTCATGACTACTAAGGTAGTCATTAAATGCACGGTTATAAAAAAATTTGTAGTTAAGAATGTTCAATTATGTTAATTATGTTCAATTATATATCAATAAAGCTTGGAAAAAGTATGAAAATATTCAAAACATATTCAATAGTTTTTTAAAAATAAATACATAAATATAAGGTCATTTTGCCTGTAAAATGTACATATATATAAACAGAGAAAGAAAAATATCTGGAAAGTTATGAAACCTTATGTTAGCATTGCTTCTCTGTGCTGTCGGTGATTTTTTTATTTAAAACTACTTCTTAAGAGTGGCCAGGTATTAATATTAATATATTTTTGAAGAATAGCTTTCTTTTTAAAGACTTTTAAAGTGCATGTTTATATTAATACCTGGCCACTCTTAAATTAAGAAGTAGTCTTAAACAGTCTTCCCTGAACCTTGAGGAGATGCTCAGGATAAATAGATGCCAACTCTGGGGCTTCCCTGGTGGCGCAGTGGTTGAGCGTCCACCTGCCGATACAGGGGACACAGGTTCATGTCCCGGTCCGGGAAGATCCCACATGCCGCGGAGCGGCTGGGCCCGTGAGCCATGGCCGCTGAGCCTATGCTCTGTAATGTGAGATGCCTGCGTACCGCAAAAAAAAAAAAATAGATGCCAACTCTGAATGGCTTTTGTTTCTTTCTGCTCCCAACACCTGATTTAACACTTTGATCTTTACATATGGCAAAGGAATTTGGAGTTTTGCCTAGAAAAGAACGGTTAAAGGTCCCTGAGAGAAGTCTCATAAGTTTTGATGTTCTAAATGCTGCCTTCATGTCTTCCTGATGTATGGGTTTAATTCACTTCTAATTCATTCCTTTTAGCCCTGATGACTGCCAAACACCTGTTTAATCTTGTTCTATTAGTCTCATTGTTACATCTAATCTCACGAAAATTTTCTTGAATAAAACCTATTTACCTCCCCAGACCTTTTATGTCTTCCAGTATAATCTGGTCATAACCTAAGAATGCTGTCATCAGAATGTCTCTTCCATATGCATTCCCAACATGTGTCATCTGACTTAAGAGCCTTTATCACAGTCTACCTTACATTTATTCCCACATATATTTGATCTTTGCTTAATAATGAGCAACTTACCTCTTTTTAGTGCTGGTGTCCCCTCAAGTACTAGAATAAGTTCTGGCATATTGTGAGCAGGAAACATATAAAAGTAGATGAAGATATATCTTAAGGATATTCGTAGTTTTGATAACCATAAATATCTCAGGGTAGAAAAGAGGTTAAATAAATTATTGATGGGAGTTCCCTGGTGGTCTAGTGGTTAGGATTTGGCACTTTCACTGCTGGGGCCTGGGTTCAATCCCTGGTCAGGGAACTGAGATCCCACAAGCCACATGGGGCAGCCAAAAAAAAAAATTATTGGTAGCCATTATTAATATGTATGATAGTTTTTAAAGGTGATTACCCTAATTCATAGTAAATGTTGAGGAAAGACATTTGTAATGAATTAATAAGACAGGCAGGTTAAAAACTTATCGAGAGATTATGTGCAGTTGTAAATAAGAACAAGCTCTGTGGTTAAACTTTCAGAATGTCAATCTTAGCTCTAAAAGTTATTGTGTGTGTTCATAAGTATATTATCTGTACTGCCTAGATTTCTTTATCAATAAAGTGAGAAAAACAATAGTACCTAGTACCTCAAAGAGTTGTCAGGATTAAGTGAAAAAATAAAACCAACAAAATATTATCTATTTTTTATTGATGACGAAGAGACTATTTCATATCCTGTAATCCGTTACCATTAAAGGAAATTCTCTTCTTTGCTTACCATTTTTTCTGAAAGTGAAATTCGAGCTTCTTAGGCCTGCTCTTCCTTATAATGCTAATATATTGCAGAGAACAGCTTACAAATGTAACTTGTTTTCACCAACATTACCCACAAAGAATGGGAGAAAGAAGAGGACAGCAGCTACAGATAGACACCATTCTGCCTCATAAAGCTAGCTAAGAGAATCTGACCCACTTAAGTAACAAATTGAAAATATTAACAAAAAATCAATCTTGTTCGCTGTCTAACCCAGACTTTTATGCTGGGTTATTTATAACTATGCATATTTATAACTACTAACATCTAATTCTGTTACCTGAAATTACAAACTCATCCTTGTCAGCATAATTTATATAATGGAGCCTCCTAAGATATTTGGTCTTGAAGTATTAGCGCTATTTTCTGAAAGTTATCTAACTATGTTAAAAAAAATTAAATACTTAATTGAGTAGCTTTACTTGATAATTTGTTCCCCTGGAATTATGCATAAATTGTTATCTGTAAAATTGCAAAAGGTCTGTCAAATCAGTTGGACGTCATTGTCACTTCCTTATCCCTACTGATAAAGTTAATTTGTGTATCAGGATCCACAAAATGGGGGCCACTCCAGCCCACATCACAAATGTAAACTTAAGTCAGCTTGCATTTACAGGAAACACCTATTAAGGAAATCTAACGTTACACCAATCACAATCTTTCAACTCAGCTTTGGCTAGCTTACCTTACCCTAGAAAACTGGACCAGCTAGCCTTATAAGAAAATCCCTGACCTCCTAGCCAATTATGCCATTTCCCTGTTGTCTCTTCTAACAGTCTATAAAATTCTCTCTTGCCCAAAACCCCTTGGGAGAGTGCTCTACTGCTTGTGAGGCACTGTACTCCCCCAATCCATGGATTGTTTCCCTTGAATTAAAGACATCAAACCCGTTACCAAATTGTTTGAGTTTTGTCATTTGACACTACATACAAGGAAGCATAACAAACCATTGATTGGGTTGAATTCCTTTTTCAAACTAAGAGCTAGAGAGGTTTTTATTCATTTAAATGATTAATTCACGTCATTCTTTTTCCTGAAAAAAGCAAAATCATATAAACATAAGCATAAGGAAAAATTTAGAATGTACACCAAAATGTTAATAGTGATTACTTCTAGATGCTAAAATTATAAGTACTTCTGATTTTATAAGTGCAGTTTGGATTAGTAATTTTTTTCAACAAGACTGCATTCATTTGATCATCAGAAATTAACATCCTATTTCCATATAAAGCATTTTTCTAAAAAGCGTTGTAGGGGGCTTCCCTGGTGGCACAGTGGTTGCGAGTCCCGCCTGCCGATGCAGGGAACACGGGTTCGTGCCCCGGTCCGGGAAGATCCCACATGCCGCGGAGCGGCTAGGCCTGTGAGCCATGGCCGCTGAGCCTGCGTGTCCGGAGCCTGTGCTCCGCAACGGGAGAGGCCACAACAGTGAGAGGCCCGCGTACCACAAAAAAAAAAAAAAAAAAAAAAGCGTTGTAGGGAGGGCTATCTTCTACTTCTTATGAAAACTGTGAGCAAACAGACTGGCAAAATGACAGGTAAAAGCACTAAAATCAGTATGACTAAAATAAATAAACCTACCAAGTCTTGTATCTTCTTTTACTGTATTTCATAAACATAGTGAGACACTTTCCATGTTAACATTCACCTGTGAATTCTGCTCAATATTCTGTAATAACCTAAATGGGAAAATAATTTGAAAAAGAATAGATACATGTATATGTATAACTGAATCACTTTGGTGTACACCTGAAACTAACACATTGTTAATCAACTATGCTCCAATATAAAATAAAAATTAAAAGAAAAATCTTCAGTCCTAAAAAAAAAAAATGATTTGCCTGTGAATGTGCACAATTCAGGTAAGTGACACTTTCAATGTTTGGTTCATAGTAGAGGCTTAATAAATGTGGCTTTATCATTGCCTTTCTCTACTGAAAGACCAGTTAAGGTACCATATTGGATACAATCCTTGAAAAATTGGTAAGAAATGCCATTATAATAATTAAACTGATTTATAATTTAGCAATTTGAGTAATTTTGTTCATAAACATGAATACTGCATAGCATTACACTTTGTATTTTTCATACTAGAATCTCTTTTTGTATCCATATAATATTAATCACTTGAATGTAATGTGATTAACCTTATATTTACATGATACAGGAAATTATTTTGGGACAAACTCCTCTTAAAGTTCACTTCCAGGTGTAAATTACTGGTTCTAGGTCAGTGATTCAAACCCTGTTTGGTTCCTGTACACCTTTGACAGTCTCCAAATTATAGACTTTTTCCCCAAGAAAAATATACATTAATAAATATACAATAATTTGGTATACAATTCCAGGGCAAATCATTTAAGGTGAAGGATACCTGTTATAGACCATCTAAGCATATACCTTGTTTTCTTAAAAATGCCCACTACAATTAACTTTATATTTTCATTGCTCCTCATTCATGAATGTGGGATAACTTAGGATATCCACATAATAACAACAGGGCTCTTTTTAATTTTAATATTTTTAACTTATTTATTTATTTTGGCTGTGCAGGGTCTTAGTTGCGGCACACAGACTTCTTAGTTGCAGCATGTGAACTCTTTAGTTGCAGCATGGAGGATCTAGTTCCCCGACCAGGGATTGAACCTAGGTCCACTGCATTGGGAGCACAGTCTTACCCACTGGACCACCAGGGAAGTCCCAATAACAGGTTTTTAGGGTTTTTTCTTCTATAAATTTATGCATTTATGTATATCTTTATTTTATTTTTGGCTGCATTGGGTCTTTGTTGCTGTGCACGGGCTTTTCTCTAGTTGTGACGAGCAGGGGCTACTCTTCGTTGCGGTGCACAGGCTTCTCATTGCAGTGGCTTCTCCTGTTGCAGAGCATGGGCTCTAGGTGCACAGGCTTCAGTAGTTGTGGCTCGTGGGCTCTAGAATGCAGGCTCAGTAGTTGTGGTGCATCGGGCTTAGCTGCTCTGTGGCATGTGGGATCTTCCCAGACGAGGGCTCGAACCCGTGTCCCCTGCATTGGCAGGCGGATTCTTAACCACTGCACCACCAGAGAAGTCCCCGAATAACAGGTTTTAATTTAAGCACTTATTATTGCCAGCCACTGTTCTAGAGCTGTTAATATTAACTCTCCTAATCCTCATAAAAACTCTTTGAAATTGGTACTGTTATTTGTGTTTTACAAACAATAAACTCTGGAACAGAAAGACACTGAATATATTGCCCAAATTCACCAATACTTACAAGACCAAGATTTTAATCCAGATACTCTAGATTAGGGGTCAGTTAATTTTTCTGTAAAGGACCAGATAGTAAATATGTTGGGCTTTGTGGGCAAAAGAGAAAATCAAGGATATTATGCAGGTGCTAATATAACAAGAGAGAAAACAAATTTCCATAGAAGTTTTTGACAAAATTCAAAACTTTATTTATGAACACTGAAATTTGAATTTCATATAATTTTCACATCATGAAATATTGTTTTCCTTTTGATATGCTGTCAATTATAGAAAAATGTTAAAACCAGTCTTAGTTCACAGGCCATAAAAAAAATTGGCTACAAGCTGGATTTGGCCTGCAGGGTCATGGTTTGCTGACCTCTGCTCAAGACTCAGAGGCCATTATACATTGCTGACTCAGTCTACACAATTATGTGACTTGAAAAAAACTGATGCTGCCAAATCTTATTCAATAACTGGTTGGTACCACATAAATCTCCTAATTCCTTGGAAAAAAATTTCTGCCCTTCTTGAAAGAGATGTCTCTGTACATACCCCTAATAATATTCTTAAAGGTCTCCAAAACAGAAGACCGTTTTTACTGAAGACTGTTACTGAAATCAATCAAACCCTCTCCTACCTTGCCATTTTCCCACTCATGTCTTTGAAGAAAATCTAAAGTATCTAATGTGTGATTCTACCTAAGCATTAACAAATCACCATGTAAAGGAGGACTGTTTCTGTGTCATGGGACTGCTTAGACAAAAACAGCACAAGGGGAAAGTGTTGCCAAGTGGTTATACAAAAATTAACTGTAGGAAGGGCATTTGATAAGAAACTGGTAAAGAAGGGGATCCATCCTCATGGTACTATCATTAACTGGGAATAGAAGTCTTGGGCAGGTAAATGGATTAGTCACTATTTGGCAGGGCATTTAAGATGAAGTTATTCTATATCCTGATAAACAAAAATTCATTCCATGAAACAGAAACCTCAAAATGACTTCTAGGAAAGGGGAACCCTCTTGCACTGTTGGTGGGAATATAAATTGATACAGCCACTATGGAGAACAGTATGGAGGTTCCTTAAAAAACTAAAAATAGAACTATCATATGACCCAGCAATCCCACTACTGGGCATATACCCGGAGAAAACCATAATTCAAAAAGAGTCAGGTACCACAGTGTTCACTGCAGCACTATTTACAAAAGCCAGGAAATGGAAGCAACCGAAGTGTCCATCAACAGATTAATGGATAAAGAAGATATAGCACATATATACAATGGAATATTACTCAGCCATAAAAAAGAAACAAAATTGAGTTATTTGTAGTGAGGTCGATGGACCTAGAGTCTGTCATACATTGTGAAGTAAGTCAGAAAGAGAAAAACAAATACTGTATGCTAACATATATATATGAAATCTTAAAAATAAAAAAATTTAAAAATGGTTCTGATGAACCCAGGGGCAGGACAGGAGTAGATGCAGACATAGAGAATGGACTTGAGGACATGGGGAGAGGGAAGGGTAAGCTGGGACGAAGTGAGAGAGGAGCATTGACATATGACACTACCAAATGTAAAATAGGTAGCTAGTGGGAAGCAGCCGCATAGCACAGGGAGATCAGCTCGGTGCTTTGTGACTACCTAGAGGGGTGGGGTAGGGAGGGTGGGAGGGAGATGGAAGAGGGAGGGGATATGGGGATATATGTATACATATAGGTGATTCACTTTGTTATACAGTAGAAACTAACACAACACTGTAAAGCAACTATACTCCAATAAAGATGTTTAAAAAAAATGACCTCTAGCTTGGCTTTGAGATGTGCAGCTGCAACACTTTTCTCCTTTCATGGCCCTCCTTTTGGGATACAGCAAAACTTGGAAGGAAAAGGGGATCATGACATACTAGGCCTTTCATACCAAGACAGGCTAAATAAGAACAAATTCTTCACCACTAGCAAGCCTCCATCATCCATGTTAAATATACCCAATGGTAGTAAGAGAAAGACTAGAATACTCTTCACCCTTCCCTGTATCATAAAAAAAAAGCCAGGTTGACTGAAGCCTAGGAGCAGAATCTGTTTCTGTGTTCACAGCAGTTTCCTGTCAACAAAGCTATGAAAATGCTGTAGATCTGCAATATGCAGCTTGCCCCCACAAAGCTTCCAAGAGGAATCTTTGGAGGAAGGACTCTTACTCTTGGTGCCTTAATATCATGTCTTCCCAGGACCCTGCCTCGAGGGCAATTCCAGCTCTAAAATCCCCATAATAAACACAGAGCTTTGATTTTTTTAGTTGGAACCTTCATTCTAGGTCTCAAATATTCAACTTCCCTTTGAATATTTGAGACCTAGAATGCTAGCCACTTTTGTGCAGCTAGCATTTCTGCGCAGTGTGGCTATAACAGGTGAAAACACAGAGGCGGTGAAAGAAAGCCCAGTGCAACAAATTCCAAGAAACCATGGAATTGACAATTAGCTCCCAAACAGGTTACACTTAATGTACTGCATGCCTGTGTATTAAGCACTAGGCTAGACAATAGATACAGGGTGCAATGATGAAGGCAACAGGGGCCATGCTTTAGAACTGGGGACCTCTGTGGTTAACAAGGGGCTCGCAGTCTTTGACAGGCACGGGCTGAGTCACACAGGGATCTTGTCCACTGATTCCTCAATGCTAGAACTGCAAAAATGAAACCACCCTCCTAAAGGTAAAAAAAGTCACACTAGGCCAGTTTGGATCTGTCTCTAGTCAGTCACAATAGTGCTGTCAGAGGATCACTTGGTCACAGTGTAACACCTCACAGTCGCCGCCGACCACGGTCATTAATAAGGCCCCGCCCCCTCTCAGTCCTAGGAAGCTGATCTGAGCCAGCCAGAGCCTCCCCACCACGCACACACCCCGACCCCATACTCACACACACGCTCTCGCATGCTCTCGCTCTTTCTGATACAGACACTCATATGTGTATCTTACACTGATGCAGTCACACAATCATACATGCCCACCCACAATCACCTTCCTCAGCAGCTGACTCACAAAGGCCCGAGGCTCCTGCCTCCACCTGCCGCATCCGTGTCTGGGAAACTCCGGGACTCCGGCAGTAAGCTCCTCCCTCACCCAGACCCGGGTCACCTCAACTCACCGCACGGAAAACGATGACCACAAGGCTAGCGGAAAAAGAACCAGAGGCCGAAGTTCATCAGTTCCCCCCAAGGCCTGTGAGAAACGCAGACCAACCCGGAAAAGCGCGGACGCCGACACTAACACACCCGAGCGTCCGCAGCTGGGACCTTGTGGTTCCTAACCCGCCGCCCCGCAGACTCCTGGGAGCGCCAGCCCGCGCGGGAGTGCGCAGGCGCAGACGACTGAGCCTTGGCGGGGGTGAGGTTGGTAGGTCCTAGGGCCTCTGAGGAGGAGGCGGGAATTGGGAGCTCCGGTCCCGGAGGGCAGACTAGGGAAGCGGGACCTGGTGGGCAGTCTGGGGAGGAAACCGGGAGCCCAAACAGGGCCTGGCAATTATGAGGAGGGAACCGGAACCGAGCCGTGGTAACCAGACACTCAGATCTGTGCTACCGGGGCCTCGGGCGTGGTCCATGGGCGTGACCCTGAAGGTGACAATCGAGTGTGACCTGGAGCGAGTTTTGCGAGGAGAGATTTTGTCTGTTTTGACCCCGACGAATCTCCATCGCAGGGAGCAGGGCTTCACACAGAGGATGCTGTGTGTGTGTGTGTGTGTGTGTGTGTGTGTGTGTGTGTGTGTGTGTACCAAATGGAAGCGGCCTCCTGTGTTCAGCCTGCTGCGTTTGGGATGCGTGCTGCTCTGTGGGATGTTACGGCTTCACACAGAGGATGCTGTGTGTGTGTGCGTGTGTACCAAATGGAAGCGGCCTCCTGTGTCCAACCTGCTGCGTTTGGGATGCGTGCTGCTCTGTGGGATGTTACGGCTGACTGTGTGTGAAGGACTCCTCTGCATATGTCTCTCTTCGGGTTAGGTGTGAGTCGTGTTTGAGACCGCAGGTGACTATGGAGAAGCGAAATGATTTGTGATGTGATTTTTGTGACCTTGCCTGGAATTAGTAATGTGCTGTCTGAGATTGTGAATGACATGGGGGTGCTGTGAGACGGTGCTTTTCTGAAGGACGTGATCGAATGTAACTTTGCATGTGTTTGTAACCTACTGTTAGTATTTGTGATTGAGAGACTCTGTATGACCACTAGTTAGGTAGTAAGATTTGATTATCTGAATAGTGGTCATTAAGTCTGCCTGCAAAATTGTAACTCAGTAGCAATTTAGCAAATAAAATAGAGGTATGAGTATTGGAAAGGAAGAGGTAAGATTTCATAATTCCCAGATGGTAAGGTTCGTTACAGGGAAGTTTTATATGAACTAAAACCAATGTGTTAAAATGATTAGTATAGGTAGCATGCAGGAAAAAACAATTTTTACCCATAACTAGCACTTTCAACACTGATATATGAGTAAGTTTTCCTGCTTCTGGATGAAATCTATGGCAGGGTCAATAGCTTCTTCAGGCATTCCATGATATAAAAGTATTTGGTATACTTTTTTTTTTTTTTTTTTTTTGCGGTACGCGGGCCTCTCATTGTTGGGGCCTCTCCCTTTGCGGGGCACAGGCTCCGGACGCGCAGGCTCAGCGGCCATGGCTCACGGGCCTAGCCGCTCTGCGGCATGTGGGATCTTCCCGGACCGGGGCACGAACCCGCGTCTCCTGCATCGGCAGGCGGACTCTCAACCACTGCGCCACCAGGGAAGCCCATTAGGTATACTTTTAATCATAAGACCAGTCTCATTTTAGTAATTAAAATATTATTTTGCTGTTTAAAATACTCACTGTAGCAGTCAATACTTCAGAATTCATTTAGCAAACTATTCTTCTTTCTGCCTGAAAGCCTACAGTGTGGAAAGATCAATTTCTTTTCTATTTCCATACCTGTAATACTAAAAAGAGTTGTTCAGTAGGTAATACTTAAATTACTATTAATAAATTAATAATGAATAATGGTTAATTTCCAATAATTAACTATGCTAATTAGAAGTACACACAGGTGAATCAATAAATAGATGAAGTAGAGAAATTAAATAGAAAGTCCAAATATTCTCAAGTATATAGGGATATGTAATAATGATAGAGATGGCATTTCATATCAACTGAGAACATAGTATTGCTAAACAATAAAACATACAGGGAAAAAAATCTTCACAAGGCATAAACACTTTGTTACATGAACAGCTAGGAAAAATTACTTTCAACTTAAAATAGATAAAGGTTTAATTTATTAAATTGAAAAAGAAGTTAATGTCAACCAATTAGAAAATAAACACCTATGAGAAAAACAGATGTACTATAAGATGTCATCACAGAAAAGAAATAAAAACTTATTCTTGTAATAAGAAATGTGTAAATTAGAATATATATATATATCTTGTAGGCAGAGATTGAAGTTATTTTCAACTGCATTCATTAGAGTGTGGGGAGGTATTCTCATGCACTGCTGGAGACAGTGTAAATTGGTAGGAAATCCATGAAGAATGATTTGGAAATATATGATAAATCTGTCTTCCATGGCAGATGGAAGGTAGAGCTGCAGAGGGAAACACAAAATGTTCCCTCTCTCCAAGCTACAACAGATTCCCCAGAATCTATTCTACCTCACCAGAAGATTAGCTTTCTGGCATTGATAAGGCAACAGGATCTGTCCATTTCCCTACTAATCTCTGTCCTGGATTTGTGTGGGGTACATGTAGATTTAACTGAGTTATTCTGGGTGATCTAAGTCAAATATGGTTTCACATGGCTCCTTGTATCTTCCCATCTCTGCCTTCTCAGGACTCTTCCCTTTTCCAAAAGAAGAGCTCATAAGAGAAGTTTCATCTCTTGCAAATATCAAAGCCATGTCTCAGGTGAGATGATGTTTCCTCTCTTTCTGAAGTAACTTGTTTTTAGGTTATATGAACATTTGCTTCCCTATCCTTAAATTTTCTGGATATTGGGATTTCCTTCCCTCAAACTGGTATCCAGTAGGGCAAACAAGTGGCCCAGGTACAAAATTTAAGAAGGACCCTCAGGGCTGTCCAGCTCTAACTTTTGTACCCTACGTGTCTTACCTGCCTCACCCTAGTTGCAGTCCTCTTCCCAGTTTCTCTCATTCCAACCGGATAAACTTAAGTCTTCCCCAAATGCACCTTCTAGTTGTAGCCAATGTTTGCATATTGATTGGGTGTATCGTTCATCATATCCTTTCTTAGTCCTCTCATAAAAGTACTGCTGGAACAGAAATATATTATCTTCATTTAAATGGGAATATATTACTTGAATGAATCTATTTTGTCTAGACACTGATTTGAGATCTAAATTTGTAAGGAGTCAGGGAGCAGACATGCAAAAACCTTGATCGTCTCCACTGACCTAGGTTTAGTGGGAGGTAGAATTGGTAGATCACATTATTATTTTGGATTAGATTTCCTGTTTTGTGAGGTTTTTAGGATAGAGATTTGCTTGCAAGCTTGTACAGAAAACTGAAATTTTACATTGCTTCTGATCTTTCTATTTTATCCATGTCTGCCAGCAATTCCTAAAAACTGTGGCCCACCAGTGAAAACCTTTCCACTGTTTCAGTGCTGTTATAGATTTATTCTTATATTTTTAGTTTCTTCTAATTTTTTTTTTTTTTTTTTTTTTTTTTGCGGTACGTGGGCCTCTCACTGTTGTGGCCTCTCCCGTTGCGGAGCACAGGCTCCAGACGCGCAGGCTCAGCAGCCATGGCTCACGGGCCTAGCCGCTCCGTGGCATGTGAGATCTTCCCGGACCGGGGCACGAACCTGTGTCCCCTGCATTGGCAAGCAGACTCTCAACCACTGCGCCACCAGGGAAGCCCTCTTCTAATCTTTATATGTGTGTGCAAGAGAAGGAGATGCATTTGCTAATCCACTCTTGAGATATTCTATTCTTGAATCAAAGGTGGTACTTTCTCCTGTTTCCATATCTTTCTTTCAGAAAATTCCTCTTCATCTACCGATCTCTGAAATACCAATCTGGGTTTTCCCCAGATGGTAATTGGTTCTCTTCTCCTCTCTGTCTCTTTTTCTGTATGCACAATCATATTCACTCCAGAGGTTATACTGATCTGATTCTAGTGACTCTCAGATACCTCTCTCCATCCTAGACCTCTAACCAGAGTGTCAGAACCATATATCCAACCTCCAACAGCTATCATACCTGTATGTTTCATAGACATTTCAAGTACATGTCCAAGGTTTACCTCATTACCTCCTTTGGTCCAGCTTTTTCTTTCTCCTGCTTCCAATTTCCATTTTCTAGTCTCAGCACCCACCTACTTGCTATGCAGGTGACCTAAGAGCTGTGCCTCTCTTTTTTCCACTCTGCAACCAATTTATGACCAGTTCTGTTGAAACTCATCATGAAGCAACCAATTGTCTCCTGTCCAGACCACTAATACCATTTTAATCTTGGATACATCTCTAACAGTGGTTACTTAATGGTCTTTCCCACCTAACACACCTCAAGCCTTCTCTAGTGTTCGAGAGTATTGCCTCTAAAGTACAAATTTTTTCACATAACATATGTGATGACTTAACATTTCTTCAATTTTTTTATACTCCATAAAGCAGCAGACCCAAAGTGGGGTATCCATTACAGTGGAATGTACAAGACAATATACTGAAAAGGAGGAAAATACTAATAGTTTATATTCAAGAACAGTAATCGTTAACAATGTAGATTGCTATTAATGCCAACTGATGATTTATAAATAAATACAAATATGTTGGGAGTGTGCTCAGTACATTTTTAAGACCATTGCTCTGTAGAAAAAAACATCCAGTATTATTACATAAATATGCCTACTGCCTACCTCCATAAACCTTTTTCTTCTTACAGCTCAAAGACTCTTTCCTAACATACTGTACCTTTTGCTATTTCCTGAATTTACTGACTGGTTTTACTCTCCCCATGAATCTTAAAAGCCAGTGACATGTAGTTCTACAAAAAATATTCATTGTGAGTACAAAATTTTTATGTCTTCAATGAAGTCTTGGAATAGAAAATGAAATTTTTTTACTTTGTAGTATGTTCCCTTGTACATATTTCTGTCATTGCATCTGTAATATCTGTTGAGTGTATGTATTTACACATATGCCTTTCTTTTAGCCTGTAACTTCTTATGAGCAAGGTCAGGGTTTTATTTGTTTTCGTGCACCAAGCAACCAATCACATTCAAGGCAAAGAGTATGATCTCATGTATTTTTAGCATGAGATAATAAGTAAATACTGATGAATGTATTTTCAGAGAGAATTTTCTACAGTATAAAACACAAGTAAGAAAACCAGTTTGACCACTGAACATGGTCTCCAATATCTAGTTCTAACTAGTTTCAATTACTTTAGGATGAACTAGACTATGCCCTTACAGGGATCAGTGTCATTCAAGGATGTGACTGTGGACTTCACCCAGGAGGAGTGGCAGCAACTGGATCCTGCTCAGAAGGACCTCTACAGGGATGTCATGTTGGAAAACTATTGTCACCTCATCTCTGTAGGTAAGGAAAATTCCTTGAATCTTTCAGTGTCATGCATCTCCTTTCAAGAATTTCTGAAACATATGGAACTTTGAATTTCAAAGATCAGAGGTGATGAATCCCTTTCTGTTAGCAGAAAGCATGATTGTGTCCACACTTGGCCTAGTGCAAGGCATTAACTGTGGTAGGACGTTAATGTGTACCTTGTCTGCCATCTTGAAGCTGTATCTTTCTCTTCCTTCAATAGTTTTGAAGACAAACAGCTTAGACCAAGTCTCATTTTTTATTATTAGGATTTCACATGACTAAACCCGATATGATCTACAAGTTGGAACAAGGAAAAGAGCTATGGACAACAGAGAAAATTTTTCCAAGTCAGAGTTACCTCGGTGAGTCTGTATAGATAAAAGTCCAGTGGACTCAGGTAGTTGATGCCTTTGAATATTTTCAGAGATCTGTGTTTTTAACTGTGGTAAAATACACATAAAATTTATCATCTTAACCATTTTTAAGCATATAGTTCCATGGCATTAAGTACTTTTACATAGTTGTGCCACTATCACCACCATCCATCTCCAGAGCCCTTCATCTGTCAGAAGTAAAACTCTGTACCCATTAAACAATAACTCCCCATTACCACCCCCCACCAGGCCCTGGCAACCAGTATTCTACTTTCTGTCTCTATGAATATGACTACTGGTAGGTACCTCATATAAATGGAATCATATGGTATTTGTCCTTTTTGTGACTGGTTTATTTCACTTAACATAATGTCTTCAAGTTTTACCCATGTTATAGTATGTATCAAAATTGTCTTCTTTTTGAAGGCTGAATAATATTCCATTATATGTCTGTGCCACATTTTGTTTATCCATTCATCTCTCAGTGGACACTTTGGTTGCTTCCACCTTTTGGCTACTGTGAATAATGCTACTATGAATATGAGTGTAAAATATATATCTGAGTCATTGCTTTCTTTTGGGTATATACCCAAAAGCAGAATTGCTGGATCATATAGTAATTCTATGTTTAATGTTTTGAGGAACTGCTATACTGTTTTCCATAGTGGCTACACCATTTTACATTCTCACCAACAATGCACAAGGGTTCCAGTTTCTCCACATCCTTACCAACAACTGTTATTTTCTTTTTTTTTCTTCTTATTTTTCAGATAGTAGCTGTCTTATTAGGGATCTATTTTTAAAGGCCTGAGATCTTTGAAGTGTCTATACATGACTGACTTCCATACCTCTAAAATATAAATTTTATTTTGAATATCGCTCCCCACATAAATCTTTTCCTTGTGTGCCTTATACTTATAGAGCTATTGGCTCCTATTACTTTACCAAGAATCCACTCCATGCTTTGTAGGTATAACGTCCATAGAGATCTTAGGTGTAAAGTTCTTTGAGTTCTGACAGAAGTATAAACCCATGTATCTCACACTCTAATCAAGATAAAGGACACTTCCATTAACCCATTAAGTTCCATCAGGCCTCTTCCAAGTCAATCCCTCCCTAAGACGATCACCACTGTGATTTCTACCAACATAGATTAGTTTTGTCTATTCTGGACATTTTTCATGTCTACTTTCTTTCATTCAGCTTAATGTCTGAGAGATTTATACATGTTTTGCATATATAAATAGTTTATTTTAATTAAACAGGATAGTATTCAGTTGAATGGAGATACCAGTTTATTATTCATCTCCTATTGATAGACATTTGAAATGTTTCAGTTTGGGGCTATTATTATTATTACTATTATTATTATTTTGGCCACACTGCATGGCATGTGGGGTCTTAGTTCCCTGACCAGGGATCAAACCAAAGCCCCGTGCCGTGGAAGCACAGAGTCTTAACGACTGGACCGACAGGGAAGTCCCTGGGGCTATGATGAATAAAGCTACTGTGAACATTCTTGTAAAAATCTTTTTGTGGACACACGTTTTTATTTCTCCTCAGTAAATACCTATCAGATGGTGTTGCTCATTCGTAAGGCAGGTTTATAGTTCACATTTTAGAAGCTGCCAGTTTTTAAAAGTTACCATAGCATTTTAAACTTTTACAAGCAATGTATGAGAATTTTGATTGCCTCCCACATTCTCTTCCACATTTGATGTTATCGATATTTTCATTTTGGTCATTGTGAAGTACTATTCTGAAGAATGGTAGCATATCTTAGCAGTTTCAATTTAGATTTCTTTTATGACTAATGATGTTGAGAACTTTTTCAAGTGCTTTTTATATCTTCTTCAGAGGTATCTGTTCAAATGTTTTACCCATTTTTTATTGGGTAATATTTTTTTTCCTTCAATAGTAGGAATTCTTTACATCTTCTGAATTGAAGTCTTTTGTTTGATATAGGTATTGCATATATTTCCTCTAGTCTGTGGCTTGCCTACTTGTTTTAATGGTGTCTTTCAATAAGCACAAGTTTTTGAAGTCCAGTTTATCATTTTTTTCTTTTATCATTATTTCTTTGACCTCTCAAACAAGTATTTGCCTTAGGTTGTAAAGATAGTTTCCTGGTTTTTTTTTCTAAAAATGTTATGTATATTTTGCTTTTTTAAAATTAGTTCTATGATCCATCTCATGTTAAGTTTTATTTATGGTATGAGGTAAGTGTTAAGAGTCTGTTTTCTTCCATATAGATATCAATTTGTCCCATCACTTGTTGAATTGAATTAAATTGCTCTGATGATCTTATCAAAAATTGTTTGATTGTATTTGTGTCAGTCTATTTCTAGAGTATTCTTTCCTCTGATATAATTTAAGTCCTATTACTAATACCATCTGGTCTTAGATTATTGTAGCTTTATAATAAGTCTTGATGCCAGAGGAAGTCCTCTTAACTTTCTTCTTTTTAAAAAATTGTTTTGGCTATTCCAGATCATGTTCTTTTTCAAATACATTTTAGAATCAACTTCTTGGTTTCTTTATTTTATTTTATTTTTTTAACATCTTTTATTGGAGTATAATTGCTTTACAATGGTGTGTTAGTTTCTGCTTTATAACAAAGTGAATCAGTTATACATATACATATGTCCCCATATCTCTTCCCTTTTGTGTCTCCCTCCCTCCCACCCTCCCACCCTCCCTATCCCACCCCTCTAGGTGGTCACAAAGCACCAAGCTGATCTCCCTGTGCTATGTGGCTGCTTCCCACTAGCTATCTATTTTATGTTTGATAGTGTATATATGTCCATGCCACTCTCTCACTTTGTCCCAGCTTACCCTTCCCCCCGTGAGGGGGGAAGTTTTTAATAGTTTTTAATAGCATTAGCCTCTCTGTGTCATCACTCAGTCACCTCTATAAATTAAAATTCCATGAGACACCCACCAGTGCTTTTGCCCCACTAATGCAAATAAGAACACAGTTTAAAATACTATTATTTTTGTTAATAATGAAGTGTTGTTATTTTTATTATTATTTTGGCTGCACTGTGCAGCATACGGGATCTTAATTCCCTGATCAGGGATTGAACCCTTGCCGCCTGCATTGGGAGCACAGAGTCTTAACCACTGGATAGCCAGGGAAGTCCCAATGAAGTGTCATTATTATCTTTCTTTTTAAAGATTTTTTGATTTGGACCATTTTTAAAGTCTTTATTGAATTTGTTACAATATTGCTTCTGTTTTCTGTTTTGGTTTTTTGGCCACGAGGCATGTGGGATCTTAGCTCCCTGACCAGGTATTGAACCTGCACCCCCTGCACTGGAAGGTGAAGTCCTAACCACTGGACCACCAGGGAAGTCCCCCTGAAGTGTTATTACTAACAAAAATATTTTTGACTCTGTGGACCTCCCATAAGGGTCTCTTGGAAACTGTTAGTTTAGGCCTTTCTTCTTGTTTTTCATCTCTTTCTTTAACATTTCAGCTCTTTATCTTTCTTCTTTTATTATAGTCTCCTATTTATATGCATTCTTAAATCTATCCAAAATATAAAAGGGTAATCATTGCTAATATTAATCTTCCTCTTAGTTTTCATTTCCTTTCTTTCCTTTACTCTTTTACTTGTTTCCTGTACTCAGTCTCACATCCCATTCTCACTGTGAGACCAACTGTTGGATTTCAAAATCCATATGCCTTGGACTAAAGTGATAATTTCAGTATCACTTCTTTCAATAAATTTCTTGCCAATAAATCTCCATGTTTCATAACATAGTGCTCAGATTCCTGATATGTACCCACCTTGATTTGGGTGAAAAACTTATCCTACGTTCCTGAGTGCCTTTTTCATCTTGGTTGCTTTTCTTCCCTCTGAAAAAATAAATATTTGTTGAATAAATGGATTTTATTTCAGTAGGCTCTCATCGGTATCCTTAAAGAATCTTTCTTCCTCAGTTCTTGTCTTTATAAAAGCCATGTAAACTGTAATAATCTGATCCATTCTCAAGTTGTGATTTCCTTGTTTTATGTGAATGGCTTTCAAATAGCCATTTTCAGCCCATTTCTCCCACTTGGACTCTACTGGTATATTTTAATCTGCCTACAGCAATATAGCATCACTTGTCTCATCCTTTTGCTTATTGATATTTCAGAAATAACAGTCATTAACTTTATCTTATCTTTGTATATCCTTTTGTTCCTGTAGTCAGCTTCTTGTAACATCAGGTTGATTCCATCATCTCTGCAATATTTAAAAAATTATCTCTCCACAATTTGTTTTTTATTTCACATAATATCTTTATTTCACAAAGATATCTTTACATCCTCATATTCTCGTTTGCCACTGACATCTTCAAAAGTGAGAGCCATGTTATTTCAGGTGTGGGCTGCTGTAATTACTATTTGGATTTGCCATGATTTTTTTTCCAGTTCTTTCAGTCAATATGCAAAAAAAGATATCACTTGTTATATGAAATTCAAATCCCTTCTATTTCAAGGGCTGACAGAATAATATCCCATCTGGTCATTCCACATGTATTTCTTTTTTTTTTCCTTTCAAATTTAATTATTTATTTTTGGCTGCATTGGGTCTTCATTTCTGTGCGACCGCTTTCTCTAGTTGTGGCAAGGGGGGGGGGTCACTCTTCATCGCGGTGCATGGGCCTCTCACTGTCGTGGCCTCTCGTTGTGGAGCACAGACTCCATATGCACAGGCTTAGTAGTTGTGGCTCACGAGCCCAGTTGCTCCGCGGCATGTGGGATCTTCCCAGACCAGGGCTAGAAACCGTGTCCCCTGCATTGGCAGGCAGATTCTCAACCATTGTGCCACCAGGGAAACCCAGTATTTCTCTTTTGACTAAGAATTCCTGCTAATATCTGTTCGAGTCTCCCAAATGTACTCAATACAATTGATTTTATTCTTCACAACTGGACCTTTCATTATATGACAGCTGCCATATAACCATAGGGATACTTGCAAAGTTAGCCAACTACAAAGAGAGTACAGTAGTACACACAAGGCCACCCTTGCTTCTGATACCATCTGTAAGTTCAAGGGTCCCCACGACTACTGTTAGGATCAATAGTTTTCTATAAGGACTTACAAAACTTACTGAAAGCTATAATACTCACAGTTATGGTTTGTAAGAGAAGAATACAGATTAAAATTAGCCAAGGGGAGAAGCACATAAGGCAGAGTCCAGGAAAGTACCAAACACAGAGCTTCTAGTAGTCCTCTCTCTGGAATCATGGACAGCATTACTTCCCTGTGACAATACATATAGAATACTGCCAGCCAGGGAAGCTTCACCCAAGTCTATTGTCCAAAGCTTATATTAGGGCTCCATCACATAGGCATGCTTGACTGCTCATGTGGCTGACCTAAGTTTCTAGCCCCTTAAGAGACTGAGCTAATATTCTGTAACCCAAAGCCCCCCGCTCTCAATCACATTGTTGGTGTGACTCAAAGACCACCCCCTCCAAATCACATGTTACTTTCTGGCTGGCCAAAGGCTCCCAAGCAATTAATACTCCTCTCAGGCATGACACTCCAAGGACTTAGAGATTACCTCCCAGAATCCAAAGGCAAATGTCAGACTTCTCTTTGGGCAAGATTATATATTCTTTACCACACGATACTACATATCCTTTGATTAAAAGATCAAATTTCACTTCCTCATGAAATGTTCCTTGATGACTCCAAAGCATGTCAGTTCCTTGTTTTCTGCATTCACATTATACTTAGTGTCTATAAACATGCAAACAGACAAATCCTCTGATATGACCTAGTAATTTGCTACCTGATTCAACATTGTTTTATCCGAGGCCTCTCTTCCTATCTGATTAACAATTCCCTCAAAATAAGGTCCTCTCTTTTACTTTTCCTTACTGTGGCTTGTAGCAGAGGCTAGATATTCGTTACTTGATTGATGGCCTGTGGTAGCATGCAAGGAAAACATCTTTCTCATCCATTCAAAAATCATTTAATGGTAAGTTCTTTTTAGATATACATGTCAAGATCATATCTCTTTACCACTTATAAGTGTGTTCATGTATACTCAGAAGGTTTCAAAGAAGATAGTCAATAAAATGTTGACGTCCAAGAGCATAAGTTTTAGTTGGGTAGGCATTATTATCAAATTGAGCATTTTACATATAACAGTATATGAAAATAGCAGGTTGTTGAAAAATTGCTTGAAATGGATGGTCCAGACTATAATTATACACTAATTTCAGAAAAAATAGACATTGAAGTGTAGAAAGAATATGTGAAGGCTTTTGGATAAATTGGATTGTAGCATATCCCTGCAGGTGGTTGAATTCTCAGGAAGGCAGTATAATTCCAATTATTGATACAGATTAGTTTTATGTGTCCTAGAACCTACACATAAATGGAATTGTACGACGTGTACTCTTTTGCATAAAGCTTTAAATCTGAAAAATGTTTGAGATTCATCCCTTTTATCATTATGTATCAGTAGGCTTTTTCCTTTTTATTGCTGAATTGTATTCCATTGTATAAATTTCACTGAAGTATTCCATTTTATAAATACATGATATAGTATTACCTGTTTACCTTTCGATGTCTAGTTTGATGGGATAAAAGCGCTGTTGTAAATAAGATGCAAGTTGTAAGTAAGATGAATCCATCTTTAAAATTGCCCCACCAGATATGGGTGGTAGTAAGGCAACAGTAGTAAGATATAGTTTTTAAGGCCAATCAGTGCTGTACGTATACATTGAAGAATTCAATCTTTCACAGCCCCAATAGGAAATAGCAGAGTTAAGGTATGTTACTCCACTGGGAGGAAAACTTGAACCCATCCTTCCCTAAAACTGAAAAAGTAATTTAGCAAATTGAAAGGAGGAAAAGTTATAATTGACGGTCAAGAGAATTTAGTTATTGATCATTTCTGGAAGAATACATTGATGGTAGCAGCAGTCAGAACATAACAGTGATTATATTCATGTTGCAGATATGCTTTGTCCTCTGGTTTATTTTACAATTCCTAATGGAATTATGTTTTCCCAATTCCTCCCTTTCAAGAGAAAAAAATTACATTGATATGGAGAGTTAGGGTCTAGACTATAGACTAGTGTGTCTGTTCGCACTAGGAAATGAGTCCTGAGAAAGTTCATTTGCCATGGGTGGGCTAAATACAAGTGAGGAAGAAACACATGGAAGTATTTTATAACACTTATTTAGTCATTAGGGAATAAATATATAGTCTTTCATCTTCACCTGAACATTTTCATTGCTTACTGTTTAGTACCCTTGATAGGCTCCCTCCATTATCTCTGAATCTGCCCATTCCAAGAGCAATCCCACTTTCACCATCCTTTATCTTCTGCTTACTTGCCCTTGTGTTTATTACACCTGCTCAATGTAGCTTATATTTACAACATCCCAAAGATATAGGTGTTGTTTGCTTATGGCAATTTTTCCTCATTTTAATGTTATATACATTTTCCCTCCAAGAGGTAATTTATTTTGGCCTTTCTGTAGACTACAGTAGTGAGATAGACAGTCCCACCATGGGTTGTTTGTATATATATATTATCCATAACGTTTATGTGAAGACTTACTGGTGTTAATTGTATTTTTTCTAGAAGAAGATTGGAAAGCTGAAGATGTTTTGGTGAAGTTCAAAGAATATCAAGACAGGCATTCTAGATCAGTTGTATCCATCAGCCACAAAAGGCTAATGAAGGAGAGAAATAATATTTTGGGGAAAACATTTACTGTCAGCAAGAACCGTATTATTTCAAAAACAACGCTATGTGAATATAAACCTGATGGAAAGATTTTAAAAAATATTTCAGAATTAGTCATTAGAAATGTAAGTCCTGTAAGAGAGAAGTTTGGTGAGAGTAATGGATGGGAGAAATCACTCCTTAATACTAAACATGAGAAAATTCATACTGCAGTGAATCTCTATAAACAAACAGAGCGGAGTCTGAGTGGTAAACAAGAGCTTATTCAACATCAGAAGGTTCAAACTCCAGAGCAATCATTTGAACATAATGAATGTGAAAAACCCTTCCTTATGAAAGGAATGTTATTTACACATACTAGAGTTCACAGAGGAGAAAGACCCTTTGAATACAATAAAGATGGAACAGGCTTCATCGAAAAGTCAAATCTCAATGTTCACCAACAAAATATTATGGAGAAGAAGGCCCACGCGTACAGCAAATATGGGAAGTTCCTCTGTAGGAAGTCCATTTTTATCATGCATCAGAGATCTCAAACAGAAGAGAAACCCTTTCAGTGTCCTTACTGTGGGAATAGCTTTAGAAGGAAGTCATATCTCATTGAACATCAGCGAATTCACACAGGTGAGAAACCTTATGTTTGTAGTCAATGTGGAAAAGCCTTCCGTCAAAAGACAGCCCTCACTCTTCACGAGAAAACACATATAGAGGGGAAACCCTACATTTGTATGGATTGTGGGAAGTCCTTCCGCCAGAAGGCAACCCTTACTAGACATCACAAAACACATACAGGAGAGAAGGCCTATGAATGTACTCAATGTGGAAGTGCTTTTAGAAAGAAGTCATACCTCATTGATCATCAGAGAACACACACAGGAGAGAAACCATATCAATGTAATGAATGTGGGAAGGCATTTATCCAGAAGACAACCCTCACTGTACATCAGAGAACTCACACAGGAGAGAAACCCTATATTTGCAACGAATGTGGGAAGTCCTTCTGCCAAAAGACAACCCTCACTCTCCATCAAAGAATTCACACAGGAGAAAAACCCTATATTTGTAATGAATGTGGGAAGTCCTTCCGCCAGAAGGCAATCCTCACTGTTCATCAGAGAATACATACCGGAGAGAAATCCAATGGATGTCCTCAGTGTGGGAAAGCCTTTAGTAGGAAATCAAACCTCATTCGCCATCAGAAAACTCACACAGGAGAGAAACCATATGAATGTAAAGAATGTGGAAAGTTCTTCAGTTGTAAGTCAAACCTCATTGTCCATCAGAAAACTCACAAGATAGAAACCATGGGAATTCACTAAAATCTATGATTTTTTTTTTTTGGTGAAAACTTTTAAAGTCATAGTAAGCCCTGTACATGATGTTGCTTGCAAATGTAATAATATTAAACAGTTTAAGGTACTGTACCACATATTTACCTACTATTTGCTAGCCTATAAAACACATAAAAAGAATTACTGGACAAATTAAATGATAAAAGTCATTGAAAATACAAGCTTAAAATTTTTATTAGATTCACCAGACATAAATTCCTCTATCAAGTTGCTACAAACGTTTAAAATTGCTTATTTTAAATTTTAATATATACCTTGTTGTGACCCAGTAATAAACAGTAGGCTGCCTGGCAGTGGTCCATGGACCACACTGTGAACAGAACTGCTTTAAAAGAAAGGTGGTGTGACTGTATTTCTCATTGCAAATATGGTATAAAAGTTGTTACCTCAGAGTTAACCACAGTTCTAACTTCTAACATTATAGTTTTTGCATATTATAAACCTTTATATAAAGTAAATTATACATGTATTCTTTCATATATGGCTTGTTTCATCCATCACTCTGTCTTTAAAACTCATCATTAGTGCATGTGGCAGAAGTTTATTTATTTTCATTTTGTATAAAATTCCATTATATTTCAATTTATCCAATCTACTGTTGATGGACTTTTGTACTGTTTACAGCTTAGGGTCATAATAAATAATGCTTCTTTGAATGTATTTATATTTTGGTGTACATATATTCATTTCTCTCATGTATATACTTAGGAGTGGAATTGCTGGGTCCTGGGATATATGTATGTTGAAACTATCAAACGACTCAACTTTCACAACATGAGATAATTCACTCTGAAGGAAGACAGCTGTAAATAGTATCAATATGGTGATTGTTCAAATGCAAGAATTCATACTAGAGGGAAACTCTATGAATGTTGTGAAAACTGGGAATCCAAATATAATGCATGTCCAAAGGCTTTTAGCCACAGCTCAAATCCTAAATACCAGACACATGTAATAAATGTGAGATTGCCTTTACCCATAAGAATGCCTATTTGAAATCAAAGTCATACTAGACAAAGGGAGGCATCTAGTATCTTCCTTGCTCAACATTAGAGAATTCTAACTGGATAAAATACTATCTTACTGGTCATATACAAATGATAAATATGAAAGCTTATAGCCATAGCTCAAATCCTTACAACACCAGGGAATTCACAATGGATGGGAACACTTCAAATGAAATGACTGTAAGAATGATTAGTTATAACTCACTCTATACAACAGCAAAGAATTCATACTAAAGAAGGAAAGGTTGACAAGGGAACAGATGAGGCTTCAACTCTTAACTCTGGGGAAAGCTGTTTCCATGAAAGAAGTCCAACCATACTGAGATCATGATGCTAGAGAGCCTATGTGTAGGCGCCCTAGTCAATAGCCCCAGCTAAGCAGCAAGCCATTATCCAGTATCATCTGCCAACTATATGAATGGGCCATCTGGGGCAAGTCAAGTCTTTAGATGACTGTAGCTGCTGCTGACATCCAACTGGAACCACATGAGAGATCCACTCCCCCCTTCCCAAGCAGGAACTGCTCAGCTGAGGCCGCCTCAAATTTCTGACCCTCAAAATTAAATGGTCACATTTTAAAATTAAATTTGATGGATTAAAAGAAGGGGAAAATAATTTCTTAGTATCTGTATTATAAAAAATAGGGCTTCCCTGGTGGCGCAGTGATTGAGAGTCCGCCTGCCAATGCAGGGGACGCGGGTTCGTACCCCAGCCCAGGAGGACCCTATATGCTGCGGAGCGGCTGGGCCCGTGAGCCATGGCCACTGAGCCTGCGCGTCCAGAGCCTGTGCTCCGCAACGGGAGAGGCCGCAACAGTGAAAGGCCCGCGTACTGCAAAAAAAATAAAATAAAAATAAAAAAAATAAAGGTAAGAATATTTGGATTCCAGGGTCAATGAGCAAAAGTGTGGTGACCATGAGGTGATCAAGGAGTGAGCAAAAACTGGCCCTGAAATACAGTTGAAGTTTGGACTGTAATTTTTGTTTACAATTACATGTCTAAATAACAATTCAGTGAGAAGTCCATATACATATCTTTTTTTCCCTCTTTATCTTTTTTTTTCTCCTCTTCTGGTAGTAAGTTATACTCATCAACTTGATTACCAATGCAAATGTATAGTTCCCAATTTTGCGAAAATTAAAATAGCCCCAAAATACCAGCTGTGGACAGTGCAGAGAGAAGTAAGTCTATCTTTGAAAGATCCTGTGCAGAGTCATTTCATGAACTAAGGTGAAGACAGAAATCAAGATATAGAATCTGATGGATATAAGTACAGCCATATCCTTGCAGGAGGTACTTTTGAATGCCTTGAAGAAAGTCTAAGTGAAGTTTTGCTTTCTAACAGATGTTCAGAAAAATTAGGTCCAATTGTTTTTATTTTGGTATGAAACAGGATTGGGCTATATTACAGACTCGTGTGTTAAGATTTCTTTTGAAGAAGTTGAAAATTTTCTTTAATTTTTATGGGTCCTTATTTTATGAATTGATAAATATATGAAATGAGGATTTTCATCTAACTGATCTTTTGGTCAGTGAAGTTTGTACAGCTCTGAGGAGTGGACATGGTTTTGGAATCCAAGTCCACTTTTTCCTAAATATATACAACAAGATAGGAATTAATTTGCAAATTCATATTTTGTAGACCTAACTGCAAGGTCATAGGACACAAGAGAATTAATATGGGCAAAGATTTCATCATTTCAAAAGAACTAACAAAACTCCACAGAGTATATACGTGTAATGCTTTCCTTTAAAAGCAAAGGATGTAGCTTACCTAGAGAAAGGGTAGGCAAGCATTTGGTTGGGGGTAGTCCAGTTGCAAGCTCCCCAGTGTCCTTATTCACACAGAGACTGCACTCTTATCTCCTGACTGAACCACTAAGATCTGTGTGAATCTTGGCTCTGGGAGAGCTCAAGGCAGAAGTTCCCCACAAGGGCTTTTATGCCCCTCTGTTCACTGGTCACACAGTCAAGCTGGGTTATCTAATTGTTTACGTGAGTAAATAAGTTGACTCTGGGCTGTCTCTGAGGAAGTTTTCAACTTGAAACAGCACCTTATATATCCCTCTGCCCTTATCTCAATCAAAGTCAATATCAGACATTCAAGCATCATGGAGATAATGTTAGAGATTTTTCGGTCCAACTATAAATGAATTCCATCCTATAAACATGGTTCCTACAACTCCTATGTATTTTCTGATAATCTGTGTATGCAAACAAGCATGTCACCTCACTTTGTGTCCCCAGTATCAGATTGTGCACAGTGCATCTCAAACCTGAAACATTTTTGCCAGGTAATACTTGAATATCTTCACATAATTTGTGGTCCAGAAATAGTGCCAGACTTGTCATACCCTGCCTTATAAGTAATATACAACAGCCAAAACACAGATATTAACACTGGTCTCTATAAACTGGGGCTTTTCAGAATCATAGATGTGTGACAGTACCAAGCAGTGAAGAGGATGTAAAACAACTGGAACTCTCATACACTGCTAATGGGAATGCAAAGTGGTAAAACCACTCTGGAAAACAATTTGGCGGTTTCTTAAAAAGTTAAACATACACTTCGCATGTGACCTAGCAATCCCACTTATATTTAGCCTAGAGAAATGAAAACTTATGTTCACACAAAAACCTATTCATGAATGTCTATAGTATTATTATTTATAATCACTAAAAACTGGAAACAATCCAAATGTTTTTCAATGGATAAATGGATACACCATGGTACATCCACAAAATGGAATATTACTCAACAATAAAAATAATGAACCATTGACACATGCAAGATTATGGATAAAACTAGTCTCAGAAAGTTACATACTGGGCTTCCCTGGTGGCGCAGTGGTTGAGAGTCTGCCTGCCGATGCAGGAGACACGGGTTCGTGCCCCAGTCCAGGAAGATCCCACATGCTGCAGAGCGGCAGGACCCGTGAGCCACGGCTGCTGAACCTGTGCGTCCGGAGCCTGTGCTCTGCAACGGGAGAGGCCACAATGGTGAGAGGCCCGTGTACCGCAAAAAAAAAAAAAAAAAGTTACATACTGGGAGGAGCTTCAAGATGGCGGAAGAGTAAGATGCAGAGATCACCTTCCTCCCCACAAATACATCAGAAATACATCTAGGGCTTCCCTGGTGGCGCAGTGGTTGAGAATCCGCCTGCCGATGCAGGGGACACGGGTTCGTGCCCTGGTCCGGGAAGATCCCACATGCCGCGGAGCAACTAAGCCCGTGAGCCATGGCTGCTAGGCCTGCGCGTCCGGAGCCTGTGCTCCGCAACGGGAGAGGCCACAACAGTGAGAGGCCTGCATACCGAAAAAAAAAAAAAAAAGAAATACATCTACATGTGGAACAACTCCTACAGAACAGCTACTGAACTCTGGCAGAAGACCTCAGACCTCCCAAAAGGCAAGAAACTCCCCACGTAGCTGGGTAGGGTAAAAGAAAAAAGAAAAAACAGAGACAAAGAATAGGGATGGGACCTACACCAGTAGGAGGGAGCTGTGAAGGAGGAAAGGCTTCCACAAACTAGGAAGCCCCTTCACGGGGCGGAGACTGCGGGTGGCAGAAGGGGGAAGCTTTGGAACTGTGGAGGAGAGCGCAGCAACAGGGGTGCGAAGGGCAAAGCGGAGAGATTCCCACACAGAGGATCGCTGCCAACCAGCATTCACCTGCCTGAGAGGCTTGTCTGATCACCTGCTGGCATGGGTGGGGGCTGGGAGCTGAGGCTCGGGCTTCGGTCGGATCCCAGGGAGAGGACTGGGGTTGGCTGCATGAACATAGCCTGAAGGGGGCTAGTGCGCCACAGCTAGCCGGGAGGGAGTCCGGGAAAAAGTCTGGAGCTGCCGAAGAGACAAGAGACTTTTTCTTGCCTCTTTGTTTCCTGGTGCGTGAGGAGAGGGGATTCATAGCGCCACTTAAAGAAGATCCAGAGACAGGCATGAGCCGCAGCTATCAGTGCGGACCCCAGAGACGGGCATGAGATGCTAAGGCTGCTGCTGCAGCCACCAAGAAGCCTGTGTGCAAGTACAGGTCCCTCCTGGGAGCCTGTGCAGCCCGCCACTGCCAGGGTCCCGTGATCCAGGGACAACTTCACCAGGAGAATGCATGGCACGCCTCAGGCTGGTGCAATATCATGCCAGCCTCTGCTGCCGCAGGCGTGCCCCGCATCCGTACCCCTCCCTCCCCCCGGCCTGAGTGAGCCAGAGCCCCCGAATCAGCTGCTCCTTTAACCCCGTCCAGTCTGAGAGAAGAACAGATGCCCTCAGGCGACCTACACGCAAAGGCGGGTCCAAATCCAAAGCTGAAACACCGGGAGCTGTGCAAACAAAGAAGAGAAAGGGAAGTCTCTCCCAGAAGCCTCAGGAGCAGTAGATTAAATCTCCACAATCAACTTGATGTACCCTGCATCTGTGGAATGCCTGAATAGACAATGAATCATCCCAAATTGAGGAGGTGGACTTTGGGAGCAACGATATATATATTTTTTCCCTTTTTCTCTTTTTGTGAGTGTGTATGTGTATGCTTCTGTGTAAGATTTTGTCTGTATAGCTTTGCTTTTACCATTTGTCCTAGGGTTCTGTCTGTCCATTTTTTTCTTTTTTTTATTACTTAAAAATTTTTTTCTTAATAATTATTTTTTATTTTAATAGCTTTATTTTACTTTATTTTATTTTATCTTCTTTCTTTCTTTCTTTTCTCCCTTTTATTCTGAGCCATGTGGAGGACAGGATCTTGGTGCTCCAGCCAGGCATCAGGGCTGTGCCACTGAGGTGGGAGAGCCAAGTTCAGGACACTGGTCCACAAGAGACCTCCCAGATCCAGGTAATATCAAACAGTGAAAATCTCCCAGAGAGCTCCATCTCAATGCCAAAACCCAGCTCCACTCAACGACCAGCAAGCTACAGTGCAGGACACCCTAAGCCAAACAACTAGCAAGACAGGAACACAACCCCATCCATTAGCAGAGAGGCTGCCTAAAATCATAAGGCCACAGACACGCCCAAACACACCACCAGATGTGGACCTGCCCAACACAAAGACAAGATCCAGCCTCATCCACCAGAACACAGGCACTAGTCCCCTCCACCAGGAAGCCTACACAACCCACTGAACGAACCTTAGCCACTGGGGACAGACATCAAAAACAATGGAAACTACAAACCTGCAGCCTGTGAAAAGGAGACCCCAAACACAGTAAGTTAAGCAAAATGAGAAGACAGAAAAACACACAGCAGATGAAGGAGCAAGGCAGAAACACACCAGACCTAACAAATGAAGAGGAAATAGGAAGTCTACCTGAAAAAGAATTCAGAATGATAGTAAGGATGATCCAAAATCTTGGAAACAGAATGGAGAAAATACAAGAAACGTTTAACAAGGACCTAGAAGAACTAAAGAGGAAATAAACAGAGATGAAGAGCACAATAAATGAAATTTAAAATTCTCTAGAAGGGATCAATAGCAGAATAACTGAAGCAGAAGAATGGATAAGTGACCTGGAAGATAAAATAGTGGAAATAACGACTGCAGAGCAGAATAAAGAAAAAAGAATGAAAAGAATTGAGGACAGTCACAGAGACCTCTGGGACAACATTAAATGCACCAACATTCGAATTATAGAGGTCCCAGAAGAAGAAGAGAAAAAGAAAGGGACTGAGAAAATATTTGAAGAGATTATAGTTGAAAACTTCCCTAATATGGGAAAGGAAATAGTTAATCAAGTCCAGGAAGCACAGAGAGTCCCATACAGGATAAATCCAAAGAGAAACACGCCAAGACACATATTAATCAAACTATCAAAAATTAAATACAAAGAACAAATATTAAAAGCAGTAAGGGAAAAACAACAAGTAACACATAAGGGAATCCCCATAAGGTTAACAGCTGATCTTTCAGCAGAAACTCTGCAAGCCAGAAGGGAGTGGCAGGACAGGACACATTTAAAGTGATGAAAGAGAAAAACCTACAACCAAGATTACCCAGCAAGGATCTCATTCAGATTTGACAGAGAAATTAAAAGTTTTACAGACAAGCAAAAGCTAAGAGAATTCAGCACCACCAAACCAGCTTTACAACAAATGCTAAAGGAACTTCTATACACAGGAAACACAAGAGAAGGAAAAGACCTACAATAATAAACCCCAAACAATTAAGAAAATGGTAATAGGAACATACATATCGATAATTACCATAAATGTAAATGGATCAAATGCTCCAAACAAAAGACATAGACTGGCTGAATGGATACAAAAACAAGACCCATATATATGCTGTCTACAAGAGACCCACTTCAGACCTAGGGACACATACAGACTGAAAGTGAGGGCATGGAAAAAGATATTCCATGCAAATGGAAATCAAAAGAAAGCTGGAGTAGCAATTCTCATATCACACAAAATAGACTTTAAAATAAAAACTATTACAAGAGACAAAGAAGGACACTACATAATGATAAAGGGATCGATCCATGAAGAAGATGTAACAATTGTAAATATTTATGCACCCAACATAGGAGCACCTCGATACATAAGGCAAATACTAACAGCCATAAAAGGGGAAATCGACAGTAACACAATCATAGTAGGGGACTTCAACACCCCACTTTCACCAATGGACAGATCATCCAAAATGAAAATAAATAAGGAAACAGAAGCTTTAAGTAACACAATAGACCAGATAGATTTAATTGATATTTATAGTATATTCCATCCAAAAACAGCAGATTACACTTTCTTCTAAAGTGCGCACGGATCATTCTCCAGTATAGATCACATCATGGGTCACTAATCAAGCCTCAGTAAATGTAAGAAAATTGAAATCATATCAAGCATCTTTTCTGACCACAATGCTATGTGGTTAGAAATCAATTACAGGGAAAAAAACGTAAAAAACACAAACACACGGAGGCTAAACAATACGTTACTAAATAACCAGGACATCACTGAAGAAATCAAAGAGGAAATCAAAAAAGACCCCGAATAGCCAAAGCAATCTTGAGAAAGAAAAACGGAGTTGGAGGAATCAGGCTCTCTGTCTTCAGACTATACTACAAAGCTACAGTAATCAAGACAATATGGTATTGGCACCAAAACAGAAATATAGATCAATGGAGCAGGATGGAAAGCCCAGAGATAAACCCACGCACATATGGTCACCTTATCTTTGATAAAGGAGGCAAGAATATACAGTGGAGAAAAGACAGCCTCTTCAATAAGTGGTGCTGGGAAAACTGGACAGCTACATGTAAAAGAATGAAATTAGAACACTCCCTAACACCATACACAAAAATAAACTCAAAATGGATTAAAGACCTAAACGTAAGGCCAGACACCATCAAACTCTTAGAGGAAAACATAGGCAGAACACTCTATGACATAAATCACAGCAAGATCCTTTTTGACCCACCTCCTAGAGAAATGGAAATAAAAACAAAAATAAACAAATGGGATCTAATGAAACTTACAAGCTTTTGCACAGCAAAGGAAACCATAAATAAGATGAAAAGGCAACCCTCAGGATGGGAGAAAATATTTGCAAATGAAGCAACTGACAAAGGATTAATCTCCAAAATTTACAAGCACCTCATGCAGCTCAATATCAACAGAACAAATAACCCAATCCAAAAATGGGCAGAAGACTTAAATAGACATTTCTCCAAAGAAGATATACAGATTGCCAACAAACACATGAAAGAATGCTCAGCATCATTAATCATTAGAGAAATGAAAATCAAAACTACAAGGAGATATCATCTCACACCAGTCAGAATGGCCATCATCAAAAAATCTGCAAACAATAAATGCTGGAGAGGGTGTGGAGAAAAGGGAACACTCTTGCACTGTTGGTGGGAATGTAAATTGATACAGCCACTATGGAGAACAGTATGGAGGTTCCTTAAAAAACTAAAAATAGAACTACCATACGACCCAGCAATCCCACTACTGGGAATATACCCTGAGAAAACCATAATTCAAAAAGAGTCATGAACCAAAACGTTCATTGCAGCCCTATTTACATTAGCCAGGACATGGAAGCAACCTAAGTGTCCATCGACAGATGAATGGATAAAGAAGATGTAGCACACATATACAATGGAATATTGCTCAGCCATAAAAAGGAATGAAACTGAGTTATTTGTAGTGAGGTGGATGGGTCTAGAGACTGTCATACAGAGTGAAGTAAGTCAGAAAGAGAAAAACAAATACTGTATGCTAACACATATATATGGAATAAAAAAAAAAGGTCAGGGGCTTCCCTGGTGGCGCAGTGGTTGAGAATCCGCCTGCTGATGCAGGGGACACAGATTCGTGCCCCGGTCCAGGAAGATCCCACATGCCGCAGAGCGGCTGGGCCCGTGAGCCATGGCCGCTGAGTCTGCGCGTCCGGAGCCTGCGCTCCACAATGGGAGAGGCCACAACAGTGAGAGGCCCGCGTACCACAAAAAAAAAAAAAAAAAAAAAAAAAAAAAAGGTCAGAAGAACCTAGGGGCAAGACAGGAATGAAGACACAGACCTACTAGAGAATGGACTTGAGGATACGGGGAGGGGGAAGGGTAAGCTGGGACAAAGAGTGTGGCATGGACATATATACACTACCAAACGTAAAATAGATAGCTAGTGGGAAGCAGCCGCATAGCACAGGGAGAGCAGTTCGGTGCTTTGTGACCACCTAGAGGGGTGGGATGGCGGGGTGGGAAGGATGGAGATGCAAGAGTGAATAGGGGACATATGTATATGTATAACTGATTCACTTTGTTATAAAGCAGAAACTAACACACCATTGTAAAGCAATTATATTCCAATAAAGATGTTAAAAAAAAGTTACATACTGTATGGTTCCATTTATAAGACATTCTCGAAAAGGTAAAAATATAGGTACCCAGAATATATCAGTGGTTGCCAGGTATTAGGAGTGAGGGAATATTCTGAATAGAAAGGGGATGCATGAGGGAATTCCTTGAGGTGTTGTAATTGTTTTGCATACTGTTTGTGGTCATAAATATAAAAATATGCATGTGAAAAAAAATAATGGAAGTGTGTACATACCAAAAACAGTGAACTGGAGTAGTAACATCAGCAAGATGATGGAATAGAGTTTCTGGCACTTGTCCTCTCATTGAAACATCAATCTGAACAACCATCCACACATGAAAATACCTTCACATGATCTAAGACAGCACTTGAGTGGAGCACAGAAATGAAAGATATGTTGAAGAGGATAAAAAGGACAATTTCACACTACCTGCATTACCCTTTTCCCAAGCCGGTACAGTGACGTGTAGAGAGATACAACCATTGCATGGAGGGAAGAAGAGTGAAGTGAGCACCCAACTTTGCCAGAGACCCAAGCACCAGCCTCCTCCAGTGAATCCAGGCTCCAGGAAAGCCCCTACAGGTAAACCATGACTCAGAATCCAGGCCTTCCCCTGTGGACCCAGACACCAGGCTCCATGCTTCCCAACCCAGCACCATGCTGGCCGTACAGGCCCAGGTACCATATTGGCACCCATGGACCTAGGCTCCAGGCCTGCCCCAATAGACTCCAGTATCAGGGTTGCCCCTACGGCCTCAGACCAGGCCTACCCCCTTGGATCCAGAAAACAGGCCAACTCCACCAAGGTCAGGCCCCACAGATTAATGTTCAAGGCCTGTCACTGTCACAGGAACAGGTCAGCTCCTGTGGACCCAGGCTTCAGGCCTATCTCCACAGATCCAGTCACCAGGCCAAGTCCAGTGAACCCCAGCACCAGGCCAGCCCCTATGGACACAGGCAGGCCTACTGCACAGACCCAATTAACAAGCCCAGCCCAGTGGCTCCTAGCACCAGATCAGACATCATGGATCCAAGTTTCAGTCCTGTCCCTGCAGTCTCAGGTACCAGGCCCACTCACCTGCTGAACCAAGCACCAGGTCAGCCTGCCTGAAGGCTCCAGAAGCAAGCCTACCCATGGACCTCACCAGCTGATCTACCCAGAATCTCTGGGCAGCTAGTTTGTGAAGGGCTTTCACTACTAAAGCCAGTCTGTAAAGACTGGAAGAGGTGCCTCTTCTTCAAATGTGCAGACACTAATGCAAATCCACAAGGACCACAAATAATCAGGGAAACATGACACCACCATAGTAACAAAATAAAGCATGAGTAACCAACCCAAAAGAAATGGAGATCTGTAAACTGCCTGACAAAGAATTCAAACTAATCATCTTAAAGAAGCTCAGTGAGCTACAAGAAAGCTAAACAAAATCAGGAAAACAATACCAGAACAAAATGAGACAGGACAAAGAGCTAGAAACCATAAAAAAGAACCAAATAGAAATTCTATGCTTGAAAAACACAATGACATTTTAAAATTCCAGCACTTCAGTAGGAGACTTGATCAAGCAAAAGAAAGAATCAGTGAGTTCTACGACTTGCTGTTCATTTGAAATCACCCAGTCAGAGGACCAAAAGAAAGTCTACAGGAATTATGGGGTACCAGCAAAGGTATCAATATATGCATTATGGGAATCCCAGAAGAGGGAGAGAAAGAAAAAGGGGAAGACAGGCTATTTAAAATATTAAAATAGAAAATGTCCCTAATCTGGAGAGGGAAATGAACACCCATATCTATGCAGCCTAAATAACTCCAAATAATTATAATCGAACTCTCAAGAGTTGAAGACAAAGAGAATTTTGAAAGCAGCAACAGAAAAGCAACTTGTCACATCCAAGGGCACCCCCCCTAAGACTATTAACAGATGTCTCGGCAGAAACCTTGCAAGCCAAGAGAGATTGGCATGATATCTTCAAAGTGCTGAAAGAAAAAAGACTGCCAACCAAGAAAACTACACCTGGCAAAGCTGTCATTCAGAAATGAAGAGGAAAAAAAAATTCCCATACAAACAAGGAGGGAGTTTACCATTGGACCACCTTACAAGAAATGCTAAAGGGAGTTCTTCAAGTTGAAATGAAAAGATGCTAAGTAACAACTTGAAAACATATGAAAGTATAAAACTCAGTGGTAAAAGTAAAGTCAGAATATTCTACTATAGTACAGTGGCATGTTAATAACAAAACTTTAGTATAAAGATTAAAGGACAAAGTATTAAAAATAACTGTAACTACAATTTATTATTGATACACAAAATAAAGAAATGTAAATTGTGATATCAGTTAACATTAAAGGTAGTGGGAGGAGAAGTTAAATCATACAGATTTTGTATATGGTCAAAGTTAAGTTCTTAGCTTGAAATAAACAGTTATGTTTTATGTAAGCCTCATGGTAACCACAAAGAAAAAATGTGCAACAGATACACAAAAGATAGAGAAAGGGATCAGTGCATTGCACTATAAAAAAAAAAGCATCAAATTATAAAGGAAGATAGCAAAGAAAGGAAAAAAGGGACACACACAAAAAATGAAAACAATGAACAAAATGTCAATAAAAAGACCTTACCTATCAATAATTACTTTAAATGTAAATGAAATAAATTATTTAATCCAAAGATAGTAGAGTAGCTGAATCAATCAGTAGAGTAGTTGAAGGGATTGAAAAATAGATCCAACTTTTTGCTACCAACAAGAGACTCACTTTAAGGATATCCATAGGCTGAAAGTGAAAGGATGGAAAAAGATATCCCATGCAAATAGTAACCAAAAGAGAGCTGGGATGGTTATACTTATATCACACAAAATAGACTTTCAGTTGAAATCTGACACAGAGAATAAAAAAGGTCACTATTATGATGTGGCCAATTTGTAAAGAAGATATAATAACTGTAAATATATATGCACCTAACATCTGGGCACATAAATATATAAGGCAAATATTAACAGAACTGAATGGAGAAATAAACAGTAATACAGTATTAGTAGGGAACTTCAATACCCCATTATCAACAATGGATACTTCATCCAGACAGAAAACACTACAGAACAAATGAATATAATGGACATACATAGAACATTACATCCAACAGCAGCAGAATACATATTTTTTCTCAAGCATACATGGAACATTCTCCAGGATAGATCATATGTTATGGCACAAAACAAATCTTAACACATTTAAGAAGACTGAAATCATATCAAGTATCCTTTTGACCACAATATTATGAAACTAAAAATCATTAACAGGATGAGAATTGGAAAATTCACAAATACATGAAAACTAAACACACTCCTTAACAATCAATGTATGAGAAAAGAAATCAAAAGGGAAATCAAAAAGTATCTTGAGAAAAATGAAAATAGAAGCAAAACATGAAAAAGCAGATGGGATATAGCAAATGCAGTTTCAAGAGGGTTTATAGAGATAAAAGCCTACATTAAAAAAAAGAAAGATCTTAAGTAAACTACCTAACTTTATGCCTTAAGAAACTAGAAAAAGAAGAATTATGGCCAAAATCTGCAGGTGGAAAAAAAGATAGCATTAGAGCAGATATAAATGAAATAAAGACTAGAAAGACAATAGAAAAGATCAATAAAACTGAGTTGGTCCTTTGAAAAGATAAAGTTGAAAAACTTTTAGCTAATCAAGTAAAAAAAGAAAGGACTCAAATAAATAATGTTATAAACAAGAGAGAAGAGTTCCAATATTGCAGAGCAGGCAATGAAGAATTTGGAGCAGAAAGGCAGTAAATAGTTGGTACAATGTTTATAAATCCCTCTAATACATTAAAATTAAATAAAAGTAGGCTAAATGTGGACTGATGAGAAAATCATGAATCACGGATTATGATTAATCCACTTTTGTCCAAAGAATTTTAAAAATTTAATTCCTGGAAGAATACAAAAGAAGTGACAGCTATAGTTACCCCTGTGTAGGGAAAGCAGATGGTTATAGGACTAGATATTAGGGAAGATTTTATTTTTACTTTATTTTGGGTAATTTTTGAATTTTTATAGTATCTGCTTTTATTTCCCATTTTTTAAACTACAAAATTAATGTAACATCAGAACAGACACACACTTTCATGGTTGGGAATCTACCAATAGAAACATAAGAATGACAACCTAAGAATGTTTATTGCATGATCATTTCTGGTGAAAAAGAAGTAGAAACAATTTGAATATCTACAGTAGGGAATGGCTCAAAATACTGGCATACATCCCATACTAGAAATATTTTGAAACTTTAGAAAGAATGAGTCAGATCAACAGTATTGACCTGGGAAAATGTCCATGATTATTTAAGTGTAAAGGGCAAAATGCCACGAAATATGTCACTACAGGGGGTAAATCCTTTCACAGACATGCAATAAACCCTTCATATATGCAGATATGTTCGAGCACGAAGAAAGAAGCAACACACACACATATTGGTTATTTCAGGGATTTGTGGGAGGGGAAGAAATTGTTTTCATTTTATTTCTGCCCCACTTCACTGGTTTCAGTGAAAACAAATAGTTTTATAAAATTTATTTCCAGTACTGATCATTACAATAATTCAGAAATAGCACTGATAACAGAGCAATTTTTTTCCTTTTAATAACTTTTCCATTTTCCCACTTGAAAAAAAAGAGTTCAAAGATTACTAAACTAAATTAATACTAATGAAACCCAGTATTTTACCAACATTTTCCTTAAAGAAAAAAAAAAGTGTATCTCCAAAAATAATTTCATGATGCTAGACTAGGATGGGGAGAGAGGAAAATTTATTCAAGTCTCAACAGTATGAAGTGTCTGATGTACATTAAATTGTAAGCCATGATTAATGGTCTTCCCACATTCATATGGTTTCTTCCCAGAATGAATTCTCTGATGGTGTGAGAAGCTTGAATGATAGCTAAAGGTCTTTCCACATTCCTTACATTCAAAGGGTTTCTCACCAGTATGAATTCTCTGATGTTGAATAAGGTGTGAATGAAGTCTAAAGGCCTTACCACATATCATACATTCATAAGGTTTCTCACCAGTGTGAATTCTCTGATGTCTTTTGAGGTGTGAGCACTGCCTAAAAGTCTTCCCACATTCCTTACACTCATAGGGTTTCTCACCAGTATGAATCCTCCGATGTAGAGTAAGTTGTAAACCATCACAAAAGGCCTTCCCACATTCACTACATTCATAAGGTTTTGTGCCAGAATGAATTTTCTGATGGTGAGAGAAGCTTGAGTGGTAGCTAAAGGCCTTTCCACATTCTCTACATTCATAGGGTTTCTCACCAGTGTGAATTCTCTGGTGTATTGTAAGGTGTGATCTATGTCTGAAAGTCTTTCCACATTCTTTACATTCATAGGGTTTCTCACCAGTATGGAGTCGCAGATGTTCAGTAAGTTGAAAGCCACGAATAAAAGCCTTCCCACATTGCTTACATTCATAGGGTTTTTCACCAGTATGAAGTCTCTGATGTTGAGTAAGCTGTGATCGCTGCCTAAATGCCCTCCCACATTCCTCACATTCATAAGGTTTCTCACCAGTGTGAATTCTCTGATGTAGAATAAGTTCTGAGCCATAATTAAAGGCCTTTCCACATTCTTTACATTCATAGGTTTTCTCATGAGTATGAAGTCTCTGATGTATGGTAGGGGATGATTGATGCCTGAAAGTCTTTCCACATTCTTTATATTCAAAGGGTTTCTCACGAGTATGGAAGTGCAGATGTTCAGTAAGTTGAAAGCCACAAATAAAAGCCTTCCCACATTGCTTACATTCATAGGGTTTTTTACCAGTATGAAGTCTCTGATGTTGAGTAAATTGTGATAGCTGCATAAAGGCCTTCCCACATTCCTTACATTCATTGGGTTTCTCACCAGTGTGAATTCTCTGATGTAGAATAAGTTCTGAGCCATAATAAAAGGCCTTGCCACATTCTTTACATTCATAGTGTTTTTCACCTTTATGAATTCTCGAATGTTGTTTAAGTTGTGAGCAATGAATAAAGGCCTTCCAACATTCCTTACATTCACTGCACTTGTTACTATTTTGAATTCTCTGTTGTTTAGTAAGGTATGATGTATCAACAATTTCTGCACATACCTTACATTCAGAAAGTTTTTCTTTAGAATGAGTTTTGTGATGACTAAAGAATAAATGGTAACTGAAGTTTTTTCTACATTCTTTACATTCAAAGATATTCTGTCTATTATAAAATTCCTGAGTGAAGAAAATATGTTGGCTAAAAATGGGCATGTGTTCATGGTTGATAATAAACTGCCTGAAATAGCCCTTCTGTTTTCCCTGTTGTCTCTCAAACTGACTTTTGCATGCCCAAATATCTCTGAAAATGGATTTCTCAGGACTATGGCTTTTAAATGGTTCCATGATAGCCCATTGGGATGATTCTGTCTCATAAATGTTTCTTTTTGGAGATAACTTCTTGGACTCACACTTGGACACCAAGTCTGAAAGATAAGAAACACATTTTAATTGCTAGTTTTGTGTTACAAGAGAATTGAAATATCTCTGGTAGAAAAGAGAGAGAATTGAAAATAATTCACATAAGAAATGAAAGGCTTGGGGAGCTCTTAAATACCATCATGCAATTGAATGAAAATAGAGTAAGGAGAATGCAAAGAAATGAAAGCTCATGAAAGAAAAGTGAGGGAGTTAATTAACAAGTCAAGTCAGTGGTTCTGAAATTTTGATACACTTCAGAATCACCTTGGGAATTTGTTGCAATTATGGATGTTTACAAAACATTCTAGATCACCTGAATCAGAGTCTACGAGAGTCTGTATATCTTAACACTCTCCACCAGGCCAAAGGATTATGTGATATCTGCTAGTTGTCCCCAAACATCTATTATTCCCCTTTTATACACTGATTGAACCCTTGGTTTTTAGTTGAGAACAGGCTGCCCAATATAAACATTGCACTTCCCAGGACCCTTTGCAGCAGAATATGCCATGTAACGATTCCGCCTAAAGAAATGCAGAAGTATTATGTAGTAGCTTCTGATAACTTTTTTGTTTTAATTTTTTAAAAATTTTATTTATTTATTTTTGGCTGCCTTGGTCTTCGTTGCTGCCATGGGCTTTCTCTAGTTGTGGTGAGCGGGGGCTACTCTTCGTTGCAGTGCACAGACTTTTCATTTTGGTGGCTTCTCTTGTTGCAGAGCACAGGCTCTGGGTGCATGGGCTTCAGTAGTTGTGGAATGCAGGCTCAGCAGTTGTGGCTCGCAGGCTCTAGAGCGCAAGCTCAGTAGTTGTGGTGCATGGGCTTAGCTGCTCTGCAGCATGTGGGATCTTCCCAGACCAGGGATAGAACCCATGTCCCCTGCGTTGGCAGGCAGATTCTTAACCATTGCACCACCAGGGAAGTCCTGAGAACTTTCTTAAGAGCCAGCTTGCCCACACCCTATATCCGTTATTCTTCTGATTCCTCAGCAAAGCCAGCTGCAATGTGCATTTGATGTAATGTCTGTCACAGATGATTTTGCAGAACAGAGTTGCCACTCCAGCCTGGACTTTAATGAAAGAGAAAATTAACCCTCTATATAGTTTAAACTACAATTATTTGAGGGTCTCTGTCACATACAGCCAAACCTATATCCAAGCTAATACAGCCTTCCATTGAACTGTTTGAGACCAACAGCTACATAAAGCATTCTATGCTAATGCAATTTATTTTTCCATTTTCCTAATGGTGATCATTTGAGTTGTTTCCAGTTGTTGGCTATTATGGTTAGTACTGCTATCAACATCCGTGCACATTTCTTTTGGTGGAAACAGGACTCCTTTCTGCTACGTGTGAAATTACTGCATCAGATGATATGGATTTGTTCAGCTTCAGTTGACACTATGCAACAGTTTTATAATATACAATTCCATCAAACTCTAAAAGAGTTCCTGTTCTTCATATCCTCAGCAACACTTGTTATTGTCAATCTTCTTTTAAGCATCCTGGCAGATGTGTTGTGATACTGGATTGTGGTTTAATTTGTAATTTTGCAGGCTGAATACTTTGCCATATGTTTATTGGCCAACTGGATATCTTCTTTAATAAATTGCCTATGCAGGTGTTTTGTCCATTTTTATTAATTTGGGGGGCAATAAAATACATATAAAATCCACCATTTTAACCATTTTGAAGCATACAATTCAGTAATTTATAGTACATTTCCACTGTTGTGCAACCATCCAATCTCTAATTCCAGAATATTTTCATCATGCCAGAAAGAAACCTCACACCCATGATCATGTTCTATTCTCCTCCTCGCCCCACCCCAGCAACCACCAATCTGCTTTATGTCTCTGAATTTGTTGAGAAATTTCATAAACACGAAATCATACAATATGTGACCTTTTGTGTCTGTTCTCACTTAGTATGTTTTCGAGGTTCAGTGATGCTGTAGCACATATCAGTACTTCATTTCTTTTTATGGCTGAGTTATATTTTATTGTACAGATAACCATATTTTGTTTATCCATTCTCCAGTTGAGGGACATTTGGGTAGTTTCTGGGTTGTATTTTTCTTTTTGATTTGTAGGAATTCTTAATTTATTCTGGATATAACCAACTACATAATGTAAGTATCTTTTCCCACTCTGGGGCTGGCCCTTTCACTCTCTTAATACTATGTTTTGATAAACAGAAATTCTTAGTTTTAAGATAGTCTAATCCCAAGTTCATAAAAATATACTCATATAATCTTCCAGAAGCTTTTACTATTTTACCTTTCATATTTAGATCTCTAATCCACCTAGTGTGAGGTAGAAATCAAGATTCTTATTTTTCAGTAGATATCAGCACCACTTACTGAAAAGACCATCCTTTCCCTGACTCTGTGTTATATCAAATGACTTTGTATGTTAGTCATTTTCTCTGTAATTCACTCCAATAAATATTTCAACTCCCATAGCTCAGTTGAAACATTTCTAGCTAAAGTAACTAACAAAATTACTTTACCAAAATCAGTGCTCAAATGCCAGTCAACACTCTATTTGACTCATTAGTAGCATCTGACACAACTGATCAATCCTTTTGCTTCCTGTATACCATATTCTCCTGGTTATCCTCCTACCTCTCTACTTATATTCAGTTCTCCTTAATGAACTCTCCTCTACTTCCTGACCTCTAAATGTTGGAATGTCCCAGAACTCAGGCTCTGGCCAGCCCTCAATCTACACTCTTTCCCTTAATAGCAGTCTGGCTTAAATACAAATAATATAATGCTAAGTCTTAAATTTATACCTCTAAAATTTTTTTTAAATTATGATAAAATACACATAACATAAAATTTACTATCTTACCCACTTTTAAGTGTTTAGGGCAGTAGTGTTAAGTATGTGCACACTGTTGTGCAACCAATCTCCGGAATTTTTTCACCTTGCAGAACTGAAACTCTGTACCCATTAATAACTCCCCATTCTTCCCTCTTCCAGTTCCTGGCAACCACCATTCTACTTTCTGTTTCTTTGGATTTGACTACTCTAGATACCTCATATCACTGGAGTCATACAGTATTTGTTGTTGTTATTCTGAATGTGACTGACTTATTTCACTTAGCATAACGTCCTCAAGGTTCATTCATGTTGCAGCATGTTTCAGGATTACACACACACACACATACACACACACACGACCACCACACCACATTTTGTTTCTCCATTTGTTTCTTGATGAAACCTAGATTGCGTCCACCTTTTGGCTACTGTATGTAATGCTGCTAAGAATATGTGTGTACAAGTATCTGTTTAAGTTGGTGCTTTTAGTATGTATCCAGAAGTGGAATTGCTGGATCATATGGTAATTCTATTTATAATTTTTTGAGGAACCACCATACTCTTTTCCCACAGTGGCTGAACCATGTTACACTCCCACCAACACAAGGGTTTCAGTTTCTCCACTGCCTCACCAATACTTGTTATACCTGTTTTTTGACTGTAGCCATCCTAATGGGTGTGAGGTGATATTTCACTGTGGTTTGGATTTGCATTTCCCCAGTGGCTAGTGATGTTGAGCATAGTTTCATGTGTTTGCTGGTCATTTGCATATCTTTTTTGAAGAAATATCTATTCAAATCCTTTTCTCATTTTTAAAATTGAGCTGTTTGGTTTTTTGTTTTTGGTAGTTCTTTATATATTCTGGGTATTAACCCCTTATCAGATATGTGACTTACAAATATTTTTTCCTATTCCGTAGGTTGCATTTTCACTTAATTGTGTCCTTTGATGTCTATACTTCTAGCTTTTATATTACCCCTAAGCTCCATATTTATCATCTAATTGCCTAGTTGAAATCTTCATGTAAATATGTAATATGTACCTCAACCATAACATGTCCAAAGAGAACTTTCAAATCCCTTTTTTTAGATTCATTCATATTCCAGCTTAACCCATCTCGGTAAATGCAACCATCTTTTACCAATAGGTTAAGCCAAAAGCCTAGATTTTTTCTTCTTACTCAACTTAGTCTATTAGCAAGCATGGTAAACTTGTTCTTTAATATATATATAATGACATAATCATTTGTCACCACCACTTCTATCACAGTCTAAGCTACCATTGTTATACTACTGCAGTAACTCTCAAATTGGTCACCTGCTCTCTTTCTTGTTCCACTAAACACATCATATCTTAGTGACAACACATAACTTTTGCTCTCAAATGCCTCTAATAGTTTCCCATCACATTTAGGAAAAAAAGATTCTTATAATGCTCTATAAGGTCCTATATCCCCTGGGCTCTCTCTACCCCTCTTACCAAAACGTGTAGGATGCAACTAAAGCCAAATTTAGAGGAAAATCTTTGGCCTTAAATGCAAACAGAAATAGGAAATTCTTAAAGTGAATCATCTAAACATCGATTTCAAGAAGTTAGAAGAAGAATAGCAAACTGAGACCTCAAAAAGTAGAATAAAGTAAAAAACAAAGATAGGCAGAATAAATAAAACAGAAACAAATATATAATAGGATTTCTGACAAGACTGGTCAAGAAAAATAGACTACCTCACAGATTAAATGTTAATTACAAAGAAAAAAATTACAATGGCGTAACCTGGCAAACACCACCCAAACCAAGTGATCAAAGGTAACAACACTAATAATGGGACAGAATGACATTATGTGCCTCCTTAAATAATACACTGAGAAAGATAGGTCACCAATGCAATAATCCTGCCAAAAATGTATAGCCTGAATTTAATCTGGAAGAACCAACAAACATACTCTAATTGAAGGACATTCTATAAAAGTGGCCAGTATTCTTCAAAAATACCAGCCATAAAATCCAAAGAAAGGCTGAGGAACTTTTCAGATTAAAGTAAAGAGAAATGGAATGTGAGATTCTGAGTCAGGTGAAAAGGACAATATTTGGATAATTTGTGGAATATAATACAGACAATAAATGAGACAATAGATTTGGATAAATGTAAAATTTCCCGAATTTATGAAATGTAAGAGAATATTCTTGCTCTTAGGAAAGATAACTATTTAGGGTAAAGAGACTTAAGTGAAATAATAAGGAAAATATGGCAAAAATATTACCAGCTGGTGAATCTAGGTGAACAGCATATGGGAGATTTTTTGGGGTTATTTTGCACCTCTTCCATAAGTTTAAAATTAATTCAAAATAAATTTTTATTTCATAAAAGAGAGAAAAGGTACAAATAGCCAATCTTAGGAATGAAAAGGGAAATATCATTACAAACAAAAATGCATCCCTTTATAGAGTTACATTCTACTGGGATAACATCTAATAAATGATTAGTAAATGAATTAGTAAGTCAGATGGAAAAAATGCTATAGAAAAATAAAGAGGAAAAGAGATACAAAGTTATAATTGAAGGTTTGAGATATGTGGCAACAATTTTCCTCCAAAAAGACTGGAGACTAAAGGTATCAGCTTTACCTCCTGAGAGGCTGGAAACTAAAGGTCAGCCACATGGGTAGCCAACAAGGAGCCCCAATAAAAATTCTGGACACTAAGACTCAGGTGAGTTTCTCTATTTGGCAACATGCCCAAATGCATATTGTTACACATAGTTGATGGGAAAATTTAGCACTGACAATGACTCCACTGGGAGAGGACAATGGATAGCTCCACACTTGGCACTCTCCTAGGCTCTGCCCTATGTACTTCTTCCCTTGGCTAATTTTAATCCGTATCCTTTTGCTGTAATAAACTGTAACTGTGAGAATGATAGCTTTCAGTGAGTTCTATGAGTCCTTTTAGTGAATTATCAAGCGTAAGGGTGGTCTCGGAAACCCTTGAAATTGCAATTGATGTCAGAAGTGAGGGAAGAATCCTGTAGACAGCTCCCTCTAATTTTCACATGAGACCATAATAAAATCAAATTATAAAAGAAAGACAACAAGAAAATCTCCAAACACCTCCAAATAACACACTTCTGAATAATCTATGGGTGAAATTAAAAGTCTCAAAGAAAAAAAATTTTTTGAAGGATTATAAGGACATGTATATCCTTTATATACATGGATATATATATATAATTATATATAATCCATCATAATGATAATAAGAACACCACATATAACTTTACACTCATAATTTTAACAACTTAGAAGAAATGTACCAATTCCTTGAAAATCACAAACTACCAAAACTCAGCCAAGATGAAATAGGTAATCTGAATAGTCCTATAACTATTATAGAAATGGAATTTATAATTTAAAAGAGATCCTGAAAAAGAAATATCCAGGTCCAGATGGTTTCACTGATGAATTTTACCACACATTCACATCAATTTCTTCCACGAAAGGATGAAAAGGGAACACTTCCCAACTTACTTTATGAGGCCATTATTATGCTTATACCAAAAGCAGGCAAAGGCAGCATGCACACACACACGTGCGTGTGCACACGTACCACCCCCTGCCCCCGCCACACACACAAAGAGAAAACTACAGGCCAGTATCTCCCATGAACTTAGATGAAAAAATCCTGAATTAAATTTTACCAATCAAATCCAGAAGTGAATAAAAGGAAAAATATATCATGACTAAGTGGAATTTTTACAGGTATGAAAGGCTGATTCTGCATTCAAAAATCAATGTAATCCATCATACCAACAAATAAGAAGAAAAATCACATGACCATATTAACATTCATTTTAAAAAACCCTCAGGGCATTAAAAAGAGAGGGGACCTTCCTCAACCTCATAAACAGCATATACAAAAAAAATCTACTGCTAACATCATACTTAATGGCAAAAGACCTACCCCTGAATGCTTTCCCTCTAAAATTAAGAAAAGAGGCAAGGATGTCCACTATTACCACTCTTATCCAACACAGAACATATTTCTAGCCAACAAAAAGGCAAGAAAAAGAAAGGGCATAGATTGGAAAAGAAAAAAAAAGACTATTTGCAGATTATATGATTGTCTACAAGAATGAATCTACAAGGAAAAATTAGTACTGGTTAGTATTAGTACTAACCAGTACTAGTAAGTGCATTCAGTAACGTCATAGAATACAAGATTAACATACAAAATTGGCCGAATTTCTGTACACTGACAATGACCAAAAAGAAACCAAAATAAAAATGCAATACCACTTACAAATGCTGCAAGATTAAAAAAAAGAAATACTTAGGTAAAAAATTAACAAAACATGTACAGATAATATATGATGAAAATTATTAAATGCTAATAAAAGAAATCAAAGGAAAAAAAACTTGGAGAAATGCTGTGTTCATGGATTGGAAGACTCAACAGAGTAAAGATGTTAATTCTCTAATTTCATCAATAGGTTTAACATAATTCCTGTTTAAATCTCAGCAAGTTTTTTTGTACATAGAGACAAACTTATTCTAAAATTTATATGCAAAGAAAAAGGCCCCAGGGATAGCCAAAAATTTTTTTTTGGAAAATAATATAGTGGGAAGAATCACTCTTTCCAATATTAAGGCTTACTATATAACTGCTGTAATCAGAAGTATGTTACTAGCAGAGGAATAGTTACAAAGATCAATGGTACAGAACATAGATCTCAGGAATGGAGCCACACAAATGTGCTCAACTAATTTCTGATAATGGTGAAAAAGCAACTCAACGGAGGAGGGATAACTTGTCCATAAAAAATGGTGATGGAGAATTAGACATCCATAGGCAAAAAGTTAAACCTTGACCTGAAGTCTCACATCTTCTACAAAAAGGTACTCAAAATGGATTACAGATTTAAATAGAAAATGTAAAACTATAAAAGTTCTAGAAAAAAACATACGACAAAATCTTTAGGGCCTAGGACTAGGTGGTGTTCTTAGACTTAACACCAAAAACCAAAAACAAACAAAACAACAACAAAATACCTCAACAATTCATAAGATTTAAAAAATGAATAAAGGCTAGACTTCATCAAAATTAAACCTTTCTCTGCAAATGACCCTGTTAAAAGGATGAAAACACAAATTATAGACTTGGAGAAATTATTTCTTTAAGTCACGTAACCAACAAAGGCCTATCTATTGGGTTGGCCAAAAAGTTCCTTAGGTTTTTGTTTTGTTTTGTTTTGTTTGCGTTACGCGGGCCTCTCACTGTTGTGGCCTCTCCGTTGTGGAGCACAGGCTCCGGACGCGCAGGCTCAGCGGCCACGGCCCACAGGCCCAGCCGCTCCACGGCATGTGGGATCTTCCCGGACCGGGGCACGAACCCGCGTCCCCTGCATCGTCAGGCGGACTCTCAACCACTGCACCGCCAGGGAAGCCCCCTTAGGTTTTTAAGTAAAAATAAAAGACAGTTTTCATTTTCACTGAGAACTTTATTGAACAACATATTCACCGTTTTGTTCCACTGCCTTCTGCCATTTTTCAGGCAACTTCATAATTCCATTTTCCCAAAACTCTTTTCTTTTTGAGCAAAGAACTGTTCCAGGTGCCTTTTACAGTCTTCCAGGAATTGAAATTTTTTCCATTAAGGGAATTTTGTAAAGACTGAAATCAATAGAAATCCGAAGGTGCAATGTCTGGTGAATACGGTCGATGAATCAGAACTTCCCAGCCAAGCTATAACAGTTTTTGCCTGGTCATCAAAGAAACATGCAGTCTTGCGTTATCCTGATGAAAGATTATATATTTTCTGTTGACTAATTCCAGACGATTTTCATTGAGTGATGCTTTCAGTTGGTCTAATTGGGAGCAGCACTTGCTGGAATTAATCGTTTGGTTTTCTGGAAGGAGCTCATAATAGAGGACTCCCTTCCAATCCCACCATATACACAACATCACCTTTTTGGATAAAGACCAGCCTTTGGTGGTTCACTCCGCTTGCCCCATGATCTCTTCCATTCCACATTATTGTGCAGTATATATTTTCCATTGCCCGACACAATTTGTTTGAAAAAAAGAACGCTTTCATTACCTTTAAGTAGAGAATTGCATGCGGAAATACGGTCAAGAAGGTTTTTTTCGCTTAACTTATGTGGAACCCAAACATCAAAGTGATTAACATACCAAGCTGGTGCAAATGATTTTCAACGCTTGATTTGGATATTTTGAGTATGTCGGCTATCTCCCATGTGGTGTAACATTGATTGTTCTCAATTAATGTCTCGATTTGATTGCTATCAATTTCAACTGATCTACTCGACTCTGGAGCATCATCCAGTGTGACATCTCCAGCACGAAACTTGGCAAACCACTTTTGTCACGTTCGATCAGTCACAGCACCTTCTCTATACACTGCACAAACCTTTTTTTGCATTTCAGTCGTGTTTTTACTTTTCTGAAAATAATAATGCATAATATGCCAAAAATGTTGCTTCTTTTCTTCCATCTTCAGTATCAAAATGGCTACACAAAAATTCACCAATTTTGATTTTTTAAAAAAATGTACTCTGATATGACAGGTATCATAATACAATCTAACAAAATTGTTTCGAATGAAGTTAAAGACAACTAAGCACACTAGAACCGTCTTACAGAAAAAACCGAACTGTTTGGTCAACCCAAAAGAATACATAAAGAACTTTGAAAACTCAACAGCAAAAACACTCAAACAATCAAATCATAAAATGGGCAAAAGACATGAACAGACATTGACTGAAGAGGATACACAGATGGCAAATAAACATGATTTTCTATTAAGGAAATTCAAATAAAAACTATAATGAAATATCATTACCCACCTATCAGAATGGCTAAAATGAAAAACTGATAACATCAAGTGCTGACTAGGGTTCGGTGAAATGCATCATTCACATTGCTAGTGTTTGGCAGTTCCTTTCAAAACTAAAAATGAGCTTACCTTACAAACCAGCGATTGCATACTTGAGCTTTATCCCAGACTTATTTTCAAGTACAAACTTCTACATGAATGTAAGGAACATATATATATGTGTTTACATATGTGTGTATATATACATATTCCTTACATTCATGTTATACATACATACATATATATGTATATATATATATATATAAGATATAAGAAAAAAGCCAATCTCAAAAGGATACATACTGCAGGGTTCCATTGATGTAACTTCATGAAATAACATAGTTACATAGATGTAGAATAGATTAATGGTTACCAAGAGTTAGGAATAAGGGAGAAAGGGATGGGTGTAGCTATAAAGAGATAATAGGAGGGAGTCTTGTGGTAATGGTACTATCTATTTTGATTGTTGTAGTGCTGATACAAGGCTATATATGATAAAACTACATAGAGCTATACATACGCACAGAAACACATATACAAATAAGTGTGTATATAAGTAGTGAAATCTGAGTAACTTCTATGGATTATACCAATGTCAATTTTTCAGTATGATATTGTACTATAGTTGTGTACGATGTTAACACTGGGAGAGGCTGGAGGAAAGTTACATGGAACTTCCCTGTACACTTCTTTGCAACCTCCTGTGAATCTATAACTATTTAAAGGTTAAAACTTTTAAAAAGAAATCACCACACCATATATGCAAAAGGAGAGGCCTGGCCAGGTATCAAAACTTAGTAAAAAAATATATATATAACAACTTACATGAAAGCAAAACATTTAGGAAAGTATCTATCATTTTTCCATGTTTCACCTCTGTATTAGTTTCTTAGAGTCAACGTAACAATGTACCACAAACGAGGTGGCTTAAAACAACAGAAACATACTCTTTTCATAGAGTCAACGTAACAGTGTACCACAAACTAGGTGACTTAAAACAACAGAAATATACTCTTTTCATAGCTCTGGAGTACTATGAGTTAGACATCATCAAAGACCTCTAATTCAGCGGTCCAAACTTTCTGGCACCAGAAACCGGTTTTGTGGAAGACAATTTTTCCCCGGGGGCAGTGGGGGATGGTTCAGGCAGTAATGCAAGCGATGGGGAGAGGCAGATGAAGCTTCGCTCACTCTCCCTCTGCTCACCTCCTGCTGTGTGGCCCGGTTCCTAACAGGCCGTGGACCAGTACCAGTACGGGTCCATCAAAAGATGCAATCAACAGAGCTCAACCCCCGCAGCCCAGGGGTTGGGGACCCCTACTCTAACTTGTGGAATAAACATGCTCTTGGCCTTCAGGACCCTATACTTTCCTAGGGTCCTACTCCTTCCTTTCTAATCATCGCTCTACCATCTCCATCTCCTCAATGTAGTCATTTACTTTAATTTTCACAATTTCTAATCAATTAATTTTTCCTAAATATTTTATTAGAAAATATATTCATATGTTCTCGATCCACTACTAGATTAAAAATGTCTTTATAACATTTAAAAAAATGTATAAAAAGGAAAAAATATTTTAAAAAGCAAAGCAACTTGTATGAATTTTTAAAAAAAATTAATACTCTGTTGATTGCATCTTTTGATGAACAGAAGTTTTTTAAGTTTGATGTACTCCCATTTGTCTATTTTTGCTGTGCCTTGGTATCATAGCCCAGAAATTACTGCCAAATCCAATGTCATGAAGTTTTTCCCCTATATTTTCTCTAGGTGTCTTACAGTTTGGGGTCTTAGATTTAGTTCTTTGATCCACTTTGAATTAATTTTTGTATATGGCATAAGGAATTTTATTCCTTTGCATGTGGGTATCCAGTTTCCCCAACACCATTTGTTAAGAATACAGTCCTTTCCCCCATAGAATGGTCTTGGCACTCTTATCTAAAATCATTTTGTCATATATGAGGGTTCATTTCTAGACTCTCTATTCTATTTCACTCATCTATATGTCTGTCTTTATGCCAGTACCACATTGTTTGATTACTGTAACACTGCGATAAGTTTTGAAATCAGATTTTCCCTAATTATTCTGTCTAATACAACCTTACATTAACCTTATAACCTTAATATAACCAACATTCTTACCAGTTGGCCTACTCCTCACAACAACTTTCTGCTTCCTGATTATAGCTCACTCACCTGGGAACTGTTCTCCTACCACTTCCCTCATAACCATCCAGGGCTCCTTCCCTTGCTCCAATGAGGAGATCACAGCTGGCTTAGAAATAGAAAGTCCTGGTTATAAGAAAAGAAATGGAGATGAGGTGGAAATGAAAGTATTCAAATACTGTGTTTCAGAATTTATTTTCAAAAACCTACAGGACAAGATGCTACTTGATAAGGTCTAGAGAAGAAAGAAAAGTCAAATTCTCATATACAGGTAAACTCAGGATCATAAGAAACAAAACAAACAAATAGATGGTAAAATGCTATTTAAGTTATATAAGCTTTCACTCCTTATTTTCCTTTGAGGAAAAAAAGGAGTTTCCTGAAATACTTATTCTCAGATACTTTTCCATGTTAAATGTAAAGTTCTTAAAATGTAACTTCCAAAAGCAAATTGTTTACATTTGTTGCAGTAAATAGAATAGTGTTCATCTGAGCTGTAAATGTAAATGACATTTCTTGACTCAGTCCATTACTACACTAATTGGGAAGGCTAAAGAGCTTTGCACCCAGGACCCATGTGCTTAGTTTTATCTAGGCTAGTGCATCTGCACATTTAGCACAGTGCAAGTGAAACAAAAGACAAAGCCTGGTTTCTTTGACTATGTTATGCTTTAATGGTACAGAATTTCAATTCTGCTCCTTAATTTTCAAGGAAGAAAGTCAATTATAAGAAAGGACCAGAGTAAGATGTGAGGATAGAGAAAATGAAGGTGCAACTCCACTTGGCTGTGCTCATTTCTACACAAAGAGAAAATTCATCTAGTTATTTGAAAGGTAGCCCTAAAATTCATAGTGGAGAAAGCAGAAATTCTAAGAAACAGATTCTGAATTATTAGAGACAGATAACTTTACCCAGTGAAACCAAGTTGCTATAGTTCTCCAACATCACATCTTTGTACAAATTCCTCTGTGCAGGGTTCAGGCATTCCCATTCCTCCTGAGAGACATCTATAGCCACATCTTTGAACATCACCAACCCCTAAAATGACAAATCACAGTACTGTTTTTGAAATTATAAGAAACATTTTTCAAAAGGAAGAAGCACTGCTAAAAGAAGGCACTGCAGGAAAGGGATGGCACAGTGAGTATATAGGCTAAGGCTGGAAGCTTCTATGGGTCAAAAATAAATTTATTGAGACTAAAGCAGAGTGCCCACATACTCTTAATTCAATTTCTGCACACACATCCTCTAACATAGGGTGGAAAACTTCTGTTAATCACTCATCTAGAAACTTAGAAAATAAATAGAGGTTCCCAACTAAGTTAAATAGTTGTAAATTTTTCCAAAATTTCCTATAAAAATCTCCATCTTCAGAAAATGGACCTGATGATTTTTCTCCCTCATTATGACTAAGCATTTTTACTTTTAATGCAAATTCTTTAGTAAACACCCAGTGCAGACTATATTTTCCAAAGATGGACAGAGCACCTCTTCCTTTCATAACCTTTGTATGCCCCACTCACTAGCAGGCCAGTAGCAGCTATGGGCCCTGCAGCGAACCATGTCAGGAACTGGTCCCATTCACCAGCATGCCGACACCAGATCTGGGACCCTCAGCCCCACAATCTTCACTCCAGAACCTGGCTCCACCCACCAGTGGGCCCCACTGCCAGCAGTCTCATGATCCAGCTCTGACAACCAGTGCCCATCAGCCTCTGCATAAGACAAGGCCTGGCAGACAACTGGACCAGGAGCCAGCCACACCTACCAGACTGCCCACAGTAGTCAGCCCACCACAACAGAAGGACCCACGCAGCCCGAATATGGGGCACCCCTAGACTATATAGCTCTAGTGCCCAGAGGGGAGAGCGCTGCTGAGACACAGAGGACGTCTCCTACAAAAGGCCACTTCTCCAAGGTTGGGAAAGGTAACCAATCTATCAGAAACACAGAAATAAAAACAGCCAACTGGGCAAAATGAGGTGACAGAGAAACATCTTCCAAATGAAGGAACAAGATGAAACCCCAGAAGAACAACTAAGTGAAGTGGAGATAGGCAATCTACCCTATAGAGAGTTCAAGGTAACGACTGTAAAGATGTTCAAAGAATTCAGAAGAAGATTGGATAAACAGAGTGGTAAGCAATAAGTTACGTACAAGGGAACTTCCATAAGGCTATCAGCTGACTTTTCAGCAGAAACTCTGCAGTCCAGAAGGGAGTGGCATGATATATTTAAAGTGATGAAAGGAAAAAACCTAACCAAGAGTACTCTACCTGGCAAGGCTTTCATTCAGTTTGATGGAGAGATCAAAAGCTTTACAAACAAACAAAAGCTAAGAGTTCGGCACCACCAAACCAGCTTTACAAAAATGTTTCTCTAAGTGAAAAAGGCCACAACTAGGAACATGAAAATTACAGAAGGAAAAAAATCTCACCTGTAAAGGCAAATATACAGTAAAGGTAGTAAATTAGCCATGAAGCTAGTAGGAAAGTTAAACGACAAAAGTAGTAAAATCATCTATATCTGCATTAAGTAGTTAAGGGATATATATACAAAACAAAAATATAAAATATGATAAAAACAGGAAAAGTTGGGGGAGGGTGTAAAACATGCAGAGTTGGTAAAAATGCATTTGAACTTGAGAGATCAGTAACCTAAAATAATGAGAGAAAGAGAGAGAGAGATGGAGGAAGAAAGAAAGACTGCTATGTACAGTGTGGGGAATATAGTAGATAATTCTGTAATATTCTTCTATGGTGACATACAGTAACTAGACTTATCATGGTAATCACTTTGAAATGTATAAAAATACGAAGTCACTATGTTGTGTAACAGAAGCTAACATAGTGTTGTAGGTCAGTTATACTTCAAAAACAAACAAACACATTCATAGAGAAAGAGATCAGATTTGCAGTTAACAGAGGCAGGGGGTGGGGAGGGGGATTGGATAAAGGTGGTTAAAAGATACAAACTTCCAGTTATAAGATAAATAAGTACTAGGGATTTAATGTACAACATGATAAATATAATTAACACTGCTGAACGTTATTTATGAAAGTTGTTAAGAGAGTAAATCCTAAGAGTTCCCACAAGAAAAATAATTTTTTTCTATTTCTTTATTTTTGTATCTACATGAGATGAAGGATTTTACTAACTTTATTGTGATAATCATTTCATGATGCATGTATGTCAAATCATTATGCTGTACACCTTAAACAGTGCTGTATGTAAATTATATCTCAATAAAACTGGAAGAAAAAAGGCTGAAAGAAAGCTGTCAGGCTATAATTCTATTTCCAATTAAAATCCCTCAAAATGAAGGTGAAATAAAGCTTGGAGTTTTATTTTTGTTGCTGTTGGGTTTTTTTTGAGAGTAACAAACCTGTGCTACAAAAAATGTTAAAGGAAGTTTTTCAGGTGGAAAAAATTTATACTAGTTAAAAACTTCTATCCACAGAGAAATGAAGAGTGCCAGAAATGATAAATTCGGAGGTAAATAAGAAAGATATTGTTTTCATCTCATAATTTCTTTAAAAGATAATTGATCATTTAAAGAAAAAAAAACTGGGAGTTCCCTGGTTGCCAACTGGCTAGGATTCTGGGCTTTCACTGCCATGGCCCGAGTTCAATCCCTGGTCAGGGAACTGAGATCCTATAAGCTGCATGGCACACCACACCCCCCCAAAAAAAAACGGAAGAAAGAAAAAAAGAAAAAATGGCATGTGTGGTTTAAAAGTATTTAGAAATAAAATATATGATAACAGTAGTAAAAAAAGATGGGAAGGGGAAATGGAAATATCCAGTTTTAAGATTTTTGAATTATGTATGAAGTTGTGTAAAATTATTGGAAGATCTAGTAAGATTTTTTTGTTTGTAAAATCACATTGGAAACCTTAGAACAACCCCCAAAACAATAAAACAAAACAAAACAAAAATGGTACAGCTAATAATCCTATAATGGAGATAAATGGAATACTAAAAAATAAAGGATTAGTCCAAGAGAAGGCAGGAAAATAGGGAAAAAAAGGAAGAAAGGATAGATGATAAGATGATAGATTAAAACATAATCATTACATTTAATTTACATGGTTTATCTAGAAGTCAGCAAAACTTTTCTGAATAGGGTCAGGTAGTAAATATTTTAGGCTCTGTGGATCACATATAGTCCCTATAACATATTCTTTTTTCTTTACTTATTTATAACCCTCCTGAAATGCATATCTATTCTTAGGTTGAGGGCCATAGGAAACCAGGCTGCGGGCTGGATTTGGCCAGCATGCCATAGTTTGCTAAACCCTGTGTAGATACTTGAAGGCAGCGACTGTCAGACTGGGTAAAAAAGTAGAACCAAGTATATGTTGTTATATGAGATACACTTAAAATAGGTTAAAATAAAAGGATGGAAAAAAGATATGCCATGAAGAAAACGGTAAAAGATATGCCATGAAGAAAACTGTAAAAGAAAGCTGAATCAATTATGTTAATAAAGAGAACAGAATTCAAGACAAAGAATATTACCAAAAGGAACATTTCATGATCAAGGGGTCAATTGGTCAAGAGGATAGAGCAATCCTAAATATGTATGCACCTAATAACACAGCTTCAAAATACCATAAAGCAAAAATTGACAGAACTGTAACAGATCCACCATTGTATCTGGAAATTTCAACTGTCCTCTCTCAGTAATTGATAGACCAAGTGACAAAAAAAATTAGTAAAGATATAGAAGAGTTGATCACCACTACAAACATTTGATCTAACTGATAAACACTCTACCCAACAGTATAATACCCTTTTTGTTTAATTGCACATGGAGCATTCACCAAATTGTCCACATTTTGGGCCATAAGACAAATCTCAATACATTTAAAAGGATAGAAATTACAGAGTATGTTCCTTGACCACCACAAAATTAAATTAAAAATGAACTATCAGAAAGATCTGAAAAAGTCCCCAAATATTTGGAAGTTAAAGAGCACTCTTCTAAATAACCCATGGGTGAAAGAAGAAAGGGAATTTTAAGCTAGAAAAATAAGAGAAAATTAAATCTAAAATATACAGAACAAATGAAAAAATAAATAAGATCAGTAATCAGTAAAGCAGCAAGGGCAAACTAGAGAGAAAAACCAGTAAAACTAAAAGCTGGTTCTTTGAAAAGACCAATAAAATTGACAAGCTGCTAGTATACTGATCAAGAAAAGAAGACATAAATTATCAATATCAGGAATTTAACAGTGTGCATTACTGTAGATCTTACAGGCATTAAAATGATAATAAGGGAATATTATGAACAACTTTATGCCAATAAATTTGACATCTAAGTTGAAATAAACTAATTCCCTGAAAAGCACAAATTACTAAACTAATTCAAGAAAAAAGAAACCCAAAGCCCTTTATCTATTAAAGAAATTAAAGTCTCCCCATGAAGAAACTCTAAACTCAGATGGTGTATTAGTTTTCTACCGATGCTGCACATACCACCACAAATGCAGTAGCTTAAAACAACAAATTTATGATCTGTTGGTTAGAAGTCCAACAAGGGTTTTACTAGACTAAATCAAGGTGTTGGCAGAGCTGTGCACCTTTCTGGCAGATCTAAGAAAGAGTCCATTTCCTCGCCTTTTCTAGCTTCTAGAGGTTACTTACGTGCCTTGGCTCGTGGCCCCCTTCCTCCATCTTCAAAGGCAGTAATGTTGCATTTTTTTAACCGAAGTATGCATATTCCGTACTCACATCCTCTTTTGACCCTGACTCTTCAGATAACCCAAGATAATCTCCCCATCTCAAAAGCATTAATTTGGGGGACTTCCCTGGTGGCACAGTGGTTAAGAATCCGCCTGCAGGATTCAATTCGGGACACAGGTTCAATCCCTGGTCCAGGAAGATCCCACATGCCGCGGAGCAACTAAGCCCATGTGCCACAACTACTGAGCCTGCGCTCTACAGCCCGCATGCCACAACTACTGAGCCCACAGGCCACAACTACTGAAGCCCGCGTGCCTAGAGCCCATGCTCTGCAACAAGAGAAGCCACCGCAGTGAGAAGCCACCACAGTGAGAAGCCTGTGCACCGCAACGAAGAGTAGCCACCATTCACTTGCTGCAACTAGAGAAAGCCTGCGTGCAGCAACAAAGACCCAACACAGCCAAAAATAAATAGATAAATAAATAAATTTATTTTTTAAAAAGCATTAATTTAATCATATGTGCAAAGTCTCTTTCGCCACATAAGGTAATCTATTCACAGGTTCTAGGATTAGCATGTAGACAGGTTTTTTTTTTTGAGGGAGGCTCATTATTCTGCCTACCACAGATGCTTTTTGCTGGTGAATTCTATCAGACAATTAAAGAATAAATAATACTAATTCTATTTTTAAAACTCTTCCAGAAAATAGAGGAGGAGGATGCAAATCCTGACTTATTTTATAAATAAAGGAGGAATAAAGACATTTTCACATAAAGAAAGCTGAGAGGATTTGTCACCAGAAGATACAAACTACAGGAAATGCTAAGGAAATGTCTTCTGGACAAAAAGAAATGATACCAAACAGAAATTCAGATCTCAAGAAGAGAGAGCAGTTGAAAATGGTATATATGTGAATAAATAAAATGTATTTGCAAAGAATCAAATAAAGTATTTTTTTCAAGAGTCTATTGAATTTCCTGTTTCTGTGGATTTTCCCCTTTTTGTTTAGTATATTTGTGCTTTCTCTCTTTTCATTCATGATTCATAAGTTAGTGATTTAACTTATTGATTTATCTTATTAGTTATAATTTTTTCCTGTTTTGTAACACATGTAATTTTTATCTTTATAAATCCCTACCAGATTTCTTTCTACTTATTTTTAACTTACATATTTTCATTATTTTTTGTTAGAAGCATTTAAATCTATGACTTTTCCCTTAGAGTCCTGCTTTAACTAAATTCCATGGGTTCCAATATGTAGTGCTATCACTGATGAGAAATTTTTCACTTTTTAGATTATATTTCTTCTTTGATTCAGCAGTTACTAAGACAGATTTTATAAACTGCTGGTAAGCATAACAATTTTTCTGATTCTGTAATTAAATTCTAGTTGTATTTCACTGTGTTCAGAGAATATTGTCTATAATTTGTACTTTTTGGGCTTTACTACAGCCTAATATTTTGTCATTTTTTTCTGAATGGTCCATGGATACTTTAAAAATGCATATCCACTACTATTAGCATTTAATGTATATGAGTAAGATAGATTTGATGGAGTATGTGATTTAGTACTTCAATATTCTTAACTAAATTTTGTCCACTTGTCTTGACTTTGACTAAGAGGGTTAACTAATGTCCCCTACTGCTGGCAAGTATCTATTTCTTCTTCTATCTGCTTTTCTATTTGTTTTAGGAAAGTCGCTGTAATATTTTATATGTAGGTAATTCACAACTATTTTAGCTTCACTTTGAAATTTACACCTTAGAATTATGTAGTGTCCTTCTTTGCCATGTTTTAAATATATTTATTTATTTATTTATTTATTTATATTTATTTAGAACTGTGTCGGGTCTTAGTTGCAGCACGTGGGATCTTTCCTTGCAGCACATGGGCTCCGGAGCGCATGGGCTCTGTAGTTGTGGTGTGCGGGCTCCAGAGAGCATGGGCTCTGTAGTTGCAGCACACGGGCTCTCTAGTTGTGGCGTGGGCTTAGTTGCCCCACAGCATGTGGGATCTTAGTTCCCCAACCAGGGATGGAACCCACATCCCCTGCATTGGAAGGCGGATTCTTAACCACTGGACCACCAGTGAAGTCCCTCTTTGCCATGTTTAATGGTGTGATGTGGCCTGAAGTTTAGTATGTTTTCCTTTAGTTTCCATTTGCCTGGTATAATCTGTCCATCCTTTTATTAAACTTTCTGAATCACTGAATCACTTAAGCGTCCGATGCAGAGAGTTGAATTTTCTTTGTGACTCAATCTGAAAGACTTTTTCTCTTAATAGGTATGTTAAAACTCATATCCAGGGACTTCCCTGGTGGTGCAGTGGTTAAGAATCCGCCTGCCAATGAAGGGGACATGAGTTCGAGCTCTGGTCTGGGAAGATCCCACATGCCACGGAGCAACTAAGCCCATGAGCCACAACTACTGAGCCTGTGCTCTAGAGCCCATGCTCCACAACAAGAGAAGCCACTGCAGTGAGAAGCCCACGCACCGCAACGAAGAGTAGCGCCACTTGCTGCAACTAGAGAAAGCCTGCGCGCAGCAACAAAGACCCAACGCACCCAAAAATTAAAATTAAAACAAAACAAACAAAAAGAACTCATATACAGTTATTGATTGATAAGACATATATTTGCTCTTTTGTCTTAGTTTTACCATAAAATTATTTTGTTCACTACGTATACATAGTCATCCCTTGGTATTCACAGGGTATGGGTTCCAGGACCCCCGCAGATACCAAAAGCTGCAGATGCTCAAGTCCCATGTAAAATGGCATAGTATTTGTGTATAACCTACACACATCCTCCCACATGCTTTAACTCATCTCTAGATTACTTATAATACCTAACATAGTGTAAATGCTATGTAAATAGTTGCTTGCATGAAGCAAATTCAAGTTTTGCTTTATGGAACTTTGTGGAATTTTTTTTCCTGAATATTTTCAATCTACAGTTGTTTGAATCCATAGATGTGGAACCCAGAGATATGGAGAGTTGACTATATATATATATATATATATATATATATATATATATATATATATATATATATATATAAAATGTATATATATACATATGTATGCACATACATATATTTGTGTCTTAAGTCTTGTACTATATAAGCTGATTATTTACTGTCTCTTTCATTACAAGTCAAGTTCCACAAGGAATGATTTGTATGTGTCTGATTTTTACCCCCCACTGATTTATTCCTAGTTACCTAAAAGAATGCCTATCACATAGTAGGTATTCAATAAATATTTGTTAAATCAGTTCATCAAACCAAAGTTCTGACAAGAGAAACATCAATATTTCCCTCAAAAGGATATTATTTCTGTTCTTTCCTTATTCTGGCAGAAGACTCAGCATATGGGAAATAAGTAATGATTTATTGAATGAGTATATAAACTGGTTAGGGAGATGGGCATAAAAGGAAGATCCTATATTTTTGGTACAATCACTTACTCACTCACTGGCAAGTTACTGTGTGATATTCAGTTAGGTAACAATATCAGGATGAAGAATGCAAATATTCACATGACCTATAGGAAAAAAAGAGGACTACTTCAATGAGGAACAAGAAAACAACTTACATGGGCCATGGCTTTTTTTTTAGAATTCAATGTATTTATTAGTTGTCTTCTTAGTTCCACTTTAGAAGAAATTCACAGTCCAAAGAAAGTGTTGCTGTATGAGAGGGGTTTAAAAATAAACAAAAAACAAACATGAGATGATCTTGCCTCTGAGCTCCCAATGTGCTAACTTAGAATGACATTTCCCCCACTTCACGTCTCCTACTCCCAGACCCCATACACACATGCATAAAAGATCAGAGAAAAGATGAACAAATCCCAACCTTACTCAAAGCAAGGAGAGAATCCAGCTATGGATTCAAGAAAGACTGGGCCCAGGCTCTTTAGCAGGAGGGATCTAGAGAGGCAAATCAGTGTCCCAACACTATGATAAAATCGACCCAACTGGCCTGCTCAGACCTACCCTGAGCAGATTCTCACTGAATTAAGAGGAAAAAGAAAAGGAAATGGACCTTATGAAAAGGTCAGGGAAAGAGAAAATGACTCAAAAGATGTAACAGATCTTTGGTTATATCTAACATTCCTGTATAACAGGAACTTCAAAAATAGACACTAAAGCAACACTGAAAAGAAGAAATAGAACAAAAATGTCCGGAGCAAAATAAATACTTGAGTCTTTAGTTTGAAGTACGGGTGAGAAGTTAAAAAACCACATCCTGGAAAATCTTCTGAAATTTATCCCTAAATACAGGCAAAAAAGACGTAAATATCTTTTAATAAGGAATTACAAAACAATGTGTATTGTGTTGTAATCTTTGGGAAAAAATACTCATGAACATAAGCATATATGTATGTACATAAGGAGGGTGAAAACATTTGCAATAAAATGTTCAGAGTGGTTGGAGAATTATAGATAACTTTTACTTTAAATGAAGTAATATAACAAAGGAATTTTGAAGGTTAATGTGAAAATTTCAGGTAAGATGCAGCACCTAATCATCTTAGACACTGTTTTTGGATGTGCAACAGTGCTATTCTTTCCTCCAATTCGAGGTGTTTCTAAGGGGAATGGCAGAAGTAGTGAGGTAGAGAAAAATTATGATACTAGGCTTTTCTGGAAGCTCAAACTTTGTGTGACCTTGAGTGTGATGTGGAGTAGATGTTGTCTGTGACCATGAAGACTATGTTTCTCTGATTCTTGGTGATGTGTGTGAGCTCTTCAGATAACTGTGGAGGACACCGACTAAGTGGGCATACGGTTAGTTGTTTGTTGTTTCCTTTCTTTTTTTTTTTTTTTTTTTTTAACTATATAAGTCACTTTGAGGTTGTGTGATGATGATAAACACGGGGGGGATGGTGGGATTATGCGACTTTGGCTTTATGACGTGTTTATGAATCTATAGGTGACTACTGGAATGTCTTCCTAACTGCCTGATTACGGTGAGCCTGTGTTTAAAGGTTTGTGTAAATGTGCTTTTCTTTTATGTAAGTAAATGGGGCTTGCACAAATAGTCACCCGCAATCATGATCATAAACACATACAAACTCCATTTACACATATGGCCAATGCACAAAATTACAACGGTCACAAAAGCACGAATCCAGTTGCTGTCACAACAAACAGCCAAATATCCTTAGTCATGACACTAATTTCCGTCACGCACGCAGACTAATCTACTCTCCCTAGGTCTGCTCCCGCACTAAGAGGCCTAACACTCCAGACACTTCTCTTGCCCGGTCCTGGGGCTACAGGATTCCTCACCTTCAGCATCCTCAGGAGGAGCTCTGGTCCAAGTTCTGATTGGACTTCCCGGCGAAGCCGCCACCGAGCCCTGCCTACTCTACCCGTAAGGGGAAGCCCTTAACTGCCTCTGCGGCCGACTATTCAACCGACGTTCTGACCGGAAGTAGCTTTGGAAAGCCGTGTCCTCTGGGAAACTTAGTCCTAGAGGAAGGAGCCCGGGAGGCTAAAGAGGTAGGTCTTCCGCCCGACTTCCGGCCGCACCTGCGCTGTTTCACTCGGGCGTGCAGTGACGCCACAACCACCCAGTTTGCGTGGCTCATACCCGGGTTTGGGGTCTGTATTCGGAACCTCAGATTTCTCTGAGGACGGATTTCAAGCCTGACACGGTGGCTGTCCCCACCCTTACAATGTGCACGTTCGCGGGCAGCTGGCTTAAGAGAACTGTTGTCTGGTGCGGAGAGATCCAGCCTCTGGATGGTTCTCTCCGCGGTTGCGATGCGAGATGTATTTTCTGTGCGTCCGTTACGTACGCGGGGGTGCGTCTCATCGAGAGCCAGATGATTATGAGACACCGACTGTGAGGGTGTCATGCGTGAGGAAATCTGTATGTGAAAGTGAATGTGCTACATATTCGTGTAGGTTCAAGCAGTGAGCTCGGCCACGTGCAGTGATTGTGAGGTGGCATAATGTGACATGACTTACCTGTGAGTGGTGCTTTGAGACCGTGTGATTGATTACGCATTCTGTGGAAGGCTGTCAGTGCTGGGTCCACCTATGACTACCAGGAGGGTTTGGGTGTGGCGAGTGTCCGCAGGTGAATTTCACCAGCAAAGGCAGGAAGCTGGTTTGTTGGAACTAGGAGGGACCCAGTGGATGAATCACAGATCCCTGGGGCAGGCGAGCTGGTCCTGAGCCGTTCGTGTGGCGGGGCGGGGGGTAGGTGTGAGGTGACATTGTGTGTCTAAGTGTGTGTGACAGGCTGGAATTAATCCAGAGGGGTGGAAACTAGTACGATTATCTGCGATAAGGGACAAATCTACGGTAAAGATTTTTAATCTTGCTGAGGCCAGAAGCTCCATCTCTTAAGTGTGAGGAAATATAGTATCTGTAAGAACATGTGGTTGTGTTTCTGTGTCTGATTCTCTGTTATGTATATTAGATGGTTTGCACTTGAGCCTGTCACTGGGAGAGGCTGTTGAGTGAAATATATGAAGTATGTGAAAGTGGTTTGTAACTGTACCCAACTCTCTGCATATGGCAGTAAAAGGGCTGGTGATTATAACGTTGTGACTTTGATGTTTTGAGTATGATTGAGTGGGAGGTCATGCAAGAGATTTGGTAAAGGTGTTTTTGTGTGTGTTAGAATGCAACTTATGCAAGTTAAGATCTGGATGGAAGACAGTGTGTGGTTGTGATCTGAATTTAGAAACTGTGAGAGACTGCAATATTATGTGTGTGAGATTGAGTATGAGCTGATACCTACTCTGAACCTCACTTATCTCTAAAAAGATAATAATGGCTAAGCTTCCTTAAGCATCAGAGCTACTTGAAAATTTAAATTTCCAACAGAAATTCTTTTAAATCTAAGAAGAATTAAAACATAACTTTAAAAATATGAAATAATTTATTGTGATGAAGAATGCAAAATGACCATGAAAGGTTTTTCGGTTGGTTGGTTTTTTAATTTCTGTTATGTGGTTACTGGGAGTATGGTTGATATTCTTTGGTGGAAGTGAAATAGATGGGAAGTCTACTAAATTCTTAACTTGATCTGTATAAGTGGAAGAGTTCTAGGTCAAGAGAACAAAAGTTTAACTTGAATAATAAAAAGAGAGTCATGGCTGCTCAATTCCCAGACTTGACCCAGTGTGCAAACGTAGAACCCCTTTAACGAGAGACGCTGCTCCACTGGCAAAAATGTATACTGTTCATTTTTCCCCTAAGCTTTCCCAAAAGAACCTACAGCCTTTATCAGGTTAACTGTATGTTGAGGAAATGGAAATAATCAGACATTTCAGGGATTACTGGACGATGGCTCTGAATTGACACTAATTTCAGGAGACCCAAAACATCATTGTTGTCCACCAGTCAGAGGAGGCGCTTATGGAAATCAGGTAATCAATGAAGTTTTAGCTCAAGTCCATCTCACAGTGGACCCTGAACCCATCCTGTGGATTTTCCCCCAAGATCTAGAATGGATAATTGAGATAGACATACTCAGGAACTGTAAGAATCCCCTCACTGGCTCTCTGCCCTGTTGAGTGAGGGCTATTATGGTGGGAAAGGACAAATGGAAGCTACCAGAATTGCCTCTACCTATAAAAATAGTAAACCAAAAGAAACACTGCATTGCAGAGATTAGTGCCACTATTAAGGGCTTGAAAGATGCAAAGGTGGTGATTCCCACCACATCCACATTAAACTTGCTTATTTGGCCTATGCAGAAGACAGATGGATACTGGAGAATGACAATGGATTATCATAAGCTAAACCAGGTAGTGACTCCAATTGCAGCCGCTGTACCAAATGTGGTTTCATTCCTTGAGGGAATTAGCACATTCGCTGGTACCTGGTATGCAACCATTGATCTGGCAATTTTGTTTTCCTCTCCATCCCTGTTAATAAAGACAACCAGAAGCAGTTTGCTTTCAGCTGGCAAGGCCAGCATTACATCTTCAGTGTTCTACCTCAGGGCTATTTCAACTCTCCAGCCCTATGTCATAATTTAGTTCATAGGGATCTCAATTACCTTTCCCTTCCACAAGATGTCACGCTGGTCCATTTCATTGATGGCAATATGCTGATTGGACCTAGTAGCAAGAAGTGGCAACTACTCCAGACTTACTGGTAAGACATTTATTTGTGTGTCAGAGGGTAGAAAATAAATCCAACAAAAACTCAGGGGCCTTCTACCTCAGTGAAATTCCTAGAGACCCAGTGGTGTGGGGCATGTCAGATATCCCTTCTAAGGTGAAGGATAAGTTGTTCTTATCCTTATCTGGCCCCTACCATAACCAAAAAAAAGGCGCAAAGCCTAGGAAGCCTCTGGATCTTGGAGGCAACATATTCCTCATTTGGATGTGTTACTTCCATCCCTTTACTGAGTGACCTGAAAAGCTGCTAGTTTTGAGTAGGGCCCAGAACAAGAGAAGGCTCTGTTACTCTGCAACAGGTCCAGACTACTGTGCAAGCTGCTTTGCCACTTGGGCCATATACCCCAGCAGACCCAATGGTGCTTAAGGTATCAGTAGCAGACAGGGATGCTGTCTGGGGCCTTTGGCAGGACCCTATAGGTGAATCACAGCACAGGGCCTTAGGGTTTTGAATCAGAGCCCTGCCATCCTCTGCAATTAACTACTTTCCTTTGGCGAAACAGCTTTTGGCCTGTTACTGGGCCTTAGTAGTGACTGAACACTTAACCATGGGCCACTAAGTTAACACACGATCTGAGCTGCCCATCATGAACTGGTTGTAATCTGACCCACCAAGCCATTAAGTTGGGTGTGCACAGCAGCAATCCATCATGAAATGAAAGTGGTATGTTGATCAGGCCAAGCACACCCTGACGGCACATGTAATCCTCCTACTGGGCAGAATTTCGAGCAGTGCACCTGGTTACTTATTTTTGTTGGAAGGAGAAATGGTCAGATGTGCAATTATATATGGATTCATGGGCTGTGGCCAATGATTTGGCTGGATAGTAAGGGACTTGGAAGGAACATGATTGGAAAATTGGTGACAAGGAAGTCTGGGAAAGAGGTATGGACCTCTCTGAATGGTAAAAATGAAGATATTTGTGTCCCATGTGAATGCTCCCCAGAGAGAAATCTCAGCAGAGGAGGATTTCAATAAAGTGGATAGAATGACCCATTTTGTGGATACCAGTTTCTTTCCTCAGTCATCCTTGTCATCACCCAATGGGCTCATGAACAAAGTGGCCATGGTGGCAGTGACGGAGGTTAGGCATGGGTGCAGCAACATGGTCTTCCATTCACCAAGGCTGACCTGGCTATAGCCACTGCCAAATGCCCAATCAGCAGAGGAGACCAACATTGAGTCCCCAATATGGCACCATTCCCTGGTGGCAGGTTGATTACACTAGACTGTTTCCATCATGGAAGGGGCAGCATTTTGTTCTCACTGGAGGAGACACTCTGGATACAGACTTGCCTTTATTGCACATAATGCTTCTGCCAAAACTGCCATCTGTGGACTTGCAGAATGCCTTATCCACTGTCATGGCATTCCACACAGCATTGCTTCTGATCAAGAAACTCATGTCACAACAAATAAGTGCAGCAATGGTACCATCCCCAAGGAATTCACTGGTCTTACCATGTTCCCCACCATCTTGAAGCAGCTGGCTTGAAAGAACAATGGAATGATGTTTTGAAGACTCAGTTACAATGCCAGCTAGGTGGCAGTATCTTGCAGGGCTGAGGCAAGGTTCTCCTGAAGGCTGTATATGCTCTGGATCAGTGTCCAATATTTGGTGCTGTTCCTCCCATGGCCAGTATTCACAAGGCCAGGAATCAAGTAATGGGAGGGACACCACTCACTATTACCCCTAGCAACCCAATAGTAAAATTTTTGCTTTCTGTCCCCACAACTTGTATTCTGCTGCCCAGAGGTCTTAGTTCCACACGGAGGGATGCTTCCACCAGGAGACACAATGAGTCTATTGAACTGGAAGTTAAAGACTGCTACCCAGCCATTATGGGCTCCTTAACCCTCCTTAAGAGGAAGTTGGATTGCTACTCCACAAGGGAGGTGAGGAAAAGTATGTCTCAAGTACAGGGGAGCCTTTCCAGTATCTCTTAGTATTAACAGGCCCTGTGATTAAAATAAATGGAAAACTACAACACTATTCAGGCAAGACGATTGACGGGCCACATTCTTCAGGAATGAATATTTGGGTCACTCCACCAAGTAAAGAACCATGACAGGCCAAGGTACTTGCTGAGGGTGAAGGGAATATGGAATGGGTAGAGGATGAAGGGAATATGGAATGGGTAGGAGAAGAAGGTAGTTATAAATGCCAACTACAACTGTGTGATCAGTTTCAGAAATGAGGACTGTAGTTGTCATCAGCATTTCTTCCTTATTTTGTTGTATTTGTGTATGTGTGTATAGTAGATATCTTTGTTTTCTTCCCTTTTTTATCCCTTTGTCATTGTAACATAAGATGTACTGACCTTTTATCATTGTATTTAAGTATTATTAGCTTTACATCATAATATTTAAGTTATGAGATATCAAAGAGAAGAGTAAATATCAACCGAGGACTTTGCAGCCTCTTCTGGGCAGAGGATTAATGTGTTTTTTGGTTACCTGCAAGATATTTCTATGGTATTAGGTGGAAGTATGACCTTGTTATTGTCTTTATTCCGAGATTAAGTATGGCTTAAAGATATGCGTATACAGGCCAGGTTGTCACGGGGTAGATTTATGATGGCTAATTTTATGTGTCAGTTTGGCTGGGCACAATACCCAGATATTCGGTCAAACATCATTCTGGATATTTCTGTGACGATGTTTTTTAGATGAGATTAACATTTAAATCAGTGAACTTTAAGTAGAGCAGATTACCCTCTATAATGTGGATGGGCCTCATCGAATTAAAGGTCTCAACAGAACAAAGACTGACCTCTCCCAAAGCAAGAAGGAACTCTGCCAGCAGAGAGCTTTCGGATTTGAACTGCAGTTGTTCCCTGGGTGTTCAACCTGCTGGCCTAGCCTGCAGATTTTGGATTTAACAAGTCTCCACAATCTCATGAGCTGATTCCTTAAAATCTCTCTCTCACAACCTTATGAGCCAATTCCTTAAAAATCTCTCTTAATCCCCCACACACACAAACACACACGTGTGCGCACACTAGTCTAAGTATTTTACATATATTGTCTCATTTAATCCTCGTGAGAACCCTGTGAGGGAGGTATCCTTATAATTCCCAGTAAACCGATTTGTCAAGTGAGGCACCAAGAGCTGAAATAACCTGTGAAATGTCAGAGTTCCTGAGAGATAGAAGCAGAATTTAAATTCCAAAGCCCTCAGCCTTTAACTGTTTAACTATTAGATTCTACCATTTTCCAACTCTATATCTTCTGCTCTGTATCCTGATCCCATGTCCTAATTATTGTGAATCCACAGGAATTCTGGGTATAAATGAATTTTTTCTAGTCAAGTTTATAGTTTTGAATCTCTTGATATTGGGTCCAGAAGGAAACTAATGGAGCAAGGTGATTTTCTCACAGGATACAGGGAATTATGGCTAATATTTCAGAAGTGAAATAAATCCCCCATCAAGAAAACAAAAAACAAAGCAGCAAGATCAAGCTGTGAGCCTCTTAGCTCTTCTTCTCTAGGCAGAACACCCACAGGCATGCTTAGAAACCACGTTTGTTGGAAGGAAACATAAATCATTCATATTCGACTGTGTTTAGAATACACTGAGCTGTAAATCTAACCTAAAGACTTACAACAGTGAGGTTTTTTCACCTATTTTTGAAGAAGTTCCCTTTAACAAAATTCCTTAAAGCATATATTCTAAAATCAATACATTGTTCTTATAAAGAAATTATACTTAAGTTTAAATTTATGTAAGTTATCTCATTGTGAGGAAGTTCTGGAATTTATTAAACTAGTATATCCTTGCTGGACTCAGAAAGCTGAACCATGAGAGATAAATTCCTTGTATATGCTGCCTAGCTCTTGTGTCTGGTCCACCCTCCCTTTTTTCCCAGGGTCATATGGGACTAGGCTCTGTAGAGTTGGAGTGTTTTTGTCATTTGCAGGACTGTTGCTTCTGAAGATGTCCATCAAGTTCTCCCAGGTGGAAAGTAAGTGCCTGAACTCTGCTCGAAGGGATGTAACCACAAGGATGTGATGTTGGAGTCTGGTTTTGCCAGTAAAGAGTATTTCCCCTGATTGTTTATAATCTGCCTGCTGGAAGTATTTTCCTTCTGGAGGAAATCTCTGGAGAGCCTTTGAAGAACTGATCTGACATTTGTATAACTGGAAAGAAATAACTGCATTTTGTTTTTACTGAGGCTTCATTATCTTGACACCTAAGGTGACCTTATCTTCCTCTGGCCCTTCTCTTCCTCTTCCTTGATTGACATCACCACCACAGACCCAAGTCCCACACCTTTTTCTATATATAGCACTTTATATCGCTAAGCCAGATGTGATTTCCTCATTGGAAAAAAGGAGATAGCCCTGAATGGTAGAGAAAGCAGTGAGTAAACCAGCTCCAGAAAGAGAGACGCCATTGCAGGTAAAAGTTCAGCTGATGTGAAGAATCAGAACTTTAAGCTGAATCAAATGTTGAATTCCTAATTCCCAGTACTTTAGAAAGTGACTGTATTTGGAGATAGGGTCTTTAAGGAGGTAATTAAGTTAAAATGAGGCTGATAGGGTAGGCCCTAATCCAATCTAACTAGTGTCCTTATAAGAGGAGATTAGGACATATAGAGAGACACACCACAGATGGGTGTGTAGGAGAAAAGGCCATATGAGGACACAGTGAGAAGGTAGCCATCTGCAAGCCAAGAAGATACCTCAGGAGAAACCAGAGCTGCCAACTTGTTGATCTTGGCCCTCTATCCTCCAGAACTGTGAGAAAATTAATTTCCGTTGTTTAAGCTACCCAGTCTGTGGTATTCTGTTTATGGCAGTCCTATTAAACTAATACACGAGTATTAGGCCTTTATCTGTGATAAAGATATTTATTTGTAAGTTGTCTTTTGATTTTATGTGTTCTTAATTGTAGTCAAATCTTTGAATATTTCAAAATTTTCAATATTTTCTTTTACTGCATCTATTTTCTGAGTCATAATGAGAAAGTTCTTCCTTACCGGAGGTTAAACTGGAATTTATCGATGCTTTCTTCTAGGACTTATATGGTTTCATATTTTTACGTTACCTCCCTGATTTATTTAGAGTTTATTCTTGTGACAGGATGTGAGGTATGGATATAATTTTATTTTTTTCCAAAAGGCAAACTGCTTGTCCCAGCTATGTACTTATATTTTAACTTTTTATTTTGAGATCATTGTAGATTTATATGCAGTTGTAAGAAGTAATATAGAGACATCCCACATAAACTTCACCCAGTTTACCTCAATGTTAACTTCCTGTAAAAAAAAAAAAAAATCATGACCAGGATATTTATATTGATATAATACACAGTACTTCTTCACATTTTGCCAGTTTTACATGCACTCGTTTGTATCTGTTTCTGTGTATATTTGGTCTACATATCACATATGTAGAGTCATGCTATTATAGATGCTATATTGAGTAAAAGAGGCCAGACACAAAAGAACATACTGTATGATTCCACTTATACAAAGTTGAAAAACCAGACAAAACGAATCTACTGTAATAGACATCAAAATAATGTTAACTTTGAGGTATACTGATTGGGAAGAGAAAATGAAGGGAGCCTTCTGAGATGTTGAAAAGTTTCTTTATCTTTATCAAATGGTGGTTGTATGGGCTTATAAAACAAATCACCAGACTAGGATTTTAAGGTCTGGGCTCTATATTGTGCAAAAGTCTTATTTAAAAAAAGGAAAAGAAATCATTCCTGGGACTACCCTGGTGGTCCAGTGGTTAAGAATCCTCCTTCCAATGCAGGGTATGCAGGTTCGATCCCTGGTTGGGGATCCCTGGTCAATCCCACATGCTATGGGGCAACTAAGCCTGCGTGCCACAACTACTGAGCCCGCCTGCCACAACTAGAGACCCCCGCACACTACTACTGAGCTCACGTGCTCTGGAGCCCATGCACCACAACTAGAGCACCCGCGCACTGCAACTACTGAGCACCACAACTAGACAGAAGACTGCACGCTGCAACGAAGAGCCCACGAACCACAACGAAAGATCCCGCGGGCCACAACTAAGACTTGAAACAACCAAAAATTTAAACATTTTTTTAAATTTAAAAAAAAAAAGAAATCATTCCTGTTAAATAAATGCCAGATCTATGTTTTAAGTCCACATTTCTTTAACTACAAAACCAGTTCTCTTTCAATTCTGACTTTTGTCCAGAAGCCCAGATTTTATTACATTGAGTGAAACCTGAGCATGCATAATTTATTTAAACAAACAATTTCCACTAGATTGGTAGATTTAAAAGACTGACGATGCCCTATATTAGTAGACTAGACATGCTCATACTGTGTTGTATATTGGTGAAAATTTAAGCAGGGCAATTGATAAAGATGTATAAGCAGGTTTTAAGTATGAAAGCCTCATTGTCAATAATATTTCTGAGACTGTCAAAAAGATATAATTACACATGTGCACAAAAAGGAGTGTGCAGTAAAACACTGTATAATAATGAGGAAAAGCTGGAAAGAACTTAAATATCCTACAATAGGGAAACAGTTTAAAAAGTTATAGTACAAAAAAAAAAAAGAGGGCTTCCCTGGTGGCGCAGTTGTTGCGAGTCCACCTGCCGATGCAGGGGACACGGGTTCGTGCCCCAGTCCGGGAAGATCCCACATGCCGCAGAGCGGATAGGCCCGTGAGCCATGGCTGCTGAGCCTGTGCGTCCGGAGCCTGTGCTCAGCAATGGGAGAGGCCACAACAGTGAGAGGCCCACGTACCACACACACACACACACACACACACACACACACAAGTTATAGTATATCCAAACAGCATACTCAAAAAATTATGACACAGTTTGTCATTTGATGACATGAAAAGTTGTTCACTATATTAGGTTAGATGAAGAAGATAGATGACAAAACAGTATTACAGTATAATTCTGTTTTGAATTTCAAAATCCTATATGGCTATATCCATGTGTTAATTCACAGAGAAATAGGTGAGATGATTTGGAACAAATAAGCTGTTTCTAGATAAGCTTTACTTTAAGCTTTTCTGTATTCTTCAAATTTCTGAATTAAGAATCTACGAATTTTATAATCAGAAAAAAATAATAGAGCTAATCCCTCCCTCTTTGAGAACAAAAGAAATGATAGGAGATATGAATATAATACATGGAGTGTATTGTTGTAGTTGTTTGAATTCTGTCTTAAGAGGCCTGAACTTTCTTCATAGACATGAAGCCTTTCAAATGAGTGACTCAAATACTACCTTAAAGGTCCTAAATCTTGACTCCTAACATTTTATACACAGTGAATTCCTCTTACTGGTTGCCCCTCACCTAGGCTCAGATTTGCTGGTCAACCTCTCCATTAGCCTTAGAAACTAACAAGGAAACCACATTTGCCTTGGAAATCAATTAATTAATTAATAATAAAACCTGCACATAGGAGAAGAAATGGGATTTAGGCCTGATGTGGTTAATTCAGACCATTCCATTTGTCATAAGGCAGAAAAGGAAGCTGAAAAAGTAACCTGAAGTATTAGGAGGATGATACTTTTGAAACAACACAGCAGAGATGCCCATTTCCATCTCCAGGAATCATACCAATCCTTCAAATAGCTAAGCACCCTAAAGAGTCACATTCCCCAATGAGTCACAGTGATGAAAGTTAAGATGGCTCCAGAATGCAGATTCTGAATTGGAAAATGGAAAAGAGATATTGTAATCAGGGAGACACAGTTTATTAGTTAAATAAATGTACATTGGTCCTATATCACACCTATATTGAACAAATTCTTCTGAGTGGGGTGAGTCACTTAAACACACTCAGCAGAAGTCAATGCCATATTCTTGAGTCTACATACCCCTGAAATGACAGGAACCCATGTTCCCCTTAAGGTCCTGGAAGGGAATGTAAAGTTGGTGAAGACATGGGAGTTGGACAGAAGAAGGAGTTGCTCGGGAAAGTTATTGGTTAAATAAATTATAAAATAACCATGTAATAGAACACTTAGATACACAAACGCAAAGTTGTAGACAATTTAGGATATGGAATATCTTCAAGGTATAACATCAGTAGAGAAATCACTTAACAAAGCAGGTTGACCAATACAATTATATCAGTATAGGGTGACAGAAAATGTCTAGAAGTTTAAACAGCAGTTTCAGTTATCTATTGCTATGTAACCACCCCCAAAAGTTTGTGGCTTAAAACAGAACCATTAATTAGCTCATCATTCCGGGGATTGGCAATTTGGGCTTGGCTAGGCTGAGTGGTGCTTCCGCTGATCTCACTCATGTGACAGCAGCCAGCCGGTGGCTTGGTGGGGGCTGGCTGGACCACATGGTCTCAATGAAACATCTGGCAGTTGTTGCTGTTAGCTTGGCCTCTGTCTCCAAGTGATCTTTTGTCTTCAAGCAAGCTAGTCTTAGCCTTTAGTACCTGGTGGTCTCAAGGCAGGAAGAGGGAAAGTGCAAAAGCTGCAAGACCTCCTAAGGTTTTATCTTGAAAGTCTCACTTCCACCACATTTTATTAGTCAAAGTACATCACAAGGCCCTGCCTAATTGTAACCTAGCCATTTCAGGAGAAGGAGAGCAAATACTTTCCTTTTCTGAAAAACTAAAAGAGAATAACAGCAACAACAAAATCCCTGACCTTGAGCTTGGTTTTCAGATATGCTCCGTAACATTTTCCTTTCCCCAGGGCTCTTCTTTCAGAGAGCTGCACTGCAGGGGAAGGGTGAAGAGAAGGGGAGTAAGGACTCATGAGACACCAGACCTTTCTTAGAGCATGAACTGGCTAAACTGGAAGAAATTCTTCAACACCACCCAAGCTCAGTCATCTACCACGCGCATACTCAGATGCAAGTAAAGGGGAGATGGGAGTACTACTAACCTTTCTTAGTATCAAAGGGAAAGGCCAGGGTCACTGATAACCAGAGCTGAAACTTTCTCTAAGTTAACAGCAAGTTTCCTGGGGAGACAGCTTTGGAAATGATGTGGTTCTGAAACATGGAACTTGACCTCAGCTCCCAAAGGAGATCCTCTGAGAAAGGATTCCTACTCCTAGGGTCTCTACAGGTCTTTCTAGGACTCTGCCTAAGGGACACTCCCAGCTCCAAAACTCATTCCAAACACAGGTTTGTGCTTTCTTGCTTGTATATAACCTTTATCCCACCACTCAAATATCTGACTCCCCTTTTTGTGACCATTTCTCTGCAGCTGGTGTCCTGGCTATAAAGTGGGAGAAAAGAGAAAGCAGTGATAAAAGGATACAGATACTAAGAAACAATAGAACCTAAAATTGGCCCCTAGGCAAGCAACACTCACTCCACTGATACCCACTTTTGTGTTAAGCACTGGAGTCTGGGCACTGGAGGTGGAGGTGCTGACAAAAGCAGCTCAGGCCGTGATTCAGGGCAACTCCGGTTAATAAAGGTATCGTCGTCTTGACAAGCACAGATACTCTCTCAGGGAGATCTTCAACAGATCGCCTCAGTCCCGAAGTTAAACCAGAACTGCAGAAATGAAGTTCTACCCCGTGACACAACCAAACTCCCACCTGGTCACAGAATTAAAATCCTCGTCCAGGGCTTCCCTGGTGGCGCAGTGGTTGAGAGTCCGCCTGCCGATGCAGGGGACATAGGTTCGTGCCCAGGTCCGGGAAGATCCCACATGCCGCGGAGCAGCTGGGCCCGTGAGCCATGGCCGCTGGGCCTGCGCGTCCAGAGCCTGTGCTCCACAATGGGAGAGGCCACAGCAGTGAGAGGCCCGCGTACTGCAGAAAAAAAAATAATAATAAAATAAAAGCCTCTTCCACCACACTAGGTAACAACAGCATCGTCTTCTGAAGGGCAGTCTCAAGCCCCACAGTGTCACCTACCTCAACATCACAGTAGATCACAGTCACCCAAAGGGTCCCGCATCTTGCACCAGTCACGGCCTTATCACCGCACACACACCCCGCCTCGTTACTGCCACAAACGCTCACACACTCTTATACACGCCTACACAGGCCTGAGCTCCAGGCTCCACACGCCCTGCGTGCGCCAGAGGGTGGGGGCTTCCTCACCGTGAGTGCCCGCCGTGCCCAGACTCAGGTTACCAGTCGGAGCGCGACGACCGAGAGGACCTCAGAAGAGAATCAGAGATGAACCAAAGATCAAACCTGCTTTTCAAAAGCAGCTCAGGGGCTGTGGGAAATGTAGTTCAAGACCGCAAAAACCCGGATGTCGAGAAGGGGGCCGGGGACGCGGCGGCGAAGAAGGAGCCGCGGAGACTCTTGGGAGGTAGAGCCCGCGCCGGAGTGCGCAAGCGCAGATGGCTGGCCAGTAGTCGAAGGTGAGGCTGGTGGGTCGTGCTGGCGCTGGGCAGGCTGGTGATTGTGGTACCCGGTGGCAATTGCCGAGCAGGGAGGTGGGAACGAGGACTGGGAAAAGCGAGGAAAAAAGAGAGAACCTGGGCTGAGAGAAGGCCTGGGAGGAAAGCGAGGAGGGAAGCAAGAACCTAGGCAGGGGAAGGAACTGGGAGCCAGGGCTGGGAACGCCGAGGAGGGAACAGGGAGTCCGAGGCGGGTGTAAGCTCGGCCTGGCACACACAGGCGTTCTGTTTGTGTAGCTTTTTGTGCCTGGTCTTGTGTGTGTGTGTGGAACGTGTGTTACTCTGTGTAAAGTTATGGAACCTATTGTTTATGAAAGTGAGAGGGTGTCTGTGTGTGTCTAATTTTTAAATTAGGTGCCAGTAGATTTGTGTTTGAGACTGTATGCGACTTTGGAGAGGCAACAGTAAGGGGTTTGTGAGTAAAATTTTGCAGCTTTGTGTAGAATTATGTAATGGGCTCTGAGAGATTATGCATGAATTGTGTCTATGGGATTGGGATTGTGTAGTGGATGATATAACTGTGAATATGTCAAATTTTGAAGTATTTGTGCACACAAGTAATTGCACGATTCACGGTGACTGGGAATGTGTCTGGCTCATTGTGTGACTAAGATGGAGCATTTGAGAAAGTAGATGCAAGACTAGTTAAGTACTATGTATTGTTTAGATTGTCTGAATATTGTCCATCTTATATGCCTGTAGAATTTGACTTTGGCAATTAGACAAGTAAAAAAAAAAAACTAGAGATTTTAAAAACGGAGAGAAGGAGGTAAAATTAAAATAATTTTCAGATGGAACAACTGTATATTGCGAAACCCCATATTGACTAATGACCAGTATGTTGACATAAGTAGAACATCATTAGGAGAACACAAAAAACTTTCTCCCATAACTGCTACTCTCAGAATTCCTATTTGGGTGAATTCCTGGACAATAAAGTTTCAATAATTTCTAAAGTCATTGTGAAGATAAAAAATCTGTTGAACATTTAAACACAAGATCAGTCTCATTTAGCTGAATAAAGTGTTCACTGTAGAAATCAATACTTGTAAATTGTTTTTTTTAATTTAATTTTATTTATTTTTTAAAATAAATTTATTTATTTATTTTTGGCTGCATTGGGTCATCGTTGCTGTGTGTGGGCTTTCTCTAGTTGCGGAGAGCGGGGGCTACTCTTCGTGGCGATGCGCGGGCTTCTCATTGTGGTGGCTTCTCTTTGTTGCAGAGCACGGGCTCTAGGCACACGGGCTCAGTAGTTGTGGCGCACAGGCTCATTGGTGGCGCTAGAGCTTAGTAGCTCTGCAGCATGTGGGATCTTCCCGGAACAGGGCTCAAACCTGTGTCCCCTGCATTGGCAGGTGGATTCTTAACCACTGTGCCACCACGGAAGTCCCACTAGTTTTAAAAGCAGAAACTCTCCCTCCTGTTGGAAGTCTGCTGCACGAAAGAAAACATGATCAGTTTCTTCTCTAATTCCTCAACCTCTATTTTGTCCCCCCTTTACTCCCTCTAGGTTGATAGTCTCCAGCTGGAATGGATTGGGAGCTGGAAAAGAGAAGTCAGGGACAAGAAGAGGCTAACATGACTGGTACCGTTATAATTTAGTGTAAGTCATATTTACCTTCTGAGAGACCCCACTGCTGGGAACTTCCAAATACAGTTCCCTTTTCATGGGCATGGACACTTCTCTAGATGCCTCCTCTTGGCATGCAGTGGCCCACCTACTCTGGTAGGTCTTGTTCTCTCCCTTCAGTCGTCTTGGACAGGATCCAAACCAACCTAGGCATGCTTCATCCGTGGGTTCCCCATCTGGAGCTCAGGTGCTAATTAGCCACTTTAGTCACCACAACCCTGCTCCCCCCCCCCCACCGCCCAAATCCTGGAAACATGTACATTTCCCCCCCAAATTCTCTCACCACTTTGATTTATAGTGGCATCAGGGTCTGAGGAGCCCCTTGTTTATTATAAGGGAGTGAGAAGCACCTACTTTTCTCCCCCCTAGAAAACTATGTTCTAAAAATAATTTGCTCTTAAAGAGACATTCCGTTTTCTCAGCCTCTCGAAGTAGGAGGTAAATTAATGGTAGCAAAACTTTACAGTCAGCTGCTTTACAAGACTTTATCTAAGAATGAGGGACAATTGAAAGATTGTTTTGCCTACCATCTTTGGGACATCTGCTGAGTCTGAGGCAGAAAAATTTCTAAGTTACCATCCTGTTCAAAACAATGACAACAGTTAGAAAACTCAGAGGTTTGCTGGAAAAGACATTAACAAATCAATAGGTTTCATATATGTGTGTGCATATGTGTATATATGCATCAAAAAACTATGGAAAGTTGCCAGTGGCCATCAAAATATAAGATACAAAAGATAGCATGATGTATAAAAAAATTTTTGATGTCCCTAAGGGACTCAAAAATTAAAGACTTAAATAAAAGGACCAGGGATACATGATAAATTCTCAAAACTCCCTAACATTTCATGGAGTTTCATTAAAATTTCAGTAAAATTTTTTAACTTTCTGAAGTTCTTAGGAGAAAATGAACAAGACAGAAATTGTTAAAGAAAAATAATGAAGGGGGAAGTAAGCCTACCTGATACTAAAATATGTTTTAAAACTGTAATAACTGCAGAGTAATCCTGGCAATTAAATGAACAGATCAGTGGAACTAAATACAAAGTCCAGATACACTCAAATATATAAAGGAAATAAAGTGTATGATAAAGAAAAATTATAAAAAATTAGTTTAAATAATTACAGAATTAATTTCCTTCCTTTAAAAACGATCTAATATCAATCCAGAAAATAAAAATAAGTTAATAGAAAAGTGAAAAAATTGAGACCTTTCACAGACAAGAAACTAAAGATGGATGGCGGTGGTGGCTGCCGTGGGGAGTTGGCTGCCTGGCTTGGCCTGGCTTTTATTTTAAAAACAAACAAAAATTAAGGTGCTTTTTAAATTTGTGAATAGAAGCTTATCTTCTCTCATAATAAGAAAAATAAGAACTAGAATCACAGTGTATACCTTGGTAAGCATCAGGAAGTTTGTATCAGTGGTACTCATGAGGGTATGGGGTGACAAGAATTTTCACGTATTGCTAGTCATGATGTAAATGGTAGAGCCTTAATGGAGAACAGCTTGGAAGTAGTTAATAATAGTAGGCAGGTTAGGAGAGAAAAGATAGTTCTAAAGAGGTGGGGGCTTGCTCAAAATCTAACCCATTGCCCCAGGAGCCTGTATCTCTGGCTTTGGGGATAAAATCATTTTTGTCTAGCTTATTCTCCCCCCATATTGGTGTGGGATGTATAGAGTGGACAAGCACCAAAGCAAGGGAAATGGAGTCAATCTTGAGTCGTAAGTCATAAGAGAGCTTAAAAGCATGTGTAGTGGCATGTGGCTTCTTTTCATCTTGGTTTTGCCTTCTTAGGAACCGCCCCTTTTCTAAAGAGGAGCCCAAAGGAAGATTGGTCATCTCTTGCAGATCTCAAAACCATGGCTCAGGTGAGGTGATGGTTCCTTTCTCCTTTCTGAAATAGTTTTTTGTTGTTGTTTTTAAGAATATTTGAGCATTTCCCTTTCTTGTACTAAAATCCTCCTGTTTTATATTCCCCTTCAGGAAAGCAGTCCCCACTTGTTCCCGTATTGATCAGATAAGCTTTTACCTTCCACGAGTGCTCATTCTAATTTTAAGCAGTGTTCACACATTAAGTGGGTATAATCATTCAACATCTTTTCTCAGTGTTCTCCCAGAAGCAGTGCTAGAACAAAAATGCATTTCCTCAAATTAAATGAGAATATATTACTTCATGAACCTGTCTTGCAAAGATAAAAACAGTCAAGATGGAGATGGAATTGATAGATTGCTATTAGTTAAGTGGCAAGAAATCCTGTCTTGAGGCTTTGAGACTAGAGCTATGCTTTGGCAGATTGTACAAAAACCAAGAATCCTGTATTTCTCCTCTCGGATCCTTGAATTCTGCTCATAACTGCTAATAATTCCTAAAAATCTGTGGTATGTGTATAGATTTATTCCTGTTTTTCAATTTCTTCTAATTTTATGTTCACATGCAAGAGAAGTAAATGAATATACTTAGATCACCATACTGAACTAGGAGTGTAACTCATGAAATAGTCTGCTCTTGATTTCAAAGACATTATTCTGGTTCTTTCTTTCAGAAAATTCATCTTTATACCTGGACCTCTTTTTTTTTTTAATTTTTATTGGAGTATAGTTGATTTACAATGTTGTGTTAGTTTCAGGTGTACAGCAAAGTGAATCAGTTATACATATACATATATATGTCCACTCTTTTTTTAGATTCTTTTCCCATATAGGCCATTACAGAGTAGAGTTCCCTGTTCTATACAGTAGGTTCTTATTAGTTATTTTATGTGTAGTAGTGTGTATATGTCAGTCTTAATCTCCCAATTTATCCCTCCCTGCCTTATCCCCTGGTAACCATAAGTTTATTTTCTGTATCTGTGACTCTATTTCTGTTTTGTAAATAAGTTCATTTGTACCATTTTTTTAGGTTCCACATATAAGCGATATCATATTATACTTGTCTTTCTGTGTCTGACTTACTTCTCTTAGTATGACAATCTTTAGGTTCACCCATGTTGCTGCAAATGGCATTATTTTGTTCTTTTTTATGGCTGAGTAATATTCCATTGTATATATTGGACCTCTTAAATACTGGTGTTTTCCAGATTCTGTATTGGTTCTCTTCACTGTATAGTCTCCTGTTCTTATTCACAATCTACCACTATTATTTTAATGATGCTCAAATAATTTTAATCCTCAATCTCTGTTGTGGGTGTCAAAACTGTATCCAACCTCCAACTAGATACCACCTCCTGTGTCTTCCACAGATACTTCATGCACATGCCCAAGATTTACCTCATTATCTCCTACCATTCTAGTCTTTCTTTTTTTCCCCTCAACCTGCTTATGGGCCCAGCCCCTACCCACCTGCTAACACAGCTAAATTTGAGTTAAGTGTCTCTTTTCCACTGCACAACCATTTAGTGGTGAATCTTATTCCTTATATTTCAGTTCCCTTTATCTCCACTGATATCATCATGGGTGTCTCTCTCATACTGGTAACTTATCTTCCCATTTAACACCTTTGCTCCTTTTCCCATCCTCCAAGTGCTCATCCCAGTGCTCCCTTATGGATGTTTGTGTTGCTTACACTTTTCTGTTTAACTCTGTGTGTGTGTGTGTGTGTGTGTGTGTGTTTTAAAATAAACATGACATAAAATTTTATTATTTTAACCATCTTTAAGTATATAATTCAGTTCCATTAAGTACATTCACAACGTTGTATAACCATCACCAGTATCTATTTCCAGAACTTTTTCACATCCCAAACAGAAACTCTGTACCAATGACATTAAACAATTAACTCTTATCTTACAGTTTTCATAGAATTAGACCTGAAGCACATTAGAAGAATGTTTAAGACAGCCTATTAGGGGAGAGGAAAATATTAAAATATGCATTAATAGTTTAAATTCAAGAACAGTAATCAGTAATGATAATATAGTTTTCTAATTCATGAATATGAGGCACATCTCCTTTTATTTAGATCTTTAAATTCTCTGAGTAATGTTTTTGTTGTTATCAGTGTACCAATCTTGCAAATGTTTGTTATATTAATACCTAGGTTTTTTTAATGCTATTGTAAATACTATTCATTTTTATTTCAAATTCCCATTGTTTATTGCTAGTATATGAAAATGCAATTGATTTTTTTATATTAACCTGCATTCTCTCTAAACTTATTCTAGTAATTTTTTGGTAGATTCTTTAAGATTTTCTACATAGATAATCATGTCATGTGTGAATAATTACTGTTTTCCTTCTTGCTTTCCAATATGTATTCCTTTTATTTCTGTCTTGCTTTATTTACTACATTGTCTAGAGCCTTCAGTGCAATGTTGAATATAAGTGGTGAGAACAAACATTTATGCCTTATTCCTGACTGAGGGGAAAAACATTTAGTCTTTGACAAAGTGTAACATTAGTGACAATTTTTACGTAGATGCTCTTTATCAGATTTATCAGGTTGAAGAAGTTCTAGTTTGCGGATCATTCTTATCACAAATGGGTGTTGAATTTTGTCAAAAGTTTTTTTTGCATCTGTTGGTTTTTCTGCATTATATGGCTTTTCCCCTTTTTAAATTAACATGGTGAGTTATATTGATTAATTTTGAAGTGCTAAACCAGCTTATCCCTACGATAAACCCCACTTGGTCATGATAGATATTTTTTCATATATTGCTTGATGAATTTACAAGTTTTTCTTGAAATATCTTTGTCTAGTTTCGGTATCAAGGTAATGCTGTCTTACAGAATGAGTTGGGAAGTATTCTCTCCTCTTATTTTCAGAAAGAATTTGTGTAGAGCTGCTATTATTTCTTCCTTCAGTGTTTGTTAGAATTCACCAGTGAAGCCTTCTGAGCCTGGAGATTTCTTTGTGGGAAGGTGTTTAACTAGCAGTTCAATTTCCTTAATACAATTATGGCTATGCATGTTATCAATTTTTTTTCTTTTCAGTGAGCTTTTATAATTTGTGTCTTTCAAGGAATTGTCCATTTCGTCCAAGTTATAAAATTTATCGGCACAAAGTTGTTCAAAAATGTACTCTTTTTATCCTCTTGATGTTTGTACAGTTTGTAGCAGTGCCATTGATTCATTCCTGTTATTGGTAATTTGTGACTCACCTTTTTCCTTGGTCAGTTGGCTAGAGGTTTATCAATTTCTCTGATCTTTTCAAAGTACCAACTTTTGGTTTCATTGATTTCCTCCATTATTTTTCTGTTTCCTGTTTCTTCATTTCTGCTCTTATATTTTTATTTCCTTTCCTTTTCATTACTTTGTGTTTAATTAACTCTTTCTTATTTTGTATATGGGAGCTTATATCATTGATATGAGACTTATTTTTTCCAATAGAACATTTAATGCTATAAATTTCCCTCTAACAAATTTAGACATGTTATATTTTCATTTTCATTCAGTTGAAAATATTTCCTAATTTCTCTCATGATTTCCTTTTTGACCCATTGGTTGTTTAGAGAAAGTGTGTTTAATTTTCAAATATTTGGGGATTTTCCAGATAGCTTTCTGTCATTGATTTCTTGTTTAATTTTGTTAACAATCAGGGAACATGCTGTTTCATTCTTCTTAAATTTATGGAGACTTTTTTTGTACCACAGATTATAGTACCATCTGATGGATGTTCTGTGTGCACTTGTAGAGAATGTATATTCTAGTGTTATTGGATGGAGTATTCTCTAAATAATCAGGTCAAATTGGTTGATTAGGATGGTAAAGTCTTCAGTATCCTTATTGATCTTTCAGTCTATTTGTTATAGCGATGACAGAAAAGAAAGTCAAAATCTTACATTATAATTGTGGATTTGTCTATTTTTCCTTTTCAGTTCTATCAGTTTTTACTTAATATATTTTGAGGTTCTGTTTTTAGGTGTATTCATATTTAGGATTGTTATATCTTCTCATGAATTGACCCCCTCTATCATTATAAAATACCTTACTTGGGACTTCCTTGACTGCCCAGTGGCTAAGACTCCATGCTTCCAGTGCAGGAGACATGGGTTTGATCCCTGGTTGGGGAACTAAGATTCCCACAGCCTGCACAGTGTGGCCAAAAATAAATAAGTAAATTTAAATAAAATAAAATGCCTTGCGTAATCCCTGATAATATTCTTTGTTCTGAAATCTATTTTGTTTGATACTATTGTAACCATTCTGGTGTTCTTATGATTAATGTCTATTTTTATTTTTCTGTTGGCTGCGTTGGGTCTTCGTTGCTGCGTGTGAGCTTTCTCTAGTCACGGCCAGAGGGGGCTACTCTTCGTTGCAATGTGCGGGCTTCTCATTGCAGTGGCTTTGCTTGTTGCAGAGCACAGACTCTAAGTGCACATGCTTCAGTAGTTGCAGCACGTGGGCTCACTAGTTGCGGCGTGCAGGCTCTAGAGCTCAGGCTCAGTAGTTGTGACACACAGGCTTAGTTGCTCCGTGACATGTGGGATCTTCCCAGACCAGGGATTGAACCTGTGTCCCCTGCATTGGCAGGCAGATGGATTCTAAACCACTGTGCCACCAGGGAAGTCCCTATTTTTAATTTTTAATTTTAATTAATGTAAAATGAATTAATTTTAATTAATTATTTTCCAAAAAATGTCTTAACTGTCTTTTAATCTAGAGCATCTCCCTCCGTTTCTTTCTTGTTTTTTTTTAGTGCAGTGTAGTTGATTTTACAACATTACATACATTTCAGGTGTACAACATGGTGATTCACAGTTTTAAAAGGTTAAACTCCATTTATAGTTATTACAAGTATTGGCTATATACAATTGGCTATATACAATATATCCTTGTAGCTTATTTATTTTATACCTAGTAGCTTGTACCTCTTAATCCCCATCCCTATCTTGTTCCTCCCTCCTTCCATCTCCCCACTGGTATCCACTAGTTTGTTTTCTGTGTCTGTGAGTCTTGTTTTTGTTTTGTTGTATACATTCATTTTATTTTTTAGATTCTACATATACATGATAATGTAGTGTTTGTCTTTCTCAGTCTGACTTGCTTCACTGAACATAATACTCTCCAAGTCCATCCATATTGTTGCAAATGGCAAACTTTCGTTCTTTTTATGGCTGAGTAATATTCCAGTGCGTGTGTGTGTGTAAACACCACATCTTCTTTATCCATTCATCTGTTGACGGGCACCTAGGTTGCTTCCATAAGTAATGTTGCTGTGAACATTGGGGTGCATGTATCTTTTCAAATTAGCATTTTTATTTTTTTCAGGTACATACCGAGGATTGGAATTGCTGGGTCATGTGTTAGTTCTATTGATAGTTTTAGTTTTTGTTTTTCCTAGTGGCTGCACCAATTTACATTCCCACCAACAGTGTATAAGGGTTCCCTTTTCTCCACATCCTTGTCAACATTTGTTGTCTGTGGTTTGTTTTTTTGTGTGTGTGTGGTATGCAGGCCTCTCACTGTTGTGGCCTCTCCCGTTGCAGAGCACAGGCTCCAGATGCGCAGGCTCAGCGGCCATGGCTCACGGGCCTAGCCGCTCCGCGGCATGTATGATCTTCCCGGACTGGGGCACGAACCCATGTCCCCTGCATTGGCGGGTGGACTCTCAACCACTGTGCCACCAGGGAAGCCCCAGCCTGTGGTCTTTTTGATGATAGCCATTCTTACAGGTGTGAGATGATATCTCACTGTGGTTTTGATTTGCTTTTCTCTGATGTTAGTGATGGTGAGTATCTTTTCATGTGCCTGTTGTCCATCTCTATGTTTTCTTTGGAAAAATGTCCATTTAATCTAATGCTATTGTTTAATTGGTTTTGTTTTGGTTTTTGGGTTTTTTTGATATTGAGTTGTATAAGCTGCTTATATTTTGGATATTAACCCCTTATTGGTCATATCATTTGCAAATATTTTCTCCCATTCTGTAGGTTGCCTTTTCATTTTGTTGATGGTTTCCTTTGCTGTGCAAAAGCTTTTAAAGTTTAATTACGTCCCATTTGTTTATTTTTACTTTTGTTTCCTTTGACTTAGGAGACAGATCCAAAATAATATTTCTACAAATTATATCAGAGTGTTTTTCTGCCTATGTTTTCTTCCAGGAGTTTTATGGTTTTAGTCTTACATGTAGGTCTTTAATCTATTTTGAGTTTATTTTTATATATGGTGTTAGAAAATATTCTAATTTAATTCTTTTACACGTAGCTGTCCAATTGTCCCAGCAACCCTTACTGAAGAGACTGTCTTTTCTCCATTGTATATTCTTGCCTCCTTTGTCATAGATTAATTGACCATAAGTTCATGGGTTTATTTCTAGGCTCTCTATTCTGTTCCATTGATCTGTGTGTCTGTTCTTTTTTTTTTTTTTTTTCCCAGTATGTGGGCCTCTCACTGTTGTGGCCTCTCCCATTGTGGAGCACAGGCTCCAGACGTGCAGGCTCAGCGGCCATGGTCCACAGGCCCAGCTGCTCTGCAGCATGTGGGATCTTCCCAGACCAGGGCATGAACCCGTGTCCCCTGCATCAGCATGCAGACTCTCAACCACTGCACCACTAGGGAGGCCCTGTGTGTCTGTTCTTAGCCTGTAGTGTACTGTCTTGAGTACTGTGTTTGTAGTATAGTCCGAGGTCAGGGAGTATGATACCTACAGATAGAACTGTCTCAAGATTCTTTTGGCTATTCGAGGTATTTGTGTTTCCATACAGTTTTAAAATTATTTATTCTAGTTCTGTGAAAAATGCCATTGGTATTTTTTTTGTTTTTTCTGGCTGCGTCACACAGCATGTGGGATCTTAATTCCCTGACCAGCGATCAAACCTGCACCCTCCTGTGTTGGAAGCACAGAGTCTTAACCACTGGACCACCAGGGAAGTCCCGCCATTGGTATTTTGTTAGGGATTGCATTGAATCTGTAGATTGCCTTGTGTAGTATGGTCATTTTAACAGTATTAATTCTCCCAGTCCATGAACCTGGTACACCTTTCAACCTGTTTCTGTCATCTTCGATTTCTTTCATCAGTGTCTTAATAGTTTTTCAAATACAGGTCTTTTACCTCCTCAGGTAAGTTTATTCCTAGGTATTTCATTCTTTTTTACGTGATTGTAAGTGGAATTGTTTCCTTAATTTCTCTTTCTGGTAGTTCATTGTTAGTGTATAAAAATGCAACATGTTTCTGTATATTAATTTTGTATCCTGCAACTTTATCAAATTCATGGATGAATTCTAGTTTTTTTGGTAGCATCTTTAGGGTTTTCTATGTATAGTATCATGTCATCTGCAGTGACGGTTTTACTTCTTCCTTTCCAATTTGAATTCCTTTTATTTCTTCTTTTGTCTGATTGCTGTGGCTAGGACTTTCAATACCATGTTGAATAAAAGTGGGGAGAGTGGGCATCCTTTTCTTGTTCCTGATCACTTTCAGCTTTTCACCATTGAGAATGATGTTTGCTGTGGGCTTATCATATGACTTTATTATGTTGAGTCATGTTCCCTCTATACCCACTTTCTTGAGAGTTTATTTTATCATAAATGGATATTGAATTTTGTCAAAAGCTTTTTTTGCATCTATTGAGATGATTATATGGTTTTTATTCTTCAGTTTGTTAATGTGGTATATCACATGGATTGATTTACGAATATTGAACCATCCTGGCATCCCTGAGTTAAATCCTACTTGGTTATGGTGTATGATGCTTTTAATGTATTGTTGAATTCAGTTTGCTATTATTTTGTTGAGGATCTTTGTATCTGTGTTCATCAGTGTTATTGGCTTGTAATTTTCTTTTTTTTGTGATGTCTTTGTATAGTTTTGGTATCGGGGTGACACTGCCTTGTAGAATCAGTTTGGAAGTGTTCATTCCTTTGAAATTTTTGGGAATAGTTTGTGAAGGATATGTGTTAACTCTTCTTTAAATGTTCGTTAGAATTCACCTGTGAAGCCATCTAGTCTTGGAATTTTGTTTGTGGGGAATTTTCTTATTATTGATTCAGTTTCATTACTGGTAATTGGTCTGTTCATATTTTCTATTTCCTGGTTCAGTCTTGGGGGATTGTGCATTTCTAAGAATTTTTTCCATTGCACATTTAAGGCATGTTCATTGTTTTTTAGACATAATGCCATTGCACATTTAATAGACTACAGTATAATGTAAATATAACTTTTATATGCACTGGGTAACCAAAAAATTCGTGTGACTCACTTTATTGCAATAATCGCTTTATTGCAGTGGTCTAGAACTGAATCTGCAATATCTCTGAGATATGCCTGTATTTACAAGGTTACCAATTGCTCCTTTTTCTGTTTCTAGTCTGCTACTGAGCCTACATAGTGAATTTTTCATTTCAGTTACTGTACTCTAGAATTTTCACTTTGTGCTTTTTTAGCAGTTTATGTTTCAAGATTCTATGCCAGGTTTTCATTACTTCTTTGGATACATTTAGAACAGCTGTTTTGAAGCCTTTGCGGCAAAATCCAATACCTGGGTCCACTAGGAATTAGTTTCCATGAACTTTTTCTGCATATGGGTCATATTCCCTCTCTTCTTTTTCTGTTTTGTTTTGTTTACATGTCTAATTTTTGCTAGAAACCAGAATGTCATGAGTAATATGTTATAGTAATATGAATTCTGTATGTCTGTTTTTCTTTTTTTTAACATCTTTATTTGAGTATAACTGTTTTACAATAGTGTGTTAGTTTCTCCTTTACAACAAAGTGAATCAGTTATACATATACATATGTTTCCATATCTCTTCCCTCTTGCGTCACCCTCCCTCCAACCCTCCCTATCCCACCCCTCTAGGTGGTCACAAAGCACAGAGGTGATCTCCCTGTGTATGCGGCAGGTTCCCACTAGCTATCTAATTTACATTTGGTAGCGTGTATATGTCCCTGCCACTCTCTCACTTTGTCACAGCCCACCCCATATCCTCAAGTCCATGCTCTAGTAGGTCTGTGTTTTATTCCCGTCCTACCACTAATCTCTTCATGACATTTTTTTTTCTTAGATTCCATATATATGTGTTAGCATACGGTATTTGTTTTTCTCCTTCTGGCTTACTTCACTCTGTATGACAGACTCCAGGTCTATCCACCTCATTACAAATAACTCAGTTTCATTTCTTTTTATGGCTGAGTAATATTCCATTGTATATATGTGCCACATCTTCTTTATCCATTCATCTGTTGATGGACATTTAGGTTGCTTCCATGTCCTGGCTATCGTAAATAGAGCTGCAGTAAACATGTATGTCTGTTTTTCTGAGGATTATTGTTTTTTGTTGTTGTTGTTCTAGCAGATGATTAACTTGCTTGGAATCAAACTTCAAACTCTGCCCTCCCTGCCCCTCCACCTCCACCCCAAGTGTGAAGCAGCTGATAGCTAGGTCCCTTAAGCTTCCACCTGCTGCTTTTTACCCTGGTCCCATGATGGGATGTAGATTCCCACTGTGTTCATGTACTTTAGCTCTCAAAGAATTTGGTATATAATTATACTTAGCTTTGGGGGCTGACTTTCTGCAGTTCTCTTTCTTTCAGTGTTTCACCCCTTATACTTCCTACTGCTTTTTGTTAGCTCCAGCTTCTGACACATCAGTCCATTAAGGCTTCAGTTTTCTTCTGCTTAAGCTATGAGCAGGTTGTGGAATGCTGTTAATCAAAAATGCAGAAATCTCCAAATTCACTAGGTACACTTCTGTTTTTCAAAACTCTTTTCTGGTGTCTTTCTGTTTGCTCTTTGCTAAGCCTCCTGCAACCTGGAGTTATGGCAGAGTTTATACTCAGATTTGGGGTCACATTTTTCCTGTAGTTCTCTCACTTCCAGAATGTATCACTAAATCTCCAGCTCATCTGCCAGCCCTCAATTCTGTCCCTGTCACCTTTGAGGAAGCTCTTCACCTGAAGAGCTATGGGCTTTGGGGTACCTTCATGCAAAAAACCCACAAACCTAACAATTCTTACTCATTGCTGCCCTTTAAGGATAAAGTCTCCTCCAATTTTTGCTTGACCAATTCACTCTATTATTACTGGATGCCCAAAGTCACTCCCATGCATTTTAAAACTATATTCTTCCTGCATAACACATTAATCTTGAAGAGGAAAAAATTTACCTCCTCAGTGAAGCCTGAAAAATTGTTCTGCCCTTATAATACACTGTTACCTTGTACATACTTCTGTTATAGTAACCATAATACCTTCTTGTAGATTTGTGTTGACACATATTTTCTTGAAGGTATGTGTTACATGCTTTGAGGTTGTAACTTGTGAACAGGGACAGCGTTTTGTATATCTTGGCACCCTAGTAAACGAGTCCAATTTGGGGTTACAAAGTGACTTCACAATAAACATTTTTAGAATGAGTTATTAAATAAATTTGGTGGCAAGTACTTCTACCTTGATTTTTGTTTCCCTTACTATTTAAATCACAAAACAAGAAAAATGGTAGGAATTCTTTACAAGTTTTCATAAGAATGCCACAAAGGAACAGGATCAAAACTAGTCCCCAATTTCTCGTCAATTTTTTCTGATCACAGTCCCAAACCATTACAGGGATCAGTGTCATTCAAAGATGTGACTGTGGACTTTAGTCAGGAGGAGTGGCAGCACCTGGATCCTGCTCAGAAGATGCTATACATGGATGTGATGTTGGAAAACTATTGCCATCTCGTTTCTGTGGGTAAGAAAAACTCTCTTTGAAACTTTCATTAGCATGCATTTCCTTTCAAGGTGCCTAAAATATGTGTGATCTTGATTTCAGGGATAAGAGGTGATGCATTCTTTTTGGTTGACAGAAAGGGTGATTGTGTCTTCACTTGCATAGTGTAAGGTGTTAAATTTACTGTTACACAAAGGAGTATCTTAATTTGCAGTACTGAAAATTCACCTTATTGATTTTTCAAAGGTATTGATGCCTAAGCAACTTAATCCAAATCTTCCCTTAATCAGGGTGTCACATGACCAAGCCTGACGTGATCCTCAAGTTGGAACGAGGAGAAGAGCCTTGGACATCGTTTACAGGTCATACCTGTTTAGGTGAGTTTCTGACTCTCAGGCAGATGAAATCTAGTGGAAAATAAATTCAGAGTGGTCACGTGGTGGGTGACACCTTTGAAATATTTTGGTAGTGGCTTTTTAAAGGTTCCTAACTGTTGAAACGACTATTGTGCCTGCAAAAAATTTAAATCACTTTCAAATGTCACTCTCTCTATATAATAGACTTCCTTAGTTTGCTTGGTGTTACCAAAGATAGTTGCCACTCTTAATCAAAATTAAGCCTTCCTTCTTTTAGATCTTTTTCCTTCCTTCTTATAGATCTTTTTTCTTGATTTGTATCCTTTTTTAGCTTTCTCGGTCCCTTATCTTTTAGCCATTGAATAGATTTCTTTTAGGCATTTTAAAATCTATCTTTAAGAAAGAAAATATTCTTGGCTAATATTTCTCTTCTTAGTTGCTTTTTCTTTCCCTTTCTTTTATAGTATTTCAGATTTGTTTTATGCTAACTCTAAGTTCCCATTCTCACCATGAGTCTAGCTATTAATTTTAAAGCTCACTCGCCTTGGCCCAGACTGATAATTCCATAGTTACCATTTTCTTCCATTAAACTTTCATGGTTCATTGTTATATGGCTGATCATCTTTCCTGAAATCATCCCTTGGTTTGGGTAAAACACTGAATTGTTCTTATCCTGATTCTCTAAGTGATTATTTATTTTCAACTTAGTCTGTTTTTTTTAACCACTCTGGCCATATTGTCTGGAACAGTACCTCATACATAATAGTCACACAACTTTATTTTTTTATGTATATTGTTTCATTGGACTCTCAGTCTTATTTCTCTAACTTGTCCTCAAGAGATCTACCTTTCAATTATAGTAGTCTCATCCACTCTCAGAACTTAAGCTCCTTGTTTTATGTGTTTTATGTGTAATACCAGCATACTCAGCACAGTCCTCCCACCTTCACTCTAGTTCTTCACAAGTTCTGCACTATGATGCCTCACCTGTTTTGTGACAATAAGTTGAAAATGAAAATCACCAACTTACCTAGCTCTTAAATTCTTTCCCATTAACTATTTCCAAATTATTTTATTCCTGCCATGATACCAGCTTGATTGTCTCTGTCATAATCTCTTGTGGATCTCTTCACAATTTGTGTTTATCAGCCTGTGAAATATATTTACATCCTCCCATATTTTCATTTTTACTCACATCATACAAAATGACAACTACCTTATTTCATGTCTTGCATATGGTAATTACAATTTGGTTTATATATATATATATATATATATATATATATATATATATATATATATATATATATAGTCTGTGTGGTACGTAGGCCTCTCACTGTTGTGGCCTCTCCCGTTGCGGAGCACAGGCTCTGGACGTGCAGGCCCAGCAGCCATGGCTCATGGGCCTAGCCACTCAGCAGCATGTGGGATCTTCCTGGACCAGGGCACAAACCTGTGTCCCCTGCATCGGCAGGTGGACCCTCAACCCACTGCGCCACCAGCCCTTTGCTATAATTTTTGTCCTAATCTTTTCAATTTATATTGTTACTTTCCTGACAAGCTATATCATCACTTGTTCCCCACTACTTATTATTATAGGAAATTGAAATTCTCCTTCATACAAGGACTACTATAATAAGCCCTCATCTGGTCTTTTCAACTTTATTTCTCTCTTTTGTGGAAAATGCTTGCTAATTTCCACTTCATCTAGTCTCCTAAATGTTCTCTATACGTGTAGAGTCTGTCATGATGTCTACTTTTCATTGTGTTCACCCTTCCGTATAGGGTATATCTTTGAAGTCTTGAGATTTCTTCTCCTTTCTATTCCTTGACTACTCCCCAACATGTCCACCTTTCCTTTTTCTGAATTTCCATGCTGCTTACTAACTGTAACACACATACAGCTCTTGGATGTTATATAATTTGATACTCGATTATACATTGTTTATGCTTAAGGATTCTTTCTTTCAAAGATAAGATACTCTGTATCTTCTTTGCCATAGTATGCAACATTTTCAGTAGTCAGTAGTTGCTTCATTTTCTGTTTATGGAGCTATACAGGGGAGATCTCTTTTTCTTCCATTCATAAAGTATGTACTGATAAGTCCTTTCAGAAGTACTTGCTCAGGCCATGGCTCTGTACATTCTGATTCAAATGGTTGGATTCTAACAAACACTACCTATCTGTGATATGCAGTGTTAATAATGTAAATTCAGAAGAGTACAAAGGTGATAACCAATAAAGTATTCCTTTATGAGAAAGGATTACTGTCAAAGTCTGCATTTTTCATGAAATATTTATGACACAGTGTAAGCTTGTAAAAAGATTTGTTAAAATTATTTTTCTAGACCATAATTATTTTCAAGTTATAAAGAAATAATGAATAAAGTGGTGGTGGGATATATGTGAAGGGTTTTGATATCATGGAGTAGTAACATTTTCTTGAAGATTCTCTAAATATGATTAGAAATAAGACTGGAAGGCAAGTCAACTGATTAAAAGAACATGAGCAAAAGCATGTGATTAGGGATAAGGGAGGCACTTATAGGGCAGTAAATATTAGGCTTTGATTGTTATGGGTGAGATTTTTCAGATATGTGGACAACCCTGAAAACTTGTTTGAATATAAAAAGTAAGTCTAGGGGCTTCCCTGGTGGCGCAGTGGTTGAGAGTCCGCCTGCTGATGCAGGGGACTCAGGTTCGTGCCCTGGTCCGGGAGAATCCCACATGCCGTGGAGTGGCTGGGCCCGTGAGCCATGGCTGCTGAGCCTGCGCATCTGGAGCCTGTGCTCCGCAACGGGAGAGGCCACAACAGTGAGAGGCCCGTGACTGCAAAAAATAAATAAATAAAAATTTAAAAATAAATAAATAAATAAAAGTAAGTTTAGGTAATGTAAAGTTTTGTTTACAGGAGAAATTCCTTGTATGTTAGTATTGTGGGTAATGGACTCAAGGAAGAAATAGATTTTTGAACCTAGATTTAACATTGTTTCACTAGATGTGGATGATTGCAAAGCAAAAGAATCAAATATAATTCTAAATTTATACGAGAAATAAAGGTTAAGATTAATGAGTGATTTAGAACCAGAGTGAACAATCTTTCTGGTCCCCCATATGGAAAACTGGAGTTAAGAATGTTACTGTATTGGGGAAAGACTTGAATCTTTCTTTAAACCTCTAAGTTAGCACTTGAAAAGAAGAATAGTTATAACTAATGGTCATGAGAGTTTTGTTATGGAACAATTCTGAAAGAAAATAATAAAAACAGCAACCTGAATACACTGGTGAACATACCCCTAGTCTGTTTTAAAGTTCCTTTTGGGAGTGTTTTCCTAGTATTTCCCTCACAAGAAAAAATGATCCCCAGCTATATAAACACTAGGAAAATAGTTGATGCTTGGAAAGATTTATTGGTGGGTGTGTGGAAAGAGGGTGGTGGAACAACTGGAAGTATTTTACCTCACAGTCTAGGGATGAATATTTAAAAGTATAGGCTCAGGGGGATTCCCAGGTCATCCAGTGGTTAGGAATCCACACTTCTGTTGCAGGGGGCGCGGGTTCAGTCCCTGGTCAGGGAACTAAGATCCCACATGCCACATGGTGCGGCATAAAGAAATAAAGAAGTAAAAGTATAGGCTCTGATCTGTGTCCTCCAGATGCCTTCCTCTAAAACTTTCCCTGAACAAACTTTTCTGCTAATTTTTCTTGTTCATCCTACTTAAATCTTAATGCTCTTGGAAGGTTCACTTCATTGCCTCTGAATCCACCTATCCAAGCATGAATACCTCTTCCACTATTCTTTTGTCTCTTCTCCTTACTGCTTCGTGTGTTTGTTTCACTTTCTGTATGAAGTTCTGGTGCAAAATGCAAATGTTACTAGTGTTCATTACTTTTCATCTTTTTCCACACTGAGGCAGAGTTTTTAATTTAGGTTCCATGTCTTCTCCCAGGCAAGGAATAATTTGTCCTTGGTCTTTTTTGGCCTCATGTACTAGACCCTATTACAATTCCTTTCCATAGCAAATATGTGAAGATTCACAGATTGTTATTAATTATATTCTTTCCTAGAAGAAAAGTGGAAAGCTGAAGACTTTTTAGTGAAATTCAAGGAACAACAAGATAAGTTGTCTAGATCAGTTGTATTAATCAACCATAAAAAACTGATTAAGGAGAACAGTAGTGCATATGAAAAGACATTTACTTTAAGCAAAAACCCTATTAATTCAAAAAAACTACCTCCTGAATATGACACTCATGGAAAGATTTTTAAAAATGTTTCAGAATTAATCATCAGTAATCTAAGTTCTACAAGAAAGAGACTTAGTGAGCATAATGGATATGGGAAATCACTCCTCAATACTAAGCCAGAGACAGCTCACTCTGGAGTCAAATCCCATAATCAACATGGTAGGACTGTCAGTCATAATGAAATGATTATGCAATATCATGAGATAGAAACTTCAGCACAGTCATTTGGATATAATGACTGTGAAAAATCCTTCCTTAAAAAAGGAGGCCTAATTACACATAATAGAGCTTACAGAAGGGAAAAACCATCTGAATATAATAAAAGGAGAAGAACAACCAATATTGAAAAAAAGCATATATGCACTGAATGTGGGAAGTCCTTCTGCAGGAAATCAGTATTGATTCTGCATCAGGGAATTCACACAGAGGAAAAACCCTACCAATGTCATCAATGTGGAAATTCATTTAGAAGGAAATCATATCTCATTGATCATCAGAGAACTCACACTGGAGAGAAACCCTTTGTTTGTAATGAATGTGGTAAGTGCTTCCGCCTGAAAACAGCCCTCACTGATCATCAGAGAACACATACAGGGGAGAAATCATATGAATGTCCACAATGTAGGAATGCCTTCAGATTGAAGTCACACCTCATTCGTCATCAGAGAACTCACACAGGAGAGAAACCATATGAGTGTAATGACTGTGGGAAGTCTTTCCGCCAGAAGACAACACTCTCCCTACATCAGAGAATTCATACAGGAGAGAAACCCTATATTTGTAAAGAATGTGGGAAGTCCTTTCACCAGAAGGCAAATCTTACTGTACATCAGAGAACTCATACGGGGGAAAAGCCCTATATTTGTAATGAATGTGGGAAATCCTTCTCCCAGAAGACAACCCTCGCTCTTCATGAGAAGACTCATAATGAAGAGAAACCTTATATTTGTAATGAGTGTGGAAAATCCTTCCGCCAGAAGACAACCCTTGTGGCACATCAGAGAACACATACAGGGGAAAAATCCTATGAATGTCCTCACTGTGGGAAGGCTTTTAGAATGAAGTCATACCTCATTGATCATCACAGAACTCACACAGGAGAGAAACCATATGAATGTAATGAATGTGGGAAATCCTTCAGTCAGAAGACAAATCTCAATCTACATCAGAGAATTCATACAGGAGAGAAACCCTATATTTGTAATGAGTGTGGGAAGTCTTTTCGCCAGAAAGCAACCCTCACTGTACATCAGAAAATACATACAGGGCAGAAATCCTATGAATGCCCTCAGTGTGGGAAAGCCTTTAGCAGGAAATCATATCTCATTCATCATCAAAGAACTCATACAGGAGAGAAACCATACAAGTGTAATGAATGTGGGAAGTGCTTCCGCCAGAAGACAAACCTCATTGTACATCAGAGAACTCATACAGGGGAGAAGCCTTATATTTGTAATGAGTGTGGTAAGTCCTTCAGTTATAAGAGAAACCTTATTGTCCATCAAAGAACTCACAAGGGAGAAAACATGGTAATGCAGTAATAAATGATGTGATTTCTTTGAGTAGCCTTTTTAAGTTATTGTAAAACTTTAGTTTTTTTAAAAGCATGCTTAACATGTGAATAAGGTAATTTTAATCACAAATGTAATAATAATTATTAATTTAATGTACAATACCACATAACTATTTATCTACTGTTTACTAGCATATGAAATGGATATGATCATTGATATTGAACTCTTATCAGCAATGAAGCTAATTTTTTACATTTTCAAGTTCTCCTGCTGACTCAGTTTATTTTTTAAAATTCTTATATAATACATGCAGAAGCAAGATACCAAGTGGTTTTAAGTATCAGTCTCCATAAGAGGAAGAAATTATGAAGTATATTTCTCATTGCACTCTGCGGAATAAAAGTTAGTTGTTACTTCCCCAAAGATTACCACTTCCCTGGCTTTTAACATGAAATAGTTTTTGCATGTCTTTAAACTTTATATATATTTTATTATACATTACAAATTCTTTTATGTCTTATTTCACTCAACACTTTAAAGATTCATACATTATTGCATGTGGCAGTAGTGTATTCATTTTCATTCTGTATACTCTTCCATTTTAAGAATATACCGCTATATATCTATCCTCTTGATGGATATTTGTATTTTTTATAGTTTTGTGTTATAATAAAAATACTGCTATAAATATTCTTATATATGTGTGTGTGTGTGTGTTGCTGTTGATTTTATATGAAGATTGGGATTACTCAGTCCCAAGGTATACGTAAAGTTTTTTCAGTTATGTTAGATTCTACCAAACATCTCTCAGACCTTTCTCAACATGAGATGATTCAATTTGGAGAGTAACAGCTCTGTAATTCAAGTGGAGAAAGGTCATTCACCTGAAGAATTCCTACTAAAAAGAAATCCTTATGATGTTATAATTGTGAGAAGGGTGTTAGTCATGAATATATGAATGATAAATGTAGAAAGAACTTAGCTGTGGCTTAAACCTTACACAAAATCAGAGAGTTCGTATTGGAGGACATCCTACAGTTGTCATGATTATAGGGGTACTTTTAGCAATAGCTTATGTCTTATTCACCATCAAAGAATTTATACTAAAGAAAGGTTAAGAAGGAACATAGATGAATAAAATTTGGGAGTATAGGAGTCTATTCACTCTAACAGAACAATGAAAATATATATAAGTAAGCTTATGTATAATATAATAAGCCTATATAAAGTAAGCCTTTTATACCTTGATTTATCTCACAGGAAATGTGGGTCTCAAAAATCCCAAATGAAAAATCACTGGAGATTTTGATGTGTAAGAATTGGAAATCTAAGATAATACCATCTATAGCATCTTTTCTGTGAAAATAGTAAGCTCAACAGCAATTTGAACAGTGTTACTAAAGGCCCTTCTTGAGGAGGATTATTCATAACCAATATTTATTACATACATGAAGTTATTGTGTGTAATAAAATTCAGTAGAAATTTAAATAAGCTGTTTTTCCCCCCAATTCAGTACAACTGTAAACTTTAAGTAAGTAGGAAAATAATTGATAGTTCAAGTATCTGACATTAAAAATGTACAACAGGCCCTCTGGCATATAGAAAGGGGCACCAACTGCCAGTGGATTGTAAATGGAAACATGCTTGTCATTCCTGGTCTTGCAGATGATTTCAGAGCAGAAAAAGAATGGTGGGTGATGAAGCAAATCAGACATGATAAAAATTTAGACTTGAAAGGGACATAAGATAAAAGATAAAATGCCTTGTCTGGACAGAACTTTGTGAAATGTAGCCTTAACTAATAGTTATTATTTATGTTTAGAGATTTTTTTCTTAGCGTGTAGGCAGGATGAACATATTAGAATACAATAGCTACAACAAGTAAGATTACAGGATCTATATTCAGAGTTATGAGAACCTAGGAATTATTTCATTTGAATAAATCTGTGTTTGTAGATGAGTAAAAATATATGCTAACAATGACAACTTACAAAAGAACTGCACTCACAACCAAGGATGCAAGCCTACCTCTTATTCCTGAGTATGTAGTGAGTTGGAAGCAAAACCCTCCACCAACGAAAAGATTTTTGACTCACTGAAGGCTCAGATGATGGTTAGCATTTTTTAGCAATAAAGTATTTTAAAATTAAGGTATGTACATTGCTTTTTTAGACATAATGCTATTGCACACTTACTATAGACTACGGTATAGTATAAACATAACTTTTATAGTATAAACATGACATACTGGGAAACCACAAAATGCATGTGACTCACTTTATTGTGATATTTGCTTTACTGTGGTGGTCTGGAACCAAACCCACAATATATATGTGTATTATATATGTATATTAAGGCCACTTTATTATGGACAACATATAGTTGGGGTTTTTAAAAAATTCCAGTTGGACAATGTCTTAATACTGGTTTTAAACCATTTACATTTAATGTATATATACTGATATTGTTGGGCTTTAGCTCTAACATTTTTTCCTGTGTCTCCCCTCTATTTTTAATTCCTCTGTTTCCCTTTCTTGCTTTCTTTTTCATTTGAATATATTTTATTATTCCATTTTAATTTATCTCTTTAGCTTTTTACTATTTCTTTGTTTATTTTCTTCAGTGGTTCCTCTGGGGATTATAATACACATAATATATATAATCCACAATATACTTTGAGTTAACATTTTAGCACTGCATGTTGAATATGGAAACCTTACCACCATATTTGTCCCTTTAGCCTCCCCTCTTTATATTATGATTATCATATTTACTATATCTACATCTATCACAAACCTCATCAGAAAGTGTTATACTCCTTGCTTTTTATCACAGTATTTAAATTATTTAAAAACCAATAATTTTATTATTTACTCAGCAATTTGCCATTTCTGTTGCTCTTTACTTATTTCTGAAGTTTCAGGTTTTCCTTTGGTATCATTTCCCTTCCATCTAAAGAGCTTCATGTAGCATTTCTTTTAGAGCAAGCCTACAGGTAACAAATCCTCTTTGTTTTCCTTTACCTAAGAATATCTTTTATTTACCCTTCATTCCTGATAATTTTCACTGGATAAAGTTTGAGGTTGACATGTCTTTCCTTAAAGCACTCAAAAAATGTTGTTCCACTATCCTTTGGCCTTCATACTTTCTAATGAGAATTAAGGGATTGTTCTCCTATATGTAATGTATCAATATTCTCTAGAAGGTTTTGAGATTTTTTTTTCTTTGATTTTCAGCAGTTTGGTAATGATGTGTCTCAGCAAAGATTTCTTTTAGTTTATCCTTTTTGTGGTATGCTGTATTTCTTGAATCTGTAATTTTAAGGTCTTATTGCCAAACTCGGTAGGTTTTCAACCATTGATTCTTTAAATATTTTTTTCTTCATGGCACTCCATTTTGTTGCTGAGCCCATCAAGTAAGTTCTAATTTTCACTGTTTTTCAGTTCTAAAATTTCCTTTTATACATCTGAAAATTATATAATAAAAATTTTAAATTAAAATGTTTAATTTCCTTTTGGTTCTTTTTTTATAGCTTCTGTTTTTCTGCTTAGATATTCACTCAAGAGTTCACCTTTACTTCTTGGAACATGGTTCTAATTCTAATGTGGATCGTGTCAGTATTGGTGTCTTTTTCCTTTACATTGTGAGTTTTTAAATTGTCCTGTTTCTTTGTATATGAAGTACATTTTTATTGTTTCTTAGACATTTTGAATAATTTGATTCTGAGTCTAGTTTAAATCCTATGGGGAACATAATTTTGGTTTATCTTAGCAGGTAATTTATTTACATTCAATATGCAAGTTCCAAACTACTTTCTCTGCCCTGGGGTTCCAATGTCAATTCAGTTTTCAAAGCATTTGAAAATTGGAATTCAGTGTGCTTTATCTTGTATGTGCTTCACCCAGTACCCACTCTGAGACCTGGTTGATGGTCCACCTTCTTGTTCAGTTCTCAAGGCCTATGGTATGCTGCCTAGTGTCAGATCTACACATATGCACCCTCTAGTTCATATTATACTTAAAGGGATCCCTAACTTGAGTTGCTCCTCTCCCCTATCTCACTAGAACTCTTTAGTGCCCAGAGGCCCCCTTCCTGGATCTAGTTAGAGCAATAGGGCTTTATTTAGCCTTCCCATTCTGCTGTGGCCTTCCCACAACTAGGTCTTCCTCCAGTGCCAATGAGTGAGAGAATAAAGAGGAAAAAGCAATAGGATTTCCTCCATCTTCTTCAGAACAGACTTCCACTAGTAAGATAGGATTCCCTTTCCTCAGGGTTTAAGTATTTGCTGGCAGCTGCTGCTACCACCACCTACCCAATCCAGGACTGCAGCTTTCAGGACTAGTGTTTTCCTGCAGTGAGACCAGAAAGAAAAGAAAAACAACATGGATTTCTTCCACAAAAACCCCTTCTCCCACTCTTCCAACTATAGAGAGTTTCTTATGGAGCTCCTTCCATCCAAGTTTGGCTCACAGTTTTGGGATTCAGGTTGTTTCAGTCCAGACCAGCACACCAGCAGATCAGTCAAACTTCCAACTTCTGGTTTCCTTCCCAGTCTGCTAACATTTACTTTTCATTTTTCTCAGCTGCCTCATCCATTCTGTCTGTGATTTTAGTTGCGTTCAGTGGGAGAGGCAGGGTGGAACATGCTAACTCTATCTTAACTGGTACTGGTTCTTTTTTTTTTTTTTCCTTTTAAATTCTTGAGTTTGGATGCATCTTGCTTAAAGAGCTGGAAACAGAGTGCAATCATGTGGCACAATTATGTCAATTTCTGAATGGTGACTGATAAGCAAAACAAAGTTCTGCCTCTCAAGTCATGATTTCCTCCATGTTTGGTTTCATTTTGTTAATATTTTCCTTAGAATATTTATATTAATATTCATAAGCTCATCTAGATCTTTTAGAAACTATCTTCATCCAGTGTTTAGACTTCTATGATGAGCTTGTAAAATTCTTTTAGAGATTATCCTTAGTTTTTACCTGATATTTAAGTATTGTTTTTAAGAGAGGTTTTGGACCAGATTTTCATTTTCCAGCTATGTGGATTGGACTATGCAGATTTCTACCTCATCTTGAGTCAATTTTAAAGAAAATAATTTTTTATATAATATTACTGATATTTTTAAACTCTCCATAAATATATGTATGCTACCTTATTAATGCTGTCATATTTCTCACCTTTACATTGATCAAATTTATAAGTCTAGTTTAGATTGGTGTTTTTTCCACAAAAGTAAATTAGGGAGGTTTTATTGCTTTTTCCATTGATTTCCAATTTTAACTGTACAAACTGTTTTCTTCTTCTGTAGTTAGGTTAATTTGTTCTTTTTCTAGTTTCTTAGGTTTGATTACATCATCAGTTTTATCAAGTGTCCACTATGTGACAGACACTGTTTCAGAACTAGGGTTATAATAGTGTAGTCACGTGGGGCAATGATGTTAATTGTTGAATGATGATGCAAAAAAAGTTCTGGCCCTATGTCCTGATTTCCCGCATTTGTTAAAGGGTATTAGTGTTCTTCTAAGATGACTTTGGTCACCTCATACAGGTTTTGTTATGTAGCAACTCATTATCACTCATATCTGAGTGGTGTCCTGTTTTAATACTGGTTTTCTCTTTGAATCAAACAAATAAAATATAAATTTCCAAGAGGAGGTTAGAATCACTCCACAGATTACTTTCTAATTGTAAGAATAAAAGGGGACCTTTAAAATGGAGAGAGTTGACAGTCACCACCTTTACTATATGATCAAATTTAGCCTTATATTATCAATATGTACCTTGATATACAATACAAAATACATCATTTATGAAATATTCTTGCAAAATTGATCCAAACTTAATCTTCTCTCTTCACTTAATTTCCAATGTAAATGGCAGAATTAATTAAATGACAACATTAGGAAACGACAACAACAATCGAAAATATGGAACATCCTACAGGACAACTGCATGGACTCTTAAGAAGAAAAAGTCATGGGGAAAAAAAAGTGAAGAACTAAACTAGACCAAAAGAGACATATCAACTAAATGCAATTTCTAAACCTAGAGTTGACTCTAGATAAAAAAAGAAAGCAAACAACTGTAAAGTCAATCTTGGGACAGCTGGGAAAACCTGAACATGTGTCACATGTTATATTTTAGAAGATGTGGTTATAGTATGGTTATGTTGAAAATTACTTTATAGGAAGATAAACCAAATATGACAAACTTTTAGCTATTAAACTAGGTGGGGGGGGCAGGGTGATAAATACATGTCCATTGTACTTTTCTAACTTTCCTGTTTGTTTGAAAGTTTTCATAATGGCAACTTGGCAGGTTTACTAATGGACGGTTTTCTCTTTGTTATCCTTTTGATAATTTCTAATAAACTTTGAATTGTGAGATGAGAGTGTAGATTATGGGATATCTGTTATTAGGAATTTATCAACAGAAAAGTGCTTCATACCCTTTTCTACTTAAGCAACTAGCTATATTCTCAACATGTATTTACAGCCACTAGTTCCAGAGTATTTATTCCAGCATTAGTTTCCTGATGCAGCTCATCAGGAATGAAATTGTCTCACATGTTCTCTGTATTTTACTGGACTTTATTAAAAATCAGTCATCTGAAGTTGAATAGGAGAGTGGGTGAGATTGGAGGCTCTTCTAAGTTCATTACCAACATAGTGTCTTTCTCTAAGAATTCGCTAATGATAATGCTATTAATTATCATCAGAACAACAGTAGCTAATATTTATTTGTCAAATAGTCTTATAAGGGTTTACAGGTATGAATCCTCACAAAAACACAGATAGGTATTGTCTTCACCATTTTACAACTGAGGCACAGAACTAATATATTGGTATATTGCTGAAGATGATGTGCTGTGACTACAGGCTTTCTTTCAGTTCCACAACTGATAGATTAAGAGATTCTCCTCTAGTATAAATTTGCTTGTATCCAACAGGAATTGAGTGGTTTTGATCTCAAATGGCCTCAGCCTGCAGCAGCTTGAAGCAGGATCTCAGTTCCCCAGCCAGAGATTGAAGTCACGCCGTGGCAGTGAGAGCACTGAATCCTAGCCACTAGACCATGAGGACCAGTGGCCAGTGACAAGGCCCTGGCTTGTCTGCTTTGTAGAAATGAATTTCAACAAAGAGACGGAAAGTAGTGAAATAAGTAAAGTGTTTATTCGGGGAGGGGGGGGAGTACGTGTGAATAGACACACAGGAGGCCTCAGAGAGAGAGCTGCGCCTTCATGGTAGTTTAAATCACTTAGGTGGGGAATCTCTTTCGGGTTTCCTCTGGCCAATCATCTTGCTTTGCCAGGTTCTGAGTCCGTATTTGGTATAATTCAGGGTCCTCCCCTGAGATGCACGTGCAACTCTTAGCCAAGATGGATTCCAGCCCAAAGGTCTATGGATAGGTTGACATCACCTACTATGGGATGGCGCCACCCCCCCTTTTTGGCCTCCACAGAGGCCAAATGTGCACATGTAGTCAGGAAGGTCTTCTTGACCTCAGAATGGAAATATGTGGTCTCTTTATCTTTTATTTGGGCAGGACTCAGCTCCTCTTCACTTCTGCCATTATCTCCATCTTGGAATATCTACTCCACAGGGGACAGACTCCAGCTGCTCAGCCTGGGGCCCATCTATCTCCTGCCTCAGATTTGGAAGTATTTTATATATTCATTAGATTAAGATACCTGGCAAGAAATCTTTTATGCCAAATAAGTTGTAAGAATGACCAAAAAAAAAAAAAAAGTTTCCTAAACGTTTCCCCTAGTGTTAATATTCTATAAGGAGTTGAGTCAAAGAAAAATTACCTTTGAATTAACACTATAAGCTTATGAATTCTCAGGTGTTCATAGAGACATGAATATTGGGCCTTCATATATTTCTTACATTTTTAGAGTCTTTTACCATTATTAATTCTCTGGTGTCCAATAAAGCATGAACAAAATCTGAAAGCATTCCCACATTCCTCACATTCAGGGTTTCTACTTAATGTACATTCACTGATGTTCATTCTATCTAAAGGCCTTCCCACATCATCGTGCACATTCATAGGTTTGGTTTCTCACCATTATGAATTATCTAATGATCTATAAGGATTAAATGAAGTTCAAAGGCCCTTTCATAAATCTTAAATTCACACAGTTTCTCCTTAATGTGCATTTTTTGATGTTAAGTGTTGAACTCCATCTATAGGCCTTCCCACATTCCCTGCATTCATAGGGTTTCTCACCAATATGAATTCTTTAATGTTGAGTAAGATGTGTCCTCTGCCTAAAGGCCTTCCTACATTCTTGACATTCATAGGTTTCTCATTAGTATGAATACTCTGATGACCTTTAAGGTGTGAATGAAGTCTAAAGGTTTTCCCATATTCCTTACATTCATAAGATTTCTCATCTGTATGAATTTTTTTATGTTGACCAAGTTGTGCACCGTAATCTAAAGGATTTTTCACATTCCTTACATTCATAGGGTTTTTCATCAGTATGAATTTTCTGGTGTACTCTAAAGTATCTGGAAGAACTGAAAGTCTTCCCACAGGCCTGACAGTCATAGGGTTTCTCCCCAGAATGAATATTCTGGTGTACTTTAAGGTTTTTGCCAAAACAAAAGCTTTCCCACATTCTTTACATGTATAGGGTTTCACGCCACTATGAATTTTTAGAGTGGCTGACATATTCTAAATGCCTTCCCACATTCCTTACATTCATAGGGTTTCTCCCGAGTGAATATGTTTATGTCCAAGGTCTCTGCCAAAAAACTAAAAGCCTTCCCACATAGGAGACCTTTACAGGGTTTCACTCCATTATGAATTTTCAAATGGCAAGTTGGTTGTTCACGAATTCTAAAGGCCTTTGCACATCCCTTACATGCATAAGGCTTCTCAGCAGTATGAATTCTCTCATGTTTGATTAGATCTGAGCCATAATTAAAGGTCTTCCCACATTCTTTACATTCATAACTGTTTACTAGGAATTCTGTGATGTAGGGTAAGAGCTGTATCTTTTCTGTGAGTAGATATATTTTCATAGATGATTTTCATTTGACTAAAATATTCTTTTTGAGGTTCTTGTTGTTTCTTTTTTTTTTTAAACATCTTTATTGGAGTATAACTGTTTTACAATAGTGTGTTAGTTTTTCCTTTACAACAAAGTGAATCAGTTATACATATACATATGTTTCCATATCTCTTCCCTCTTGCATCACCCTCCCTCCAACCCTCCCTATCCCACCCCTCTAGGTGGTCACAAAGCACAGAGGTGATCTCCCTGTGCTATGCAGCAGCTTCCCACTAGCTATCTAATTTACATTTGATAGTGTATATATGTCCCTGCCACTCTCTCACTTCGTCACAGCTTACCCTTCCCCCTCCCCATATCCTCAAGTCCATGCTCTAGTAGGTCTGTGTTTTATTCCCGTCCTACCACTAATCTCTTCATGACATTTTTTTTCCCTTAGAGTCCATATATATGTATTAGCATATGGTATTTGTTTTTCTCCTTCTGACTTACTTCACTCTGTATGACAGACTCCAGGTCTATCCACCTCATTATAAATAACTCAGTTTCATTTCTTTTTATGGCTGAGTAATATTCCATTGTATATATGTGCCACATCTTCTTTATCCATTCATCTGTTGATGGACACTTAGGTTGCTTCCATGTCCTGGCTATCGTAAATAGAGCTGCAATGAACATTTTGGTACATGACTCTTTTTGAATTATGGTTTTCTCAGGGTATATGCCTATTAGTGGGATTTTGGGGTCATATGGTAGTTCTATTTGTAGTTTTTTAAGGAACCTCCATACTGTTCTCCATAGTGGCTGTGTCAATTTACATTCCCACCAACAGTGCAAGAGTGTTCCCTTTTCTCCACACCCTCTCCAGCATTTATTGTTTCTAGAGTTTTTGATGATGGCCAATCTGACCGGTGTAAGATGATATCTCATTGTAGTTTTGATTTGCATTTCTCTAATGATTAATGATGTTGAGCATTCTTTCATGTGTTTGTTGGCAATCTGTATATCTTCTTTGGAGAAATGTCTATTTAGTTCTTCTGCCCATTTTTGGATTGGGTTTGTTTTTTTGTTATTGAGCTGCCTGAGTTGCTTATAAATTTTGGAGATTAATCCTTTGTCAGTTGCTTCATTTGCAAATATTTTCTCCCATTCTGAGGGTTGTCTTTTGATCTTGTTTATGGTATCCTTTGCTGTGCAAAAGCTTTTAAGTTTCATTAGGTCCCATTTGTTTATTTTTGTTTTTATTTCCATTTCTCTAGGAGATGGGTCAAAAATGATCTTGCTGTGATTTATGTCATAGAGTGTTCTGCCTATGTTTTCCTCTAAGAGTTTGATGGTGTCTGGCCTTACATTTAGGTCTTTAACCCATTTTGAGTTTATTTTTGTGTGTGGTGTTAGGGAGTGTTCTAATTTCATACTTTTACAGGTAGCTGTCCAGTTTTCCCAGCACCACTTATTGAAGAGGCTGTCTTTTCTCCACTGTATATTCTTGCCTCCTTTATCAAAGATAAGGTGACCATATGTGTGTGGGTTTATCTCTGGGCTTTCTATCCTGTTCCATTGATCTATATTTCTGTTTTTGTGCCAGTACCATACTGTCTTGATTACTGTAGCCTTGTAGTATAGTCTGAAGTCAGGGAGCCTGATTGCTCCAGCTCCATTTTTCATTCTCAAGATTGCTTTGGCTATTTGGGGTCTTTTGTGTTTCCATACAGACTGTGAAATTTTTTGTTCTAGTTCTGTAAAAAATGCCAGTGGTAATTTGATAGGGATTGCATTGAATCTGTAGATTGCTTTGGGTAGTAGAGTCATTTTCACAATGTTGATTCTTCCAATCCAAGAACATGGTATATTTCTCCACCTATTTGTATCATCTTTAATTTCTTTCATCAGTATCTTATAGTTTTCTGCATACAAGTCTTTTGTCTCCTTAGGTAGGTTTATTCCTAGATATTTTATTCTTTTTGTTGGCAATGGTAAATGGGAGTGTTTTCTTAATTTCATCTTGTTGTTTCTTAATCTTGACTTTCTTATTACCTATTATAATAGGTAACATAGTACGTATATCCAAAATTCGATACTGTGCTAAAATCAAAGTGTTGACAAGGCTGTCTTCCTTCTGGAAGCTGTAGGGGAGAATCTATTTCCTTGCCTTTTCTAGCTTTTAGTGCCTGCCTTCATTTCCTGGCTCATGGCCCCTTCCTATGTCTTCAAAGCCAGAGCACGGCATCTTCAAATCTCCTTCTATGACTCTCCTGCCTCCCTCTTTCTCTTATAGGAACCCTTTGATCACACTTGGCCCACCAGGGTAATAATCTAGGATAATTTCCCCATCTCAGGGTCCTTAATTTAGTCATACCTGCAGAGTCTCTTTTGCCATGTAAGTTAACATATTCACAGGTTCTGGGGATTAGGACATGGACATTTTGGGGACATTAATGTGTCCAGTTGGATTTATTTGAAATGAAGGGATGGTCAATACTAGATAATCTGTTAATATGACTGGTTGTAATATTAGATCTAATGGGGAAATTCACATAATTCTCTCCTTAGAAGCTCAAAAAGCATGTGATAAATTCAAAACCCAATCTTGTTTTTTAAAGTTCCGTAAAATAGGAATTGATATATAGATATATTGCAGCTTAAAAGCCAGTAACTTAAGGAGGAAACACTGGAGGCATTCCTGCTAAATTCAGAAAAAAACAAAGGTACTCACCATCAACCCTACTATTCACTGACACAGAAGGAAATTAGATATGTAAAATTTGGGAAAAAGGGGTAAAAAACTAACATAATTTACAGATATGATTGTATCTCTGGGAAACTCAAGAAAATCAAGTAAAAATCTGCCACAAACAACCAGAGAATTCAGTTTGGTAGTGGGATATAAAATTAATATACTGAAATTACTAGTCTTCATATATAAAAATAATAGTTTCATATTAGAATTAGGGAATCTATTTTTAAAGCAAAAAACTTAAGATGAAATTAGCAAAATTTATGATGGACACAGTAAACACTCCTAAATGGCAAATGCATTTTAACATTGGAAAACATATCCTATTCTTGGATGAGAACATTCAACAGCATAAAAAGACATTGATAATTCTCTTAATTGAGTACAAACTTCATGTGATTCCCCATAAAAAAGCCAGCATGTTTTTTCTCTCAAGAACTAGACATGTTAAATTTAAAGTTCAGTGCTCGCTTCGGCAGCACATATACTAAAATTGGAATGATACAGAGAAGATTAGCATGGCCCCTGCACAAGGATGACACACAAATTCGTGAAGCATTCCATATTTTTTTTTAATTTAAAGTTCATATAGAAGGACTTCCCTGGTGGTGCGGTGGTTAAGAATCCACCTGCCAATGCAGAGGACACAGGTTCAAGCCCTGGTCTGGGAAGATCCCACATGCCACGGAGCAACTAAGCCCATGCACTATAACTACTTATCCTGCGCTCAGAGCACGTGAGCCACAACTACTGAGCCCACATGCCACAACTACTGAAACCCATGTACCGTAGAGCCCACGCACTGCAACTGCTGAAGCCCACACCCTCTAGGGCCCATGTGCCACAACTACTGAGCCCACGTACTGCAATTAATGAAGCCCACGTGCCTAGAGCCCATGCTCCGCAACAAGTGAAGCCACCACAATGAGAAGCCCGCGCACCACAACGAAGAGTAGCCCCCACTCACCACAACTAGAGAAAGCCTGTGCACAGCAACAAAGACCCAATACAGCCAAAAATAAAATTAAAAAAAAATAAAGTTCATTTGGAAAAATAAGGAAGAATAACATGAAAATGTTTGAAAAAGAACAACAGTGGAATAATCATACCAGATGTTGTTTGTGTTATGTTAAAGACTGAATAATGAAAATATTATAGTACTGGTGAATAATTATACAGGCAATATGAATAGAACAGAATAGAAAGTTCAGAAGCATTGCAGATATTTTACAAAGTGTAGTGTATATTAAAGTGAACTTCAATTCAGTAGGACAGATTTTTACATATATGGTAGACTGAAACTATTTTACATACACACAGAAACAAACAAAAAAAACAGTTATTACCTAAGAAAAACCACAAGCCAAAACACAAAACGGCACTGCTACAAAAGGTGAGAGTGACTCACCAATGGTATTCCAAGCTCAACATTTGTCAGAATAAGAAGTAGGAAGAAAGACATAATAAACAACTGGTGTTTATTTGATGGGGGAAGGGTACTAAGCCAAAAGCAGCAAATAGACTGAACCTGCACAGCATGTCTACATGACTACAACTATTTGCCTTCAGAAGAAAGCAATAGGTGCGGGAACTTGGACATGATTCATAGGCCAGTTGCTGGTAATGCCCTAGAAGGAGAGGGAAGCACCCACATCCACAGCACTAACCATTAAGGTAACCTCATACCCCATAACACGAAAATATATCTCCCCTTTATCTTTCTCTCTCTCTCTCTTTTTTTTTTTTTTGGCTACATTGGGTCTTCGTTGCTGCACCTGGGCTTTCTCTAGTTGTGGCGAGTGGGGCTACTCTTCACTGCAGTGCACAGGCCTCTCACTGCAGTGGCTTCTCTTGTTGCAGAGCATGGGCTCTAGGCACACGGGCTTCAGTAGTTGCAGCACGCAGGCTCAGTAGTTGCGGCACATGGGTCCTAGAGGGTGCGGGCTTCAGTAGTTGCGGGGCATGGGTTCAGTAGTTGTGACATGCAGGCTCTAGGGTGCACAGGCTTCAGAAGTTGTGGCTCGCGGGCAAATAAAGTGACACCCACCCCAATTTTAAAAAGTAAATGCCATGAATAACTTGTGGTAGGGAAATTTTTCATAAACAAGACATTTAAAGCACAAAACATAAAACAAATAGTTGGAAATGCCATTACATCAAAATTAAGAAATTTTATCAAGACTTCATAAAAATATAAAAACAAGTTATAAACTAGGAAAAATAATTACAACATATCAAATAGCGAACAAATGACTAGTATCCAGAATATATTAAAGCTCCTATGAATCAATAACACAAGGAGCAATACCTGAGGAGTGCAGATCTTGGTTAAAAACCTGTGAGTGACTTTTCAGGCCTGACTAAAGGCTGTTAAAATGGTTTTATGTGGCAGGCCTACAGAGGTAAGCTGCCCTCCCCATACCAGACTTGGTACGCTGCCAGTACACTGCAGTTTCTGAAGGGAGTTGCAGTGAAGGACTCAGGGCCCCCTGGACAGTTATGTTCTTCACATATTTGAATTCCTACCCTTGGTGCCTTCTTTCCCAAGTCTCTGTATCTGAGACCTTGAGCAGAGGTCTTCTTCAGATATCTCTTCTGATACTTCCTTGTTAGGGGAAAGCTTGAAAATGCTTCTCCCAACTCTCACTCAGTACCCAGTACTTTCCCATTCCTAGGGGTATCCAAGGGGAATCCCTCGTCTCCTCTCTGATCCCAAGGTCCACAAAAGTGCCAGAGCCTTTTGTTCAGGACTCCTTCAACAGTGAGAAGATTCCCACATCTGCACTGATCCACCTGACCCTCAACTGGTGCAACTGATCTCCTCCTGGATCCTAGAGAAGACAGCCCACAGAAATTCAGACACATTCCTAGGCTGGGCTTATTCTCATGGACTGCCACAAGTCATCATAAGATGCCAAAACTACATGGAAAAACTGTCCTGCTTGCCAGACCCTGCCCAAGACTAAGAACACTGCCCAGGGATAGATTTCCCAGCCAGTGGGCCGGGATATTCTTGGCAGAGAAACCAAATTGGGCCTCTACCTATCCAGAGTTTTGCTGGATCCTGACTGCAGTTGACACTCTCTGGGTTTGGCCTAGCCATCTACGTGAATTCCACTGACTCAGACCACATAACCCAGGCCCTACAATACCACATTTGCTTCTTTGGATTTCCTGAACATATTGCTTCTGATTATGGCCCCTGATTTGTGGCCCAAGCTACACATCAGTGTGCCTAATCACAAGGTGTATGGACTCTCCATGCTCTATATCACCCCCAAGCTGAAGGGATGTTTGAGCATTTAGACGGACAATTAAAGGACAGGATTAGGAACCTCCCTGGTGGAGCAGTGGTTAAGAATCCACCTGTAATGCAGGGGACACAGGTTCGATCCCTGGTCCAGGAAGATCCCACATGCGGCGGAGCAACTAAGCCTGTGTGCCACAAATACAGAGCCTGCGCTCTAGAGCCTGTGAGCCACAACTCCTGAGCCCACGTGCTGCAACTACTGAAGCCCGCGTGCCTACAGCCTTTGCTCTGCAATGAGAAACCACAGCAATAAGAAGCCCACGCACTGCAATGAAGAGTAGCCCTTGTCCGCCACAACTAGAGAAAGCTCGCACATGGCAACGAAGACCCAATGCAGCCAAAAATCAATCAATCAATCAATAAAAATTTTAAATAAATAAATAGATAAAGTATACGATTCTTAAAAAAAGGACAGGGCTTCCCTGGTGGCACAGTGGTTGAGAGTCCGCCTGCCGATGCAGGGGACACGGGTTCATGCCCCGGTCTGGGAGGATCCCACATGGCGTGGAGTGGCTGGGCCCACTTATCTCATATAAACTATGAGAAAGGGAAGGAAAGGAATCAACAACAAAATCTCCCTGGACAGATTAAGTAGCAAATCAGATACAACTCATGAGAGAATCAGTGACTAGAGACTTTTCTGGAGAAATTTTATATCACATACTATATAGAGGAAAAGAGACTAGAAATATGAAAGCAAAGTTAAGAGTCATGAAGAAAGGACAAAGATCTTATCTGTCTTCCAAAAAAGAACAGGGTTGAAACTATATTCAAAGATGTAATAGCTTTTTTTATTCAGAGCTGATGAATTTTTCTTTCTGGGATCATTTTCATTTTTTCTAAAGTACATCCTTAGAAGTTTCTTTCTGTTCATGGTTAACTCAATTCTGTTCATTTTGATCATTTTCAGATGAATAGAACTGCAAGAATTTATCATGAACAGAAAGAAACTTCTAAGGATGTACTTTAGAAAAAATGAAAATGATCCCAGAAAGAATAACTAAGAAGAAAGTGTAAAGTAAGACTTTGAAAAGTGTAAGCAAAAATTGTTTACAATTAATGTAATGAAACAATAATAATATTTAACTAATAACATTAAAATTCTGAATAATAATAGCATATGAGCCAGAAGATGGAGAACTGGAATTATAACATTTAAAAATCTTTATAGGGCTTCCCTGGTGGCGCAGTGGTTGAGAGTCCGCCTGCCGATGCAGGGGACGCGGGTTCGTGCCCCGGTCCGGGAGGATCCCACATACCGCGGAGCGTCTGGGCCCGTGAGCCATGGCCACTGGGCCTGTGCGTCCCGAGCCTGCGCTCTGCAAAGGGAGAGGCCACGACAGTGAGAGGCCCGTGTACCAAAAAAAAAAAAAAAAAAATCTTTATATTACTTGAGAAGATTATGATAAAGATACTGATTTATACTTTAAGTTAATTAGGTATGATGAAATTTCAAGAATAAGAACTAAAAGAAAAGAGAAAATAATAGCTAACAAACTGTGCTTACCATGGGCCAGGCACTATTCTAACTGCTTTATACATATTTGAACTCATTTAATCCTCACAAGAATCCTATAAGTAGGTATCACTACTATCTATATTTACAAATGAGAAAGTAGGAGCCCAGAGAGGATAAGTGAATTGCCAAGTCACACAGCTATTAAATGGCAGAGCCAATGACACCAAAAGCAACAAAAGCAAAAATAAACAAGTAGGACTACATAAAAAAAAAAAAAAAAGCTTCTGCACAGCAAAGGAAACCGTCAACAAAATGAAAAGGCAACCTACTGAATGGAAAAAAATATGCAAATCATATATCTGGGGTTGGTATCCAAAACCTCAATACATAAAGAACTCATACAACTCAATAGTAAAAAAAATAAATAAAACAATCTGATTTTAAAATGGGCAGAAGAGGGACTTCCCTGTTGGTCCAGTGGTTAAGAATCCACCTTCCAATCCAGGGGATGCGGGTTTGATCCCTGGTCAGGGAACTAAGATCCCACATGCCACGGGGCTACTGCGCCCGCATGCCTCAACTACTGAACACACGAGCCACAACTAGAAAGCCCATGTGCTTCAACTACAGAGCCCACACACTCTGGAGCCCATGAGCCACAACTAGAGACAAGCCCGAGTGCCACAATGCAGAGCCAGCGTGCTGCAGTGAAGGTCCCACGTGCTGCAACTAAGACCTGATGCAGCCAAAAATAAAAATAATAAATAAATAAATTTTTCTTTTTTTTAAATGGGTAGAAGATCTAAATGGACATTTTTCCAACGACATACAGATGGCCAACAGGTAAATGAAAAGATACTCAACATCACCAAGCATCAGGGAAATGCAAATCAAAACTACAGTGGGGAAAAAAAAAAAAAAAAAAACTACAGTGGGGAATTTCCTGGCAGTCCAGTGGTTAGGACCTGGCACTTTCACTGCCAGGGCCCAGTTCAATCCCTGATCTGGGAACTAAGATCCCGCAAGCTGTGAGACGGGCCAAAAAAAAAACCACAATGAGATATCATTTCACACCTGTTAGAATGGCCATTATCAAAAAGAATATAACAAGTGTTGTCAAGGATGTAGAGAAAAGGCAGCCCTTGTCATTACTGATGGGAATGTAAATTGATGCAGCCACTATGGAAAACAGTATGGAGGTTCCTCAAAAAATTAAAAATATAACTACATATGATCCAACAATTCTTCTTCTGGGTATTTTTCCAAAGAAAACGAAAACACTAATTTGAAAAGATATGTGTACCCCCACATTCACCACAGCATTAACCAAGACATGGAAACAGCCTAAGTGTTCATCAATGGATGAATGGATAAAGAAAATGTGTGTGTGTGTGTGTGTGTGTGTGTGTGTGTGTATACACAAAATTAAACAGACAATTACCACATGATCCAGCAATTTCACTGCTGGGTATATACCCAAACACTTGAAAGCAGGGACTCAAACAGGTATTTGTACACCCATGTTCCTAGAAGTATTATTCACAATAGCCAAAAGATGGAAGCAACCCAAATGTCTGCTGATGGATGAATCGATAAACAAAATGTGGTAAATACATACAACAGAATTCAGCCTTAAAAAGGAAATTCTGACACATGCCAGAACATGGATGAAACTTGAGGACATTGTACTAAGTGAAATAAGCCATACACAAAAAGACAAACATTGTATGATTCAACTCATATGAGATATCTAGAATAGTGAAATTCATAAAGACGGAAAGTAGAATGGTGGTTGCCAGGCCCTGGTGGGGAAGAGGAATTGGGAGTTATTATTTAATGAGTACATAGTTTCATTCTGGGAAGATGAAAAAGTTGTGGAAATGAATACAGTGATGGTTGCAAGAGAATGTGAATGTACTTCATGCCACTGAATTTACACTCAAAAAAGGTTAAAATGGGGCTTCCCTGGTGGCGCAGTGGTTGAGAATCCGCCTGACAATGCAGGGGACGCGGGTTCGTGCCCTGGTCCGGGAAGATCCCACATGCCGTGGAGCTGCTGGGCCCGTGAGCCATGGCCACTGAGCCTGCGCGTCCGGATCCTGTGCTCTGCAACGGGAGAGGCCACAGCAGTGAGAGGCCCGCGTAGCACAAAAAAAAAAAAAAAAAAAAAGAAGAAGGAATGTTTGGCAGGCAATGAAAGTAGGGGGATCAGTTAATAGGCTGTTGCAACATCAAAGGAGAGATGCCTGTGGCCTAGATGAGGACCAGCTGAACTTGTACATGCAAGGCTTTCAAGTTCCAAGTCACCCTCACTCAGCTGGGCACAGGCCTATAACCTTTCTTTCCACTGTCTGGAACTGCTCCCCTTGCTCCCAAGAACAAATTAAGTCTAGCTAGAATTCCAAACTGGATGTTTGATAATCTAATTAAGTGCTATGTGAAGTTTATAATGGCCAGCATTGCCTAAGCAATTCGATACATGCTGTCCACCTACAATGTTTTGATCACCTTATATCCCCTCTTTGCCCCTTCATGGCCACCCCCACCAGGGCACTATAGGGGCACAGGCCTCTGGAGAAGAAAAAAGTTTTTGTCATTTCAGAAGAAGGAAGTATTCATGGATGTGGTCAAATCCGTGAGTGGCTGTGGAGGACAAATGGATAAATCCTGTCCAGAGGAACTTCTTCAAGGATGTGATAATAGAGAAGTAAGGAAACAGTTCTACTAATTGAGAACAGTTTCCCCTATTATTCATAATCTGCCCTTTAAGACATCTATTTTCCTTCATGTGAATTTCCAGGGAGCTTCTGAAGAGCTTGACTCTAGCTAAGAATTGGTTTGATATTTACTGAGCTTGAACTGACAGCTCTAAAGCTTCTTCATTCTGAGGACCTCACATTCCTTTGGCCCTTTTACAAATAACTTCTGTTCCTAAAAAATTAGTGAGGAGATTTAACTATACAATTTCTTGAGTATTTTCTATTTATTTTATTTTTAAATTTTATTTATTTATTTTTGGCTGCGTGGGGTCTTCGTTGCTGTGCGTGGGCTTTCTCTAGTTGCAGCGAGTGGGGGCTACTCTTCGTTGCGGTGCACAGGCTTCTCACTGCAGTGGCTTCTCTTGTTGCGGAGCACAGGCTCTAGGCATGCGGGCTTCAGTAGTTGTGGCTCGCGGGCTCTAGAGTGCAGGCTCAGTAGTTGTGGCGCACGGGCTTAGTTGCTCTGCGGCATGTGGGATCTTCCCAGACCAGGGCTCGAACCCATGTCCCCTGCATTGGGAGGCAGATTCTTAACCACTGCACCACCAGGGAAGCCCTTCTATTTATTTTAAATTGCTTAATGTTAGTCATAATAATGAAAATGGATATGTTCTATCTCAAACATATTTTTACTTAGCTGCATAAAATGCCACCTTATATTGAGATTTACTTAAAATTTTCCTATTTGTGAAAGGTAATTTTGGATTTTATTATCTCAAAGGTTGTCCCAAAGTGTTATAGTCTCTGCTTTTAGATCTATCCATGGTTCTACCATTTTTGTAACCCTTAGTGAATTTCATTCCAGTCCTCCTTCCGTTTAGATATCTGGTGATGGAGTCCATGGATTCCAGATTGAGAACTCCAATGAGGACCATTTGAGAATTTAATTCAAAATAGAACTGGAAACTGGTCCAAGTATTTACTCACAAATTACCTGGCAAATCCCTTGTCCTATTGGTATAGAACTCTTTGATCAAGCCCCCATGTCATTCCTACTCCAAAAATATTGGCAAAGTGAAAGATCTTATCACCTGTTTAGACTGAGACTAACCAAAACCAACCCACAAGTTGCATGGCTTTTGCTTGGTGTGTGCCACATATGCACTCATCTTATTTTCAGCAATTCAGTTGTTATGATGAAGCCTCGGTATTTGCCTCACTAGGCCAGCAGAGATCTTAGAGGAGATATGGCACACAGGAGAAACTGCCAAATTAATACTAAGACGGAGGGAACATATAGGAAACTGGGTCTCTGGGTCTAACCCCAAGGCCTCCATTATGTATCCAAATGGGAAGTACTAAGGACAAGGTCTCTTGAATGGGCTTTTGGTAGTCAGGAATTGTCAGAAGAGGAAAAAAATATATGCCTTGGCAAACAAAGATTTCAGGGAAGAAAGAAAAAAATCCCAAAGCACTTTGATCTTGGCCTTTGGATGTTCAAAAACCATTCTTTCCTCTTAGGTAACTGAGGAAAAAAGAAGAAACTGATGAGACACTTAGCTTTTCTTGGGATCCCACACCTTCTCCAGCCCCTCTCCACCCACACACACATACAGAGGAAGGTCAGGGAAGACTGAAGAATCCAGCCCAATGCAGTTACAGGAAAAGAGTTACAATCTATCATGGGCTCACAAATGACTCCTAGGTATGAAGTGATGAAGCCACACTCGCACCATCACTACCCACCCACCATGGCACACACAGTGCTATACAAGGTCACCCGGTTACATATAATCCCACATACATAACAAGGGGACACACAAGGTCTCTATCGCACGGCCACAGGACTCCCCGCACCCACACACTTAGGTCATATTAGTTGCACCTGCACAGTCACAGGCGCCTGACACCGCAGCTTCAGACCTCCAAATCCTAGGCACAAGGTGCTGCACACATTCAAACAATCACACACCCATTACCGGGACACACAGCTCCAAATGCACAGTCACCTGCCCTCTACACCCCCCACAATTGCGCACAATGCAGTAACAATCACATACCCTTTCTGGGAACACGTACAGTCACAAGCACCCCACTCCATCACCCAGAGTGATCACTACATACTGTCACCATCACACACTGCGAAGACACACTGTAACAATTACACACACACACACACACACACACGATCTCCTCTCTTCTGTTCTCTCCAGACACGAAAGGCCGGGGCCCCAACTCCTCACCCTAGTCCTTCCCTAGTTCCGGTCTGGTCCAAAGTAGCTAAGTTGCACCGAGTTCCAAAAGCCCCTCGGCAGCTAACTCCGCGGAGCCAACGGCCCCACCACTGCGAAACTCAACAGCGAAATACCGCGGGACATAGAGTGGGCCTGCGGAGTTCTCTGGGAAATGTAGTCCAGAGGCTGAAAACGGGCCCCCGATTCCTCTCAGCGCGGAAGCTAGGTTTGCGCTCATCCACCGCCTCTCTGCACCAATCAGAAGCGCAAGGCCCGGACGCCAAGCGGCTCGTAGATGGAGCCGGCATACCTGCTGGAGTTGCCAGTCCTACCCATCTCAGGCAGCTTAGTTATCGCCCGTAAGCAAAAGTCGAGACCGCAAGTTCGCGGCTTAAGTAGCTCCGAGTCGCAGAACCTCTGGGAAACGTAGTTCACGCCAGAAAAGCAGCCAATCGGCCAGAATGCAAGCGAACTGATTCTTCTCAGCTGGTCCTGGCCCGCGTGACCCAACCCGCCGGGCCCAGGAGATTTCTGGAGGTTCTAGTCCGCCCTCGGAATGCAGAGGGGATGACACACTTTTCATCTTTGTCCGTCGGGTGAGTCCAGGCCTCGGTCCGCGCAGCGCTCAGGGTGAGAGTGAAGGTGGGACCTAATCTTCTCTTTCTGGACTGTATTGAAGAGGCGACAGAGAAGAAATCACGATCTTGAAGAGCGTGTTTGCGCGCGTGCATCTCCGGACTCAGGTGAGGAAGAGGGCGGGGCAGAGGATGCTGAAGATGCTGAGTTGTGACCGCAGGTGTGACTGGGTGTTGTGTGTATGTGAATGTGTGTCACCTGTTTGGGAGACCAGGCTTGTATCTGTGTAACAGAAATTAACCTCCGAGCCTCCTGTTAGGCTTTTGTAAAACGATAAAAGAGGGTATCTTTATGGGGCATCAATTTTACTTGAAGGTTGACAGAATTTTTTTTTAATCTACTATATGCTAAACAACATTAACGGGTTATGTTAAAATAGGCACTTTTACTATGGATTAGAATGCAAATTCAACATGCTTTTAAAGCAAGAAGGAAGATTGCAAAGTAATTTATTACGAAATGCTTGGTTTTATCTGTCCCAGACCCTCAAGTATAGACACTCTCTACAGTGAAACTACCAAAATATTTGGGTTTAATCTGCCACCTTACTGTTTGTTTTCTGTTTATTCCACCTATTCACAATCTTAACATTTTCAAAGAGTACAGATTAGTTATTTTGTATAATGTTCCTCAATTTGGGTTTACCTGATGTGTCCTGATCATTTACACATTTGGGGGAGGAAAATCCCATAAATGATGCTATACTCTTCTTGGTTTATTTTATCAGGAGACACACAATGTCAATATGTTCCATTACTGGTAATGTTAACTCTCCCCCCATCCCCCGCCCCAGATCTTAGTTCCCGGACCAGGGATGGAACCCATGCCACCTGCATTGGGAGCGCAGAGTCTTAAACACTGGACCACCAGGAAAGTCCCAGGTTTTATTACTTATAGTTTAAATGGTGTCCATAAGATTTCTCCACTGTAGAGTTAATTAATGAGTATGTTCGATTTATCAGTGAATAAATAAAAAGAAGCCAGCTGGCAAAGGAGCCTGGGAAATGTAGTGTGCAGAGTCCCAATCCCAGCATTACAGAGAACCATATAGAAGGTTCAGTGTGGGACTGAAACACAATAAATGAATAACCAGCACATGACCATCTTGGGAATTTCCTTCACCTCTTATGTTGGATTACTGGTTTTCTGGAGCTTATGTCTTCTTTTTTTCTTTATTTAGTCTCACATTTTTAGTTTTTAAAAAATCCTCCATTAGCACCTTGAGAAAGATTAATTTGGAATAAAATTTTGGGGCCCTTACAAGTCTAAAACATCTTTATTCTAACCTCTTTTGGATGATAGCTTAACTAGGTTTGGAATTTTAGGTTGGATATAATTTTCCCTTCGAATTTTGAGAGAATTATACCATTGTCTTCTAGCTTACAGTTTTTATCTTAAAGTATGATGATAATTTGATTTGTATTTTGTTGTTCTTCGTTCTCTTTAGAAGCATTCTTAAATGCTTCTCTTCACACCTAGTTTTCTGAAACTTCACAAAGGTGTGCTCTGGTATGAGTCTTTTTGGTTCATTGTACGGGGTATTCAGTGGACCCCTTTATGTTGAAGAATCGTGACCTATATTTCTAGAAATCTTAAATTTTCTGAAATTTTCCTCCATTCAGTTTTCTCCTCTCTCTTTCCAGAACCTTCTCTTTCTGGATGTTGAAATTCCTGATTTTATCTGTTATCTTTCTTGTCTTTTATTACCTTATTTTTAAACTTTTTCCCCCCTACAACTGAGTGATTTCCACAACTCTTTCCCATATCTGCTATTAAATTTTTAATAATAGGTATTTTATTTTTAATTTCCAAGAGCAACTTTTATATACATGTTAATTGTTTCCTGGATTTAAGATCTCCTCTTACCTCTTGGTGCTATTGTAGGGGGATTTGGGGTGGCTTTTTCCTGTGTGTGTATTTTTCTGTTCCTTAACTGTATTCATTTCCTTAGTTCTTTTTTTAATTGTTTTCATCTGTCTTTCATATTACTAGGTTTACATTTACATATTGCTAGGCTTTCCCTAGTTTGTTGATTAATACTGTCCATTCATCATTTATTAATAACACGCTAAAAAGATGACGGTTGTTGGGCCTCAAAACAGGCCACCCCAAGAAATGCCACAATGGCATATTGATTGTTTTGAATTAAAGTTACTTGAGAAACAGCTAGTGGGGAAAAATGATATAAAAAACACTCTGACCCCCTTCTTTCCCCTGAAAGCAGGAAATAAATCTCCCATTTAAAACTATCCTCCCTATACCAAGAGAATAAAAACCATCCTTATCACCAGAGTTAGGGAATTCAAGGCTAAGAAAGCTGTATACATGAACTTTTTTACTGCTTCGTTAGTCTGCTCCGCCAAGCACAAGGCCCTTTGTTAAATCTTCACAAATAATTGTTCCTTTGTCAGGGGTCCCATTTCTATGAGAGCTTCATGCATATAAATTAAATTGGTTTTTTTTCCTCCTGTTACTCTGTCTTGAGTTAATTAAATTATTAGACCAGACAAAAGAATTCAAGAGGGGTGGGGGGGGATTTAATGTAATAACAATAGGTAGATAGATAGGGCTTGTCAACTTGTGAACTTCAGTATAGATTTCAGACATTTCTTTGTCAGCCCCAAAATGTTAGTATTATAGCTTTTCTCCTAGGCTATTCCATTTCTCCAGAGAAGAGCCTTCTCACCTCTTGACTGCAAGAATTTTGAGGGTCCAATAGTGATGCGGTCCCACCATTTATTTTTTATTTATTTATTTTTAAAATTTTATTTATTTATTTATTTTTGGCTGCATTGGGTCTTCGTTGCTTCGCGTGGGCTTTCTCTAGTTGCGGTGAGCGGAGGCTACTCTTCGTTGCGGTGCTGGTGGCTTCTATTGTTGCAGAGCACAGGCTCTAGTTGAGCAGCCTTCAGTAGTTGTGGCACACGGGCTCAGTAGTTGTGGCTTGCAGGCTCTAGAGTGCAGGCTCAGTAGTTGTGGTGCACTGGCTTAGTTGCTCTGTGGCATGTGGGATCTTCCTGGACCAGGGCTCGAACCTGTGTCCCCTGCATTGGCAGGCGGATTCTTAACCATTGCACCACCAGGGAAGTCCCCCATTTATTTTTTATTGTAATTTTTTATTAAAGTATAGTTGATTTACATTCCACTATTTTTTTAATCCTCTGATTTCAGCATGGTGCCTCTGCCATCTGCTTTTCTTCATATCCTTGTGTCTAAAGCTTCCCTGATTCAATTTCTCTAGGGAATAAATATTCTGTTCTTTGCCAGAATGGTGTGGTAATGTATTATGTATTTCTGCATAGCAAATTGCCCTACAATGTAGCAGCTTAAAACAACAAACATTTATTCTCTGAAACAGTTTCTGAGGGTCACAAATCTGGAAATAGCTTAGCTGGGTGATTCCAGCTCAGGGTCTCTTGTGAGTTTGCAGTCAACCTGCTGGCCAGACTTGACTGGGACTGGGACATTTGCTTCCAAGGTAGATGGCTCATTCACATGGTTTTTAGTAGTTCCTTGCTGGCTATTGTCAGAAAGCTTCAGTTCGTTGTTACCTGGGCCTCACCACAGGGCTGCCTGAGTGCCCTAACGACTGGCTTAATAGATTACCCCAAGAGCAAGTGATACAAGAAAGACCAGAGTACCTTTTATGATCCAGGTTCAGAGGTCTCATCCCATCACTTCCACCATAATCTGTTCATTACAAGTGAGTCACTAAGTCCAGCCCACACTCAAGGCAGGGGCCAGGGAGAGTATAAAAAATTTGTGGACATGGTTCAGAACTACCACAGGTGGTAATCACTTGGCTTAAATGGGGATGGGGGTGCTGAGCTTGAAACTACTCTTAAGCCCTTTTTTCAGCTCCATGCTTTAACTACCTTTTTTTTTTTTCGGTATGCGGGGGGCCTCGCGCGGCATGTGGGATCTTCCCAGACCGGGGCACGAACCCGTGTCCCCTGCATCGGCAGGCGGACTCTCAACCACTGCGCCACCAGGGAAGCCCTAACCACCTTTTGAGACATTTGGTTTCTCCAGTCCATGAGTTGTTTTAGTGATTTGTTTATAGCTTATTTTCATTGGCACTCTTTTCTGTGTGCACTTTTATTTGAGCTACTTGGTTCTGCTGTTAGCTAACAGTCTTACTTCTGCTGCCACCTTTGAAAAATGTGTAGACATAACTCATCAACTATACCAATTCTTTTTTTTTCTTGTGAGTTTATATTGTCCCACTCTCCCATTTACATAACTTGAAGTTTCTGGAGGAAGCAAAAATAAATGCTTTTCAATTCACTATGTTTAATACACTATGTCCTCTTTGTATGTTTATCCCTCTGGTCATTCTATCCTCTGTCTAGTCTTCTAAATAGACTCATTTTATTAACTCACTCTTTCATCCTATTTGTTACTTACTCATTTTGAGATCTCTTCCTTTTGTTGATTTCTGAGTTATGGAAGGTTAATTTAAAAGCATTCGAAGCTATACATACAAATTAAATGGCATTGTACTACCCAAAGTTCCTCAGTAAGAGTTTCCTCCTCAAAACCAAGGACCTTGGGGCTTCCCTGGTGGCGCAGTGGTTGGGTGTCCGCCTGCCGATGCAGGGGATGCGGGTTCGTGCCCCGGTCTGGGAGGATCCCACGTGCCGCAGAGCGGCTGGGCCCGTGAGCCATGGTCGCTGAGCCTGCGCGTCCGGAGCCTGTGCTCCGCGATGGGAGAGGCTGCGACGGGGAGAGGCCTGCGTACCGCAAAACAAAACAAAACAAACTAAGGGACATGAACTGGGATACTGGGATTGACATATATACACTATTGACACTATGTATAAAATAGATAACTAATGAGAACCTACTGTATAGCACAGGGAACTCTACTCAGTGCTCTGAGGTGACCTAAATGGGAAGGAAATCCAAAAAAGAGGGGATATATGTATACATATAGCTGATTCACTTTGCTGTACAGTAGAAACTAATACAACATTGTAAAGCAACTTATATTCCAATAAAAATTAAAACAAAACAAAACTAAGGGCCAGTAGATATGAGCACTTGTGATTTCATTCATATTGGGTGATTCTTTAGACCTGAAACTGAAGCATCTACCCCATAATAACAAATATGTGAAATTTTATTAATAAAATAATACAAAAATTTTAAGTGATGATGATTACAATAATCATTTTCTGCATACTTACCACATACTAAACAGCATTTTAAACAATTTTCACATATTAATTTTTAATGCTTATTCTTTGTACTCCATTTTAGAAGAAATCTTGGAAGTTAATAAGCAGATAAGAGAGGGAACTGAAAGATTCATGAGTCAAATTGTAGATATCTCCAAGAAAATACAGTTTGAAAAAGGCAGTGAATTTAAGTGAGTCAGAGACATCCTCTAAATTTCAGCCATTGTTTCTTCAAGACAAGGCTTGTATCAATGTGACTCACTTGAAGAGTTGAAAACTTAATTTAGACTTAAGATAGTATGAAGGAATTTATGTAAGAAAGAAATGCTATGAATATAATTAGTATATTATAATTTATCTTACCTTATAGTGACCCCAATTAAGTGAAATCTGTATAAACAGGGATTTAGCAATAAACCTCATCAAATACCTGAGACTACACAGTGGAGAGAAAGCCTACAAACCCTGTCCATATGGGATCCTTATATTCACATCCTTAATCTTATTAGTCACTAGAGAAATAATGCAGCAGAAGAAACCTATACATGTAAAGAATATTGGAAAACCTTCAGTTATTCAAACTAATTGAATACGAGAAAATTCAAACTGTGGAGAAACTCAATCAATGTAACAAATTTGGAGAACTGTTTTTTCCAGAAGCAAAACTTCATAGAACATGAGAAGATTTTAAACCTTATGAATATGAGAAAGCTTCCATTCAGATGTCACACCTCATAAGTCACCAGAGAATTCATACTGGAAAGAAATCTTATTCGTGTAAGAAATGTGTGAAAGCCTACAGCCACAAATCAAATATCACTGACCCTAAGAAAATCCATATGGGAGAGAAAACCTTTGAATGTAATGAATGTGGAAAAAACTTCAGCCAGAAGCAATACCTCACTAAGCATCACACTGCTCACTTTGGAGAGAAATCCTGCAAATGTAAGGAATGTGGAAAATCCTTTCTTTCAATCAGAAAGAAAATCTCATTACCCATCAGAAAATTCATACTAGAGAGAAACCGTTTGGATGTTAATGACTGTGACAAAGTTTTAATTCATAAGCCTCATTAAACACCAGAAAATGCACAATGGAGAAAAATCCTATACATGTAAAGAATCTGGGAAAACCTAAAGCAGCAAATCAAATCTCATCAAAGCATGAGAAAATTCATATTGGAGAGAAACCCTTCAAATGTAATGAATGCGGAACAGCCTTTAACCAGAAGCAATACCTCATTAAACATCACGATATTCATACAGGAGAGAAACCCTTTGAATGTAAAAAATATGGAAAATCCTTCTCTCAAATCACATCACTTAGTGTACATGTGAAAATTCATACAGGTGAAAAGCCTTATGAATGTAAGGTATGTAGGAAAGCCTCTCAAAGCTCATATCTTACTGTATATATGAGAAGTCATACAGGTGAGAAACCCTATGGATTTAATCAATGCGAAAAAGCTCTCTCTCAATTCTCAGCTCTTGCTTTACATGTGAGAACACATACAGGTGAGAAGTATTATCAGTGTAGCAAATGTGGGAAAGCATTCAGCCAGAAATCACACCACATTAGGCACCAGAAAATTCATACTCATTAAAGATAATATGAATGCCTTGAATATAGCAAAGCCTTCAGTAGGAGTTTGCACCCACACATCAGAGAATTCATTCTGGGGTAAAACATTATGAATGCAGGAAAGCCTATAGCAGGAGCTCAAAATATATGAGGCATCAGAACATTCTTATGAGAAGAAACAATATAATGAAAAGCCAACAAATTTTCAGTAAACATCATAGTTAATGCTGAATCTTTGGAAATAGTCCCATTAAAGTCAGAGATAAGACATACTACTTGATATCACCACAACAAGTCAGTTAATCTAGAGGCCAGGACCAATGCAATAAGATGGGGAAGAGATATAAGGATTGAAAAGGAATAAATCTTTTCAGATGATACAATTTTTCTATACAGAGTTATGATTATTAAAACTTTATAATATGCACTACTAGATATTAGATTAATAGAATGGTATATGAAGCCGAGATACAGTCCAATTCTGTGAAGAAATGCTGACCTAATTAAACAATGTTTTGGGTGATAACTGGCTTTCCTTGTAGAAAAAGAAAGATTCCTGCCTTATATTTTACATTAAAAAATAATCCATTGTGGAAAAAAAAAATAAAACTTTTAGGAAAATAACTCAATAAACTTGGATAGAGAGATTTTCCTAAAGTACACCCCAAAACTTCTTTTACTATTATGCCTTAGAGAAACTCTGATACATATACACAGGGAGATGTGTATGTGTCTTGATGTTCTTTGCATTGTGATTTCTGGTAGCCAAAAGCTATTAGCATTATTTCTAGCAGCCAGATGTTGCGGGTGGGGGAACTGGAAATGTCTATCATTAGGGAAATGGTTGAATAAAATGCGTTATATTTATATGATGGAATAATGTATAGCAGCTGACTGCAACAAACCGTATCTATATGTATTAATAGGGAAAGATCTCAAAAACATGATGTTGAAAAAAATCAAAAGGGCAGATGATGCACATAATACAATGATATCTTTTTTTTTTTTTTTTTTTTTTTTTTTTTTTTTTTTTTGCCGTATGCTGGCCTCTCACTGTTGTGGCTTCTCCCGTTGCGGAGCACAGGCTCCGGATGCGCAGGCTCAGCGGCCATGGCTCACGGGCCTAGCCGCTCCGTGGCATGTGGGATCTTCCTGGACCGGGGCACAAACCCATGTCCCCTGCATCGGCAGGCGGACTCTCAACCACTGCACCACCAGGGAAACCCTACAATGATATCTTTAATTAGAATTAAAGCAACATTAATATTGTATATTGGTTATAGGTATGGATATATATGTAAAGGTATAAAAAAGGATTGGAAGTTTGTATGCTAAATTCATGATGGTGATTGCCTTCGGGGACAAGGAAGGAGAGAGAAGAATGGGATAAGGGTGATGGTTAAAGGAGATTTTGGCTTCACATCTACATATCTATATGTTATTTAAAAATGACAAAGAACCAAAATATTAGTTATTTCTATATGGTGGTAATATACATGTTTGTCTTACTATTTTTTTTGTTTGTAAAGTTTTCATGGTTTAAAAAGGTGAAATTATCTTTCCTATAGAAATAATGTAACATTGGTCTCCATTTCCAATCAGAAACTAATGGTGTTTTTTTAAGAAGTTTTTATAAGCTATTAGGTTTACTGAACACTATAAACCATAGCTTTGAAAGAATTTTGGAAACATAACACAACAGGGCAATTTGTAGATTACAGGGTTGCAAAATCTTAAAATCAGTTTGCTCTTTTCTCCCTAGAAGATGTGCTGGTTAAGAATCTCATACTATTTTGTAGTTTTCAATAATATGCTAAGAAACAATACATATGTATAATGGAAAGAATATATATGTATGATGCCATTAAAGAGAGGCAAGAATACATATGAAGCTTACTAGGAAGGAAGACAGTTATTTTAGGAAGGTAAAATTAGCTACCATGCAGCAAGATGGGGAACACTGGCAATGCAAGTTAAGAATGGTAGCAAAGGTCTTAGATGTGCAAAAACTGAGTAATCCATGTACTCAGTGCCTCTATAAAAATAGCATGAGGAAATAAAATACTAGTGAAACATCTATACCAGTTAATGTTATTATCATCATCATCATCATTATTTATTTATTTTTGGCTGCGTTGGGTCTTCGTTGCTGTGCGTGGGCTTTCTCTAGTTGCAGCGAGTGGGGACTACTCTTCGTTGCGGTGCACAGGCTTCTCATTGCAGTGGCTCCTCTTGTTGCAGAGCACAGGCTCTAGGCGTGCAGGCTTCAGTAGTTGTGGTACACGGGCTCAGTAATTGTGGCTCATGGGCTCCAGAGCGCAGGCTTAGTAGTTGTGGTGCATGGGCTTAGTTGCTCCGCAGCATTTAGGATCTTCCCGGACCAGGACTCGAACCTATGTCCCCTGCATTGGCAGGTGGATTCTTAACCACTGCACCACCAGGGAAGTCCCATCACTACTTTTTATTGTGGTGATTAACACCAGTTAAGCACTAACTAAATAGAACATGATTAAATAACTAAATGATAGAAAAACTTGGCCTATAAATAAAGATGGAGGATAAAAGTAAATATTTAGAAAGCTATATCTAGAGGGGAAAAAAGCTGAACTCTCTCACATTTCCCCACATGATCTCCCGAAGTCACCAAGGCTGGATATGTTTATTGCTTGAGGAGGGACTTGCTTGTGTTGGGATTCTCCACTTTTAGACCTACTAGGTAGCCAAAGGGCTGTGCCTACCTTCAGGACACAGAGGGGATTTCTCCTTTGTTATAAAGTACACAGCTGGGGGACTTCCCTGGTGGCACAGTGGTTAAGAATCCGCCTGCCAATGCAGGGAACACGGGTTTGATCCCTGGTCCTGGAAGATCCCACGTGCTGCAGAGCAACTAAGCCCGTGTGCCACAACTACAGAGCCTGCGCTTTAGAGCCTGCGAGCCCCAACTACTGAAGTCCACATGCCTAGAGCCCGTGCTCCGCAACAAGAGAAGCCCGCGCACCACAACGAAGAGTAGCCCCTGCTCACCACAAATAGAGAAAAGCCCGCGCGCAGCAACGAAGACCCAACGCAGCCAAAAATAAATAAATTTATTTTAAAAATAAAATAAAAAATAAAGTAAATGGCTGGGATTTCCTTGGTGGTCCAGTGGTTAAGACTCGTGCTTCCACTGCAAGGGAACTAAGATCCTGCGTGCCGCACAGTGCAGCCAAAAAATTTAAAATAAACAAAAATATAAAAGTACACAGCATGCTGTACTTGTATGGTTTTACTTACTAGAGTCTCTCATAAAGCCTATGAGGAAGGACTAGATCTTGTTCACCTCTATGTGGTTTACAACACCTCTCTTGCGGAAGGTAGGGAAGGAAGGAAAGAAGGAAGGTAGGCAGGCTGGAGAAAAATTGACAAGCTTTCTGATTCTGAGGTCTCAGATTAGGCTTTCTTTCTGGAGTGGACAGAGGAATATGTATTTCAAAAGCACTCAAATAAGGATTTCCTTGGTGGTCCAGTGGGTAAGACGCCGCACTCCCGATGCAGGGGGCCCAGGTTCAATCCCTGGTCGGGAAAGTGGATCCCACATTCTGCAACTAAAGTCCGCATGCCGCAACGAAGATCCTGTGTGCCGCAACTAAGATCAGGTGCAGCCAAAAAAACAAAAAACAAACCAGCACTCAAATAAGCGCATGTTGAGTGATTAAAAGTAATTAATTATGTGAGCATTTTCCCACCTGCAGGAGCCAGTTCTGCCAATGTCCCCCATACCCCTTTCCCTCAGTCATCTCAGCAGGAAATTACTATACTATGTCTCTCACACGGGTGAAGAATGTTAGAAGCATTTTAGCAGACTGTGATAGGGCCCAGAATGGGGTCAGGTAAAAGTAAATACCAGTCCTTATTAGGCGATCCTGGCCTCCAGTGGTGCATTTGCCCTGAGACACACGCAGCTTCCTGTTCTGTCATAGAAAGCGGACCTATCAGGTCACCACCTCCAGGTGACAGTTTCCTGACCTCCAGAAACTTCTTTAGTCAGGCATCACTTCATTCCTCACTCCTACATTCGACTCCTACACTTGACTCGACTTTGCCGCCGTGCACTATGCTCATGACAGTGCCCTGGTGTGGCCACAGGAGGAACTCAGCAGAGCACTGGGGAGTCTCCATAACAGCGGCCATAGGGCTGTTTTACGGAAACCCAGCAAGGCTGTGGCTGGCCCTCAAGAATCCTTTCACACGTTCATTTTCTTCCTAGTCATATGTCAAAGGGGAGCAGAGAGGCAAATGGATGGACTAGTATCCACACACAAGCTGCAGGTGACAGAATTCTGATTTTCCAGAACTAGTCCTATACAGTGGTAGATGTGGTGGTTAGTTGGGGTGGGAGAAGCTTCATACCATGTATTTGTTTAGTGACCCCAGGTTAAATTATATTATGATTTTTATTTAATGGCTATTAAATGCTCAGAAACGAATTAAGATAGCATGTATTGATTCACAATTTTTACACCAATCCATTTCTTTTTGTGTTGTTCTTCTAAAAAATTCTAGGATTTACCTGTGATTATATTTGTATTTTTCATGCCTATGTTGATATTTTAAAATTTGTATCCATGTTTTTTTCCAGCTCATGAATGTTTTCTTCAACTATTTCTGTTCAGTTGCTCTGGAGCCTGCCTTAGGAATATCTCTAATTCTTTATTTTGTATCTCTGATCTCTTTTCTCTGTATCTATCATATTCATTCTTTTTTCTTTTGTCCCTTTCCTCTGAATCCTGAAAGAAATTTGTCTTTGATATCACTGATATGATTTTTTTGCAGTGTCAATTTTTTAAAATTAAGTTTTAGCTCTTAGCAGCTAATATCATTGCTTCCTATAGTGGTGAAGTTTTTGGTAGTTACTCAAGACTGTTAGATTTGATTATTTGCAGTTTTGTTTTTTAATGGGGGAGAAAATTTTTTTTTCTAATAGTATTTCTGAAAACTTCTAACTGCTTACTATATAAAATTAAATTTTTAAAAATGAAATCAGAGTGGCAGTATAATAAAACAATTTTAATTTGCTGTTTTAGTGTGTCATGGTATAGTATACATAGTTTATTTTCTCATAATTTCTAGCATTGTTTTGGAACAGACTGGTTGAATCATACATTTGTAATTATCCTATTACAATAGGATTACAATAGGGTTCACAATAATGATACATGCAATGTCTTTGTGGAGAGAACTCAGTTTTCCAGAGACACTGACTTTGGGGTATTCATTTCCTGATTTGTTCTCTTTAATTTGAATAGTAAAGATTTAGAAATTTAGCATTTTATTGCAGTGCTTTAAATAAAGAAAACTGTTCTACTTTCTAGGTCCTCCATTAAGCCACTGAGTAAAATGCCAATCCATTCATCTCAGCTTCAATCTTATCTTGCAGAAGTTTTTCTCAAAAAATTCTGACTAATAAGGTTTTCTGAAAGACCACGTGTTTCAGAATTATTCCCATCCCTCCTAGTGGTGAGGGAGCTGGGATATTTATATACCAACCCTCAGGGGATGTTAATTTCCTTTCACTTGTGACCTGCTGCTCACTCATGGGCAGAGCAGTATTTCACAGCTATGAAAAAAGTCCCTAAAGCACAGAGATGCAGATATAACAGCAGAAAGTTGTCTGCAGCATACTGCTTCTCTTTGCTCCTGTTTAAAGTTACTCATGAACCCATTCTTTTCTCTATGTTCCTGAGTGCCCCATCTCCCTGCTAGGGAGAACTATTCATAAGTTGGCAGCAACCCCCCCATTTAAATCAAGGTGAGTTAGAAATCAGTGTGCCCCTGGAGAGGGGACCAGAGCTACTTATGCTATTAGCTGATAGGAAAGAAGTTTCTACTGGGAGTGACAAGACTGTTGAGCTATCAGGGGTAAGCCCACAGATGTGGGCACAAGGGGACATGGGCCAGGCCCTTGGGGCCAGCCTGTAGTATTCCACTTAAAATCTAGACATAGCTGCCCAAATAAAAAACAGTACCCTTTGCACCAGGAAGGCCTACAAGGCATAGCTCCTGTAATCCAGAAGCTAATAGAACAAGGTCTTATCCAACCTTGCCAGACTGCCTGTAACACCCCCATCCTCCCAGTAAAAAAAGGCAACGGTGAATACTGTATGGTACAAGATCTGAGGGCAGTTAACGAGGCTACAGAGGACATTCAACCAGTACTCCTAAACCCTTATACTCTGCTAGCTACTCTCCCCCTTTTCCCGGACCAGAACTGGTACTCTGTCCTGAACTTAAAAGATGCTTTTGTTTGTTTGTATTCCCTTGGCTCCAGAGTCCTAAGAAATTTTTGCCTTTGAATGGCAGGGCCCCAACACTCAGCAAAAGCACCAGTACTTCTGGACAATCTTGCCACAAGGATTTAAGAACTCTCCAACTCTTTTGGGGGAAGCCTTAGCAAAGGACCTAAGGGACCTTCATTTAGAGGAGGGAACTCTCTTGCAATATGTGGATGATACTTTGGTCGCCAGCCCCTCAAAGCAGCTATCAGATAAGAACACCATCATGACCCTAAACCACTTGGCAGACAAGGAATATAAAGTTTCAAGGAAAAAGGCTCAGATATCTCAGATAAGGGTCACCTACCTGGGGTTCACATAGACTGAAGGGAAAAGAAGCCTGCCCAGGGAAGGAAAGAGGCCATCTTTGGCCTCGGGCCACCAAAAACCCAGAGACAGCTCAGGCGGTTTCTAGGAATGGCTGGGTTTTGCCGAATCTGGATTCCCAACTTCTTCCTAATAGCTAACCCCCTCTACAAGGGAAAGACAATGACTGCTTTGAATGGGACTTCACCTGTGAAAGGGTCTTCAAGGAACTAAAGTTGGGTCTTTAGTTCCTTAAAGGCCCAGTTGCTTCAGCCTCCTGCTCTGGGTCTTCCAGATCTTATCAAACCCTTTAATTTGTACATGAAAGACAGGAAGTAGCCCCAGGAGTGCGCACCCAGAAGTTAGGCCCCCTAACTTGAGTGGTGGCATACTTCTCCAGACAGTTAGATCAGACAGCCAAAGGATGGCCGCCTTGCATGCAAGTAGTGCAGCCACCACTACCCTCTTAAAAGAGGCAGAAAAGTTGACTTTTGGACAAACCACAACACTTTGGACCCCACATCCGGTACCAGGCCTTGATTAATTATAAGGGAACTGAATGGCTATCGCCTGGGAGATCCATTCAAGTTCAGGCCGTGTTGCTAGACAACCCTGTCATGACCATGAAGACTTGCCAAACCCTGAACCCCATGACTCAGCTTCTGGCAGAATCAGGAAATCTAGAGCATAATCGTATAGAGACAATAGACAGTTTATTTCAGTCAGCTTGACGTCAAGAATGAGCCAATCCCCAATGTGGACGAAGAATGGTTTACAGGTAGTGATTTTATAAAGGAAGGGAAGAGCAATGAAGTTATGCCATTAACACTTTGGGAGAAGTAACAGAAGCAAGTGCCCTTCCCCTGGAGACCCCACTCAAAAGGCTGAGTTAAAAGCACTAACCTGAGCCCTAGAGCTGGGAAAGGGGAAGAGTCTCAACATTTATACCAACTCTCAGTATACCTATGGCATTTTACATTTTACAATTTGGAAAGGAAGATGTATGCTTCTGACCACAAGCAGGTTAAACATGGGGCAGAAATCCTAAGGTTATTACAAGCCATCATGCTGCCTAGAGAATTGGCATTCACTGCAGAAGCCACCAAAAGGGAGATGCGGAAGTAATAAAAGAGAACAACAGAGCACATGCAACAGCTAAGGAAGATGCACTGAGATCTAACTCCCCCTTGGTCTTGCCCTTAATGCCAATAAAACCTGACCCTCTGAATTACACCCCAGTCTATACAGAGGAAGAACTCGGGAAGGCCGAAAGATGGGGATTCTCCCAGGAGCCATCCCAAGGTGGATGGCTGACTAGCCAACATGGACAGTACTTCTTTCTCAAACCCGCAGCCTACCATGCAATAAGAGAAGTCCATCAGAGTACCCATTGTGGGAAAGAAGCCCTCCATAACTGGCTTGTAAGGATGTTGTTGACCCCAGGCCTAAGAGTCCTGATAGGGCAAGAGGTCAAGTCCTATCCTATCTGCAACACTAACAGCCCAAACACTGGGCCTCTGCATGGGCCCAGTGTCCAGGCAAGCCAGGTAAGAGGTAACGACCCTGGGAAAGACTGGCAGATAGATTTCACTGTCATGCCCCGAGCAACAGGAAACTTCAGGTACCTCTTGGTGTTAATAGACACTTTCTCCAAGTGTACGGAGGCCTTCCCACAAGAAAAGAGACTGCCATAGAGGTCTCCAAGATATTATGAAAGGAAATAATCCCGACGTTTGGGCTCCCCAGATCTCTTCAGAGTGGCAGTGGGCCCACCTTTGTGTCCCAGGTCATCAAACATGCTGCCTAGGCTCTAGTGTGGACGGAGGTTACATTCTGCCTGGAGACCTCAATCTTCTGGAAAGGTTGAAAGGACAAATCAAACCCTTAAGAGGACACTGGCTAAACTGTGCCAGGAAGCCCCAGAAAACTGGATTAAGTTTTTACCTGTAGCCTTGCTTTGCTTACACCTGGCCCCACAGGGAAAGTTAAAATTAACTGCCTGATGTAGAGGATGGAGTTGAGGACATGGGGGTGGGGGGTGAGGGTAAGCTGGGACGAAGTGAGAGAGTGGCATGGACATATATACACGACCAAATGTAAAATCGATAGCTAGTGGGAAGCAGCCGCATAGCACAGGGAGATCAGCTCGGTGCTTTGTGACCACCTAGAGGGGTGGGATAGGGAGGGTGAGAGGGAGGGAGACACAAGAGGGAAGAGATATGGGGATATACATATGCATATAGCTGATTCACTTTGTTATACAGCAGGAACTAACACAACATTGTAAAGCAATTATACTCTAATAAAGGTGTTAAAAAATAATAATAATGGTAATAAAAACTGGAAAGTGTGAAAAAAATAATTAACTGCCTTTGAACTAATGTATGGTAAGCCAGTTCCCTCCATGGAAAAAGAGGGACCCTTGAGTCCTCATGAAATGGAACAACTCAGATATGCCCTACAGGTGGGAGAAGCTATGAAGGCCCTCACTGCCTATGGAAATCAGGTGCTGCCTGCTCCCACAGATCTCATGCTGTATCCATTCTAGCCAGGGGACTGGGAAAACTGGGAGTCCTCAGGACCAATTATCCTCTAAATGAAAGGGATCATACTGAGTAATTGTGACAACTCAATCTGCCCTAAAATTGCATGATGTCTCTCCATGGATACACCATAGCAGAGTGAAACGTGACCCTAAACCCAAGACGGGAGAATCGCCCTCACAATATTCTTGTGAACCCCTTTCAGACCTGAAGCTGCTATTCTGCAGGGCTGCCTCAAATAAGTGGTGCGCCTATGAATTCACAACCTACCCACCAGAGGCTTGCAGCCGCTTGAGTTCTTTGCCTACTGATAAACTATCTTATCATCCTTCTCCTGACTCTCACCTGTGCTCCCCAGGAACTCCCCTATTGGAGTGCCTTTGAAGTCTGACCAACTCTTACTACTGACGTGGCCAATGACATCTCCTTAACTGGCACCCCCCTTCACAAAAGTGAGAGCTAATACCTGGATACCTGGATGGTTCAGGGATCTTATGCATAATGTTAATCCTTATCCTGTTCATACTATGCATACTTCTAATCCTTTATTCAACACTTAGTTAAGATGTATCAGATTCTGACTCTTCCCTTACTTACATGGGCAATTCAGACCATAGGAAAACCCTACCAGTGGGCCAATAACACACTAGTACAAATAACTGCTGATATAATATGGGGTCAGAATGTCACTAATTGCTGTGTTTGCCACAATCAACCAACTAGTGACTCAGGGAGACACTCAAGGTAGGACAACCTGCACCATGGAAGGAAGTGTTGCTTCACCCCATATATTGAGGGGACCAAAACACCTCAAGTCCCGTTGTCTGGGTCCAACCTACCCTGGCCAACCAGTCAACCCACAAATGTTACCAGCCAAGTGCCCTGAGCTGTTACACCAATATTGATGAGAGGTTCCAGGACACTCATAACACCTCCTGCCCCATTTGTGGCATCCTGTACTGCAAGCTTCATGATGGGGTGTGTAAGAATACCCCTCCATGCATGTGTGCCATTAGATCATGGACATCAACCCCCTATCCCCCAGGGTATAACAGCATGCAAAATTCATTAGTGGCAAGCAAATGGGCCCAATGGATAGAAGTCCCCAGATCAGCAGGGTGGGGAGAACCCTACCCAGGATGCATTCAATCAAAATCAGAATCTCTGTACTGGTCCAAATGGGTACCCCCCGACCACCCCATCTTGAGCCCTGCTAAGCTAATCCCCAGTCATGGGAGGACTATGTGTCTTGGAAAGGGAATGATGTTCTTAGGATATAAGGATGGTCAAGGTATGGCTACACAATGCCTGAATTAGAGTTGAATGGCTGGACAGTGGACCACTGGGCATGTATACCTCCATCTGAATCTATCCATCTGAATCTATTAATTTTCACTAATGATCCTGTCCCCTTGCATCCATAGCAAGCCCATCATTGAGAGATGGGAATTGGATTACTCATATTTGGGAGAGTAACCCTCATTAGAGCCTTGACTGGCCTGGTTGGGAGAGTCATATACAACAATGTGGTAGCCAGGAAGCTCACAGGCACAGTGGCAACCATAGCTCAGGAGGCAAGATTTTAAGATCATAAAAAAATCCCTAGATTCTCTGGCCCAGATGGTAGTTGACCATTGCATTGCTCTGGATTATCTCTTGGTTGAACAAGGGGGCATATGTGCACTGGCCAACACCTCTTGCTGTTTCTGTATTAATGTAACAGGTGAAACTGAGACTAGTGCAGATAAAATTCTGCAACAAGCTGTCTGGCTTAGGAAGTCTGGGGAAGATCAAACCACCTCGACCTTTCGGGAAACAGTGAGAAAGGCAATTGTAAGTTTAACTTGGTTCCTCCCTTTTCTGGGGCCTTTAGCAGCCATTATTCTTCTATTCCTTTTTGGACCTTGAATTTTTTTTTTACTAAACACTTAAAAAAAATTGAAGTATAGTTGATATACAATATTATATATGTTACAAGTATACAGTATAGTGATTCATAATTTTTTGTTTTTTGCACTAAAACTGCTGAGTTTTATTTTATGTAAATTGTAACTCAATAAAGCTGGTTAAAATCATAGCATAAACACTGTTGAAAGGCAATTCAAAGTTTGGGAGAATATAATTGCAACACACTCACCTGTGCAGGATTAGTACACTGAAATGAGAATATGGATTTTCCATTACAATATAATAAAAAGAGAACAAAGCAGGAGAAAAGCAGGCAGATAAATAAATAGCATGTCACAGAGGAGGAAACTCCAGTGGGTAGTGAACAAGCTTCTCACTACGGATCAGGGAAGTTAAAACAACACTGGATATCATTTCACTCCTGATGGAGTGGCTAAAATTTAAAAGATGGCAATTTCCAGACTCCATGCCCTCTTTTAGTAGAAACAACGTTTGTTACTGCTGGCTGCAAACGAGAAGTAGAAATTCCTTCTTCTGGCTTCTTGACAGGTATAGCATTGATCAGATCTGAGTTTGAACAATCACACGTTCCACCAAAGTTCTGCTGAGGACTTGGAGTCCTGAGTAAGTGTCACCTGCCGCCAGCCGCGGCGGGTCCTCAAAGTGCAGCAACAATCGACGAGAGGGGGTAGGGAACTGAACGCACCAAGGTATGGGATCAGAAGGGCACAAGCAACTGATGGTTGCAAGGCAAGTTTAATAACAAAGCATAGCCATCTATATACCCCTAAAGCAGGGAATTTGCTTAGTCACCATCTTATCGGCATCAGCTGGTTAATTGGCTTCTCTGCTTAGTCACGCCTTATCGGCATCAGCTGGTTGATTGGCTTCTCGGCTTCTCCCTCAAAGGCACCAATTTCCCCTCCAGGGTTGCTTTTCCTAGCTTTAGGGAACAACCAGGGACTCCCAGTAACTGAGCAGGTCCCTGGAGCGATTTGGCTAAAGGCCATCTCCTTTTTTACGTTCACACCATAAAGTCCAGGATGCGTACCAAGGAGAGTACAATCGGGCCCTGAGGCTTATGAGGGTCTTAATGGCGCCTTCCTCAGAAGGCAATGCTCGCCGCATTTCCCCCTCTTTTATTTTTTAAAGCTTGATAATGCAATTTCAACCCATACACCTCCTGACGAAGAGCAGCGAGACGGCCAACAATAAAGCGTAATAAACAAGGTAAGGCAACTAACATCAACAATACACATGACCCCACGGTAATCAATCCTGTGAGTCCATTTTGAAACCAATGCATTGGGTTTAACCACTGAAGCTGATCCAAGAGTCCTTGAATTAATTGTTGGGGCTCGTCTTCTTGTAGATGAGCTTCTTGAATTGCTTGTATTTCTGCATTAAGTTTTTGTATGTCCAAACTAATGTGTCCATCAGTCCATACACTTAAAAAGTGCATTTTTACTTTGTTCCAATCCCAGTCAGTTTCATTATAAGCGTGTTGAGTCACACAAATCCAAGTATATTTAGCATGGCAAATCAAACACATTTTCCACTTTAAAGCCATAATTTGGTCTCCTAAACCTATGAGAGCATTTTTTAACTCATCAACCTCAGTTTTTAGTTGAGTATCAATATGACTTTGTAATGCTAATGCAATACTGGTATTTTTAGACAACTGATTAACATAATGTGCTTGTTGTACAGTTTTACTTAATGCTAAACTGGCAGTAGTGGCTGTGGCTGTTAAAGCGGCTAAGGCTAATATGCTACATATTAATATTCCAATGAATCGTTTAGGTCTTTTTAAAGCTTCAGATAATTCTAGCCAAGCTTGCATGCTAGTACTATGATACCATGGTTCAGAAATATTTACAGGCAGCATTACATAGGAAGGTTGTTTTAACATCATAACAGAAAAAGTTCCTTTCATAGGCAGAATGCAAGTACTAAAAATACAATTCTGATAAGTTATATTATATCCTAAGGAACCAGAAGTAAACTCAATCTGTAAATCTCCTATTAGCAAGGCATATGAGGGTGTAACACAAGTAATAACCGGTTGATAAGAATAAGACAATGCAAACTTCCCCAAATCCCAATGCTTATAAAAAACCAAACTACTATTAGTAACAGAAACTGAAGAAATTAAAATGGTACCATTATTATAATTTAAGGTGCACCAGATTTGAGAATTCAAAATCAGATTGGGGAAAATCAGAAGGAAAAGAGGAGGGAAACGTCAAACTTGTAACAGCTTTAACTACCTTTAAACTATGGCCGGCCAGTAAAGTCCCTTGTCCTACATATACTTCAACACAAAAATAGTATCTTTGACTTTGCAGCTTCTATTAGAGCTCCACTTTCAGCTTTATGATTAGACCCATCTTTATTGCTGTAATTACCAGTCTCATTCTTTCCATTTTTGTTATTGTTGCCCTGTGAAATCATTTTTTCTAGAACAGCAAGAAGATGTAAAGCTTTCTCAGCTTGGTAGGTTAATATATACAGGTCTACGAACAAAAAACACACTGCTTGGGCAAATTTTTCTTCAAAAGGTTCTATGAACTGGTAAAGTTTTTCACCAATGGATATGGCTTCTGTATACTGTCAGACATGATACAGGATGACTGCTTGATTGTAATACAACATACTGTTTTCAAGATCATGTAGTCCATCCATTTCTTCAACAGCCGAGTGCACCTGATTCTTCAACTGGTTAAGTGTCTGTCTTAAACTATCTGTTGTTATCTGGTTACTTTTGAAAAACTCAGCTACTGCCGTATTCAAAATTATTTTATAATCGTCTTTGTTTATATCTTGTAGGCAGGCAAGATGTTGCAGACAGACATCATAATTTCCAGCTGTGAAAGCCTGGAAAGCACTGGTGGACAACTCCTTCTCTTGATCAGTGATCTCAGGTAGGTTCTTGGATACTTTTTGTCCCATATTTTTTTTACTTCTGACTATTGCCCCGAGTTACTATCAACTTTACTATGTGGCCACACTTTCACTCTTCACTCCGGGGATTCACCTACCGAGATTCAGATGTCCCTCTCGTCCGGTCCCTGTTCGGGCGCCACTTGCCGCCAGCCGCGGCGGGTCCTCAAAGTGCAGCAACCATCGACGAGAGGGGGTAGGGAACTGAACGCACCAAGGTATGGGATCAGAAGGGCACAAGCAACTGATGGTTGCAAGGCCGTGATTCACAATTTTTAAACATTATACTCTATTTATAGTTATAAAATATTGGCTATATTCCCCATGTTGTACAATATATCCATGTAGCTTATTTTATACATAATAGTTTGTACCTCTTAATCTCCTACCCCTATATTGCCCCTCCCTCTTCCCTCTCCCCACTAGTAACCATTAGTTTGTTCTCTTTATCTGTGAGTCTGCTTCTTTTCTATTATATTCACTAGTTTGTTGTATTTTTTAGATTCCACATATAAGTGATATCCTACACTATTTGTCTTTCTCTGACTTATTGCACTTAGCATAATGCCCTCTAAGTCCATCCATGTTGCTGCAAATGGCAAAATTTCATTCTTTTTTATGGCTGAGTAGTATTCCATTATATATACATATATATGATACCCATATGTTCAGAATATATATATATATGTTTTGTAAATAAGTTCATTTGTATCGTTTTTTAACATTCCACATATAAGTGATATCATATGGTATTTGTCTTTCTCTTACTTCACTTAGTATGATAACCTCTAAGTCCATCCATCTTGCTGCAAATAGCATTCTTTCATTTTTTTTATGGCTGAATAGTATTCCATTGTATATATGTACCACATCTTCTTTATCCATTCATCTGTCAATGAATATTTAGGTTGTTTCCATGTCTTGGCTATTGTAAATAGTGCTGCTATGAACATTGGGGTGCATATATCTTTTTGAATTAGAGTTTTCATCTTTTCCAGACATATGCCCAGGAGTGGGATTGCTGGATCATATGGTAACTCTACTTTTAGTTTTTTAAGGAACCTCCATACTGTTTTCCATAGTGGTTACACCAATTTTCATCCTCACCAACAGTGTGGGAGTGTTCCCTTTTCTCCAAACCCCCTCCAATGTTTATTATATAGACTTTTGGATGATGGCCATTCTGACTGGTGTGAGGTGATACGTCATTGTAGTTTTGATTTGCATTTCTCTGATAATTAGCAATGTTGAGCATCCTTTCATATGCCTATTGGTCATCTATATGTAGTCTTTAGAGAAATATCTATTTAGATCTTCTGCTCATTTTTTGATTGGGTTGTTTTTGATATTGAGCTGTATGAGCTGCTTGTATATTTTGGAAATTAATCCCTTGTCGGTCTCATCATTTGCAAATATTTTCTCCCATTTTGTAGGTTGCCTTTTTGTTTTGCTTATGATTTCCTTTGTGAAAAAGCTTTTAAGTTTAATTAGGTCCCATTTGTTTATTTTTGCTTTTATTTCCATTACTCTAGGAGACTGGTCCAAAAAAATATTGATGTGGTTTATTTTGAAGAGTGTTCTTATGTTTTCCTCTAGCAGTTTTATAGTATCCAGTCTTATATTTAGGTTTTTAATCCATTTTGAATTTGTTTTTGTATATGGTGTTAGAGAATGTTGTTGTGATGGAAATGGGGTTCCTTAATTTCTCTTTCTGATCTTTTCTACCTATTCTGAATATTTCATATTGAATAAATCATATAATATGTGACATTTTGTGTCTAACTTCTTTCACTTTTTTTTTAATTTTGTAAAACCTTTATTTATGTATTTGGCTGAACTGGGTCTCAGTTGTAGCATGCGGGATCTTTGTTGCCACGTGAGGGATCTTCATTGCAGCATGCTGGTTCTTTTTTAGTTGTAGCATGCGGGATCTTTAGTTGCGGCTTGCAAACTCTTAGTTGCGGCATGTGGGATCTAATTCCCTGACCAGGGATTGAACCCGGACCCCCTGCATTGGGAGCACAGAGTCTTAGCCACTGGACCACCAGGGAAGTCCCTAACATAAAGTTTTTGATGTTCATTGATGGTGATGATGTAACATGTATCAGTATGTCATCCCTTTTTATGACAATATTATTCTGTGGTATGATGGATATACCACATTTTATTTATATATTCATCAGTTGATGAATGGGCTTTTGGCTATTGTGAAAACGGCTGAAATGGACAAGTTTTTGTTTAATCACCTGTTTTCAATTCTTTGGGTATATCCCTAGGAGTAGAATATTTGGATTGTATGGTAATTCTATGTTTATCTTATTGAAAAACCACCAAATTTCTTTCCATAGCAGCTGCACACCATTTAAAATCCCCTCCAGCAATGTATGAGGGTTCCAATTTCTCCACATCCTCATCAACATTTATTATTTTCTGTTGTTTTGGCTATCACCATCCTAGTGGATGTGAAGTGATAACTCATTATGGTTTTGATTTGCATTTCCCTAAAGAATAGAGATGTTGAACATCTTGTCATGAACTTGTTGAACATTTGTATACCTTCTTTGGAGAAAAATGACTTAAGTTATTTGCTCTTTTTTTTTTTTTTTTTTTTTGTGGTATGCGGGCCTCTCACTGTTGTGGCCTCTCCTGCTGCGGAGCACAGGCTCCAGACGCGCAGGCTCAGCGGCCATGGCTCACGGGCCCAGCCGCTCCGTGGCATGTGGGATCTTCCCGGACCGGGGCACGAACCCGTGTCCCCTGCATCGGCAGGCGGACTCTCAACCACTGCGCCACCAGGGAAGCCCTATTTGCTCATTTTTTATTGGCTTGTTTTTCTTTTGTCATTGAGTTATAAGAGTATTTATATATTCTGGACACTAAACCCTTATCGGATATATGATTTTCAAATATTCTTCCCATTCTGTATGCTGCTGGCTTTTCACTTTCTTTATAGCATCCTTTGATGTACAAAAGTTTTCAATTTTGATGAAGTTCATTTTATATTTTTCTTTTGTTGCTTGTGCTTTCGGTGTCATATCAAAGTAATCATTGCCAAATCCAAAGTCATGAAGATTTACCCTTATGTTTTCTTCTGGGTTTTATAGTTTTAGGTCTTATGTTTAGGTCTTTGATCCATTATGAGTTAATTTTTGTATATGGTGTGAGGCAAAGGTCTGACATCATTTTTTTTTTTTTTTCTCGATACGCAGGCCTCTCACTGTTGTGGCCTCTCTCGTTGCGGAGCACAGGCTCCAGACGAGCAGGCTCAGCGGCCATGGCTCACGGGCCCAGCTGCTCTGTGGCATGTGGGATCTTCCCGGACCGGGGCACGAACCCGTGTCCCCTGCATTGGCAGGTGAATTCTCAACCACTGTGCCACCAGGGAAGCCCTGACATCATTCTTTTGCATTGATTTTCCCAGCACAGCACCATTTGTTTAAGAGACTATTCTTTCCCCATTGAATGGCCTTGGCACTCTGGTTGAAAATCAATTGACCATAGATTTATGGGTTTATTTGGGGATTAATTCTATTCCATTGATCTATTTCTATCATTATTCTAGTAACACACTGTTTTGCTTTGTAGTAAATATTGAAATGTATCTCTTCCCCAGTCTCTTCCTTCCTAGGCTTTTCAGTCTGTCTGCTGCTTGCTCTATTATTTTTTTTCATGGATAGCTGTGTGTAGTATATGCCTTTGAATACTTTTGACAAAAGCCTCCCAGGGGGACACTCCAGCCCTTACAGAGTTCTGAGAGAGGAGAGGAGAAACAAAGGCAAGTCCCTGTGCTGATCACTCAGGGAGCCACCAAACAGGTCAAAATAAGCACAATTCTTTGGGAACAAGTCTGTATTGTCCACTATGGCACCAACAAGCTGCACGAGGAATGCAGGCCACCATACCCACAGCCACCTCTGAGGTGGGAGATAGTAGGTTGGTATGCCAAAATTCCTTCTACTGAAATTTAGCAGCTTCTTTCTTCGTTAAGTACTCCCTTGGTTTTTGTAAATTTTAAATTAGATTCAGTAGTTATGAAAAGTTGATTCTGACAATTTTTTCCAGCTTAATCATTGCTTCATTGGAGGGATGGATCCATGGAGCCCCCTACTCCACCATTCTCAGTGACATCACACCCATTTCTACCAGTTATGCTTTACGTATTCTACAGCTCTGTTGTTTGGTACATACACATATAAGATTTATACATTTGAATAAACATTCCTAAAGGATATTTTCACTAGGTAGAGAACTCTGGGTTGGACAGTTTTGCTTTTTCTTTCAACACTTGAAAAATGCTGTGCCACTTCCTCCATTTATGATGAGAAATTTGTTGTCATTCAAATTGTTTCCTCCTATAGATAAGGTGTCATTTCTCTTTTTGCTTTCAAGATTTTTTCCTTAGTTTTCAGAAGTTTGATTATAATGTGTCTTGCTGGGATTTTTTTTTTTTTTTTACCCTGTTTGAGTTTTTCTTAGCTTTGTGAATCTGTATGTCTTTTGCCATATTGGGGACATTTTCAGCCATTATTTCTTCAACTATTTATAGTCCTGCCCTCTTTTTCCCCCTCCCTGTGGGACCCCTGTGACACAAATATTAGATGTTTTTGTTTTCAGTCCATTTTCTCTTTGCTTTCAAACTGAATGATTTCCATTGTCTGTCTTCAAATTCACTGAGTCTTTCCTCTGTACCTTTCACACTGCTATTGAACCCATCCACTGAGTTTTATTTTGTTTTTTATATTTTCAATTATTGTATCTTTCAATTCTAAAATTTCCATTTGGTTCTTCTTTATGTTTTCTATTTCTTTTTTTAAAGGGAATATTTTTAAAATAAATGTATTTATTTTATTTATTTTTGGCTGGGTTAGGTCTTAATTGCTGTGTGCGGGCTTTCTCTAGTTGTGGAGAGTGGGGGCTACTCTTTGTTGCAGTGCATGGGTTCTAGGCATGCAGGCTTCAGTAGTTGTGGCACCTGGGCTCAGTAGTTATGGCTCGCAAGCTCTAGAGCGCAGGCTCAGTAGTTGTGGTGCACAGGCTTAGTTGCTCCGTGGCACATGGGATCTTCCCGGACCAGGGCTTGAACCTGCGTCCCCTGTATTAGCAGGCGGATTCTTAACCACTACACCACCAGGGAAGCCCCATGTTTTCTATTTCTTGCTCAAACTTTCTTTCTCATTTGTTTCAAATGTGCTTTTAATTGCTCATTAAAGCATATTTATGATGATTGCTTTAAAATCTTCATCAGATCATTCTAACCTGTCATCTATGTTGGCAACTATTGATATTTTTAATAGAATTTATTTTTTAGAGCAGTTTTAATTTCAAAGCAAAACATCATTTTATTGGACTTCACTTTATTGTGCTTCACAGATATCGCATTTTTTACAAATTGAATGTCTGTAGCAACCCTGCCTTGAGCCAGTCTATCAATGCTATTTTTCCAAGAGCATTTGCTCACTTTGAGTCTCTGTGTTGCATTTTTATAATTCTTGCAATATTTCAAACATTGGCATTAATATTGTATTTGTTATGATGATCTGTGATCAGTGATCTTTGATGTTATACTACAACTTGCTGATGGCTCAGATGACAGTTAGCATTTTTTAGCAATGAATTATTTTTTAACTAAGGTATGTACATTTTTTAGGCATAATTCTGTTGCACACTTAACAGACTACATACAGTATAGTGTAGTCTTTTATATGCACTGAGAAACCAAAAAATTCGTGTGACTCACTTTACTGTGATATTTGCTTTATTGTGGTGGTCTAGAACTGAACTCACAATATCTCCAAGGGATGCCTATATTGATTTTTATTCAAGTTGAGATTTTCCCCATTTTGTGAAATTTTCTAGTTTTCCTGTAATTTTCTATTGAAGTGTGGACATTTGGGGCATTATGAGACTAGATCTTATTTAAACCTTCAGTTTGGGCTGGCTTCCTCTGATACTGTCATAGCTGAGAGAGCTGGAGACACGACCTTGTTTCTGCCAGCTGTGGGTAGAAGTCTAGGTCCCCAATTCAGCCTTCTTTGACACCTGTGGAGGGGAAGGCCTCCTTGCTATTGCTGAACAGGGATGGAAGTTACAGCTCCCCTTTAGGCATCCACTGGTAATAACCATAGCTGGGATGGATAAGACTATATATTATTAACCATCCCCCAGGTGGTCTCCACTGACACTACAGGGGTTTGTGTGGTCTCATTAACACTGGGCATTGGTGAAAGTCCTGATTTTCCAGTAGGTCTCCCTGAGACCACCCAATAGAGAGGTTGAGGGATGCAGGTGCCTCATTACTGCTGGGTAGAAGTCCTAGCTCCCCAAAGGGTCTACACTGACACCATTGGTGGAGGAGTGCTGTCTCATTGCCACCCAGTGGGGATAAAAGTCCCAACTCCTTAGTCGTCCTTTTCTGAAACCACCCCTGTGAAGGAGAGGTAGGATTGGAGCACCTTTACAGCCTGGTGAGGCTTTACACGGCCTTTGCTGGTATGGGTGGGGCCACTCTTTTTTGTGGTGTTTGGCTTGAGTAGAGCAGCTATTATCTAAAATTTGTCTTACTAGGCTGTCCCTTTCCTTGTTCTTTGGTTAGAGAGAACGGGCTTTTTTCTGAGGCTTTTTCTTTCTACATCAATTGGCATTCCAGGGTTGCCAGCTTCTTCAGCTCCAAGAGTCTCAGATGTACAAGGCAAAAAGAAAACCCAGAAAACTAACCACCATGTTATTCCTTAGGTCCCATGGTTCCAACCATGTCCACCTTTCAAAGTCTTGTTTGTTTTCTATAAATATTCAGTTTTTATTTGTTCTCAGCAGGAGAAATAAGGAAAGGTACACCTACTCAATCTTCCCTGAAGCAGAAGGCCCTCTTCTATTATTTTTAAATGATTACTTAATTTTTTTTTTCTTTTTTTTGCGGTACGCAGGCCTTTCCCGTTGCGGAGCACAGGCTCTGGATGTGCAGGCTCAGCGGCCATGGCTCACGGGCCCAGCCGCTCCGCGGCATGTGGGATCTTCCCGGACCGGGGCACGAACCCGTGTCCCCTGCATGGGCAGGCAGACTCTCAACCACTGCGCCACCAGGGAAGCCCTGATTACTTAATCTTATACTGTTCTTTTTTTTTTCTTTCTGGCTGCATTGGGTCTTCATTGCTGTGCATAGGCTTTCTCTAGTTGCAGCGAGCGGGGGCTACTCTTCATTGCGGTACATGGGCTTCTCATTGTGGTGGTTTGTCTTGTTGCGGAGCACAGGCTCTAGGCATGCAGGCTTCAGTAGTTGTGGCTCGCAGGCTCAGTAGTTGTGGCACACAGACTTAGTTGCTCTGTGGCATGTGAGGTCTCCCCCGACCAGGGCTTGAACCCATGTGCCCTGCACTGACAGGCGGATTCCTAACCACTGTGCCACCAGGGAAGCCCAATATACTGTTCTTCTCTGGCTCTTTTAAATGTTTATTATACATATAGAGCATATTCTAGATGTATTTTTATGTTTTTCCTTTTATAATCTGTGTCATTTTTCTCAGTCCTTATCAAGCTGCTAAGATTGACTGATTTGGTACTCTGCCATATCCATCCTGCTAATTATAGTTGCTGAGTCCAATTGGTTCATTTTATTGGCCTCTGTTCACTTGTAAAGGGATTAAAATAAATAGCCTTTAGCTTCCCAATTTATCTCTAAAGATGCTCTATTACAATAATGGTTTGAGAACTAATGGTTAATTCCTAACTATGTAAAATTCTATTTCGTCATCTGTTAAAAAAAAAATGAAAATGGCTAACTACTAGCTATGTAAATTCTATTTCCTCGTCTGTAAAATGGAAATAAGTAACTACACTTCATAAACTTGATATGAATATTGACACATTATAAAAGACTCAATGACTGGTAGTTATTATACAGAAACCTATGATTCCTGAGAGTTAAAAGGCAGAGAAAAACAGGAAAGGCTCAGTGGAAAAGTGACAACTGATCTCTGCCTTTGATTAATATATTCTGATAGCTGGTAATTGACAATTATAATGGATGGACATTCCAAACAGAGGAAAAGGCACAAGAAATGTTGCTAATGTGGAAAAGAGCAAAGCAAGTTCTGGGACCATTAAGCAATCTGTTTAGTTGACATATAAAGTACCTGCTCTAAATTAGTGATAGGGGCTTCCCTGGTGGCGCAGTGGTTGAGAGTCTACCTGCCAATGCAGGGGACACGGGTTGGTGCCCCGGTCCAGGAGGATCCCACATGCCGCAGAGCGGCTGGTCACGTGAGCCATGGCTGCTGGGCCTGCACGTCCGGAGCCTGTGCTCCGCAACAGAAGAGGCCACAACAGTGAGAGGCCTGCGTACCGCAAAAAAAAAAAAAGGAAGAAAAGAAAAAAGAAAAGTAGAAAATAAAATATTAAAGACCTTGAATAATGTGGTAAGGAGTTCAGTTTTCTTTTCAAGAACTGAATGATAGGGCTTCCCTGGTGGCGCAGTGGTTGAGAGTCCACCTGCCGATGCGGGGGACGTGGGTTCGTGCCCCGGTCTGGCAAGATCCCAAATGCCACAAAGCGGCTGGGCCCGTGAGCCATGGCCGCTGAGCCTGCGCATCCGAAGTCTGTGCTCCATAACAGGAGATGCCACAACAGTGAGAGGCCCACGTACCGCACAAAAAAAAAAAAAAAAAAAAAAAAAAAAGGATCCTGGCAACGTGGGCAATGTGGGAGTAACCACAATTTATCTTATAAATCATGACTAACAATGATTCAGGTTTCCAGTAATCTGGTCACTTGTATCTATTAGGATGGAGTAAGACAGATGTACTTAGGAAGTTCAGGTCATCTGCCTCCTGACATACTGAGTAAAATGACGATTCTGATTTTCAGATTCAACTTCCCTCTATGGGGTCAACACTACCAGCCAAGCTGGACAGGGGTGAGGGATATCCCAAGCCACGGTCAACAGACACATTAAGGTATCCTCTTGGTTATGTCTTAGCGTCAGGCTTTACTCACTCTGTCGACTCCAAAGCTGCAAAAACACAGGAGCAGAGTTAAGAGCTAAGTGAAGCATGAGATTAAGGAGAAAAAAAGTAGTTCAGGGAAATGCCTTATGACTAAAATCTTTATACAGAATGTTTTTCCTACTGGTAAGTGGAGGAAATTTTTTTTTCTTTTTGGCTGCGCCACACAGCTTGTGGGATCTTAGTTCCCTGACTAGGGACTGAACCCGTGCCCCCGGAAGTGAAAGCTCAGAGTCCTAATACCGCTGGACCACCAGAGAATTCGCTGAAGGCAATTTTAAAATGGTGTACAAACATCTGGTGCAATTCCTTAGTAGATTTAGTGTATAATATCCTTTTAAAAAGGGGGGTTGTGGAACTTCATACTAGAAAGGACTAAGACGTATTTAAGTCATGGTCATTCCTCCAAAACGGCTAATAAAAAATACACAGTAATGTTGTGGCATTTAACTGAGTTAAAGAGTTTTGTTTTGGTTTTTTTGCTGCACCACATGGCATCTGGGATCTTAGTTCCCCAACCAGGGATTGAAGCCTGCACCAGGGATCGAACCTATGCTCCCTGCATTGGAAGCATGTAGTCTTAACCACTGGACCACCAGGGAAGTCCTTAACAGCTTTTTAAAAAGCAGTTTAAAAAGTCAACCTCAAATGCTGTATTGCTGATGTTCACCATTCAAGAAAATCTTAAAACATTATTTATATAAAGTTACATTGTGATGAGGGACTAAATAATAAGCACCTTCAGGAAGGATTGGTTTACACAATAGATTTCTGCCCAGAGTCTGAACCACGTTTTTCATACCCATCACATCCTCTCCACCTTTGTAAAAGAAACAGTAACTTGATGGGGAGAATCCCTTCACAGTGTATACGTATATCAAATTCTCATGTTGTACACTTCAAATATCTTACAATTTTATTTGTCAATTATACCAGAGTAGAGCTGGAAAAAACAAACAAAAAAGGTGTATTTGTCAAAGCAGGGGGTGGAAATAAATAATCTGCAGGTTAAAACTGAGATCCAGGTGTTGGCATTTAACTCGAATTGTGAACATTCTGGGAAGTTGAATGGTTTCTCTTTTTTAAAATGAAATAATCAAAACCTTTACTTTTAATGCATATGCTGTTCCCATGGAAATTTACAGGACAGGAAAATGGTCATTCCAAAGTCAGTTTATCTGAAAAACACAAATTATATGAAGTCTGTGTGTGTATCCTTATTTAAACTAAATGTTCTTAAAAATTCCTAAGCTCAAATGATATGTCACAAAATAGTGTTAGAAACGTGTAGACCATATAGTGTACACTATATCATGTAAAAATAAATTAAAACAGATTTGGATTATGCTGTCATTTTAAATTTTAATAAAATAGATAATTTCATACTACATAGAGAGCAAGTCCATCCACTCATTGATAAAATTTTAGAAATATTTTCTATAAAAAGTTTAGTAGCTGATTGTGAATGAATCCATTAGAACATGATTTCTATAGGTACAGTGTTCCCATCCTCACCCCCATTCTTGTTAATTTTGAGAAAATTTAAAAATACAGAAAAGTACAAAAAAATAAGACAAGATATCCATATACCACAATCCAGAATTAACCAGTATTTCAATATATTTTCTTGCAGTCTTTTTTTTTTTTTAAAGAGAAATGGACGTTTATATATAAAACTGAAGTCCCCTCCAATCCCCCCCTCTCCCACACGCATTCCCTTCCCTTCTCCACTCTTCACAGGCAACCACTATCAAGAGTTTGGTCTGTATCCTTCCAAACCATTTCAAAAACATTTAAAAAACATACGTACATATATGTATCCATTACCAATATATAGCACTGAAATTTTGAGGGAAGTTTTATTCAAATTTACAAAACTGTCATTGTATTATATGTCATCCTGCAACTTTATCTTTCCCCCTCAACATGATTTTTGAGATCTTTCTCTGTAATACATATAGATCTCATTTATTACATTTTACAGATATACAGTATTCCATCATAAGTATTTTCCATTTTGTTGCTGATGGGCATTTAAGTTGTTTCCAATTTATGACTACTACATATCATGCCACAGTAAATAGCCTGGTACACATTTCCTGAGCATACAAACTCAGAGTAGAATTGCTAGGTGTTTTTCAATTTGCTATAAGGAATGTTTCCCAACTCCCAAGGTCATAACCATTTTAGTATATAGCTTTTTCATATTACTGTTTTTAACCTAACCCCCTTGGATCTTACCTTTGTGTATAGTTCGTGTTTTTTCTTTCCCCTTGGAGAACAAACTACCTCCAAATCATTTTTTAAATAGTCCCATTATATTCTCATCTCCTGATGCCATTTCTATATTATAAATTCTAATAAATGCATAGGTGTTTCCAGAATCTCTTGTTCTGCTAAATCAATACCATAAAGGTCTCTTCCTTTCTAATACTTGCAACTTTTATTTTTTTACATTGGTGAAGATCTCCAGATCCATGCAGATGGCAATGTTAAACATGTTTTCCATTCCCAATTTTAGTGGAAATGCATCTAAAGTTTCAGCATTACCTTTGCTGTTTGTTTTTTTTTTTACTGGATATTGTCATACAAATGTCTTTCTCTTCAGGATGAATTCTCTGGTATCCTTTAAGTTTTTAGCTTTTGTTTCTCTCATTTGTGATGCTTTCCTTCAGAATGATTATTTCTGACAAGTTATGAGATGTAAGTTCCTGATGAACACCTTTCATGATATCCACAGGTTTTTAATGAGTATGAATTTTCTGGTGTCTAATATGGTGTGATTTCTGGCTGAAAGCTTTCCCACATTCACTACATTGATAAGGCTTCTTACCTGTGTGTATTCTCAAATGTAGAGCAAGGGTTGAGAATTGAGAGAAAGCTTTCCCACACTCATTACAACCATAGGGTTTCTCACCTGTATGGCTTCTCACATGCACGGTAAGAGATGAACTTTGAGAGAAGGCTTTTCCACATACATTGCATTCATAAGGCTTATCACCTGAATGAATTCTCACATGTACAATAAGTGACGTTCGCTGAGAGAAGGCTTTTCCACATTCATTACATTCATAGGGTTTCTCTCCAGTGTGAATATTTTGATGTTTTATGAGGTACTTCTTCTGACCAAAAGCTGTTCCACATTCACTACACTTAAAGGGTTTCTCTCCAATATGAATTTTCTCATGCTCAGTAAGGTTTGATTTGCCACTGAAAGTTTTCCCACACTCCTTACATACAAAGGGCTTCTCTCCTGTGTGAGTTCTCTGGTGTCTGATGAGGTTCGACTTCTGAATGAAAGCTTTCCCACAATCCTTACACTCAAAAGGTTTCTCTCCAGTGTGAATTTTCTGATGGGTAAGAAGGTTTTCCTTCTGGCTGAAGGATTTTCCACATTCATTACATTCAAAAAGCTTCTCTCCAGTATGGGTATTTTGATGTTTAATAACATACTGCTTTTGGCTGAATGCTTTTCCACATTCATTACATTCAAAAGGTTTCTCTCTATTATGAAAATGCTCATGCTCAGTGAGAGTTGATTTGTGGCTGAAGACTTTCCCACATACCTTACAGGCAAAGGGGTTTTCCCCACTACAAATTCTCTGCTGACTGAGGTGTGACATCTGAATGGAAGCTTTCCCACATTCACAAGATTTCTCTCCAGTATGAATTTTTTGATGAATGAGAATTTACTTTTAGCTGAAGGTATTTCCACATTTCTTACATTTGTAGGGCTTCTCTGTGTATGACCTTTCAAATGCAGAGTAAGAGATAAGGTTCAAGAGAAAACTTTATCATACTTAGTACCTTCAAAGCTTTCTCTTCAACTCTAAATTTTCTAATACTCAAATGAAGTTTTGTTACATTCACTGATTTCTCTCCAGTATGAATTTTCTTCTACTCAATGAGATTTGTTATCTAGCTAAAGACTTTTTAATATTCCTTAGAAGCACAGGGTTTCTCTCCAGCCTGATTTCTACATTTATGAGGTGCAACATGTGAGTGAAAGTTTTACCACATTCAGTAAATTCATAGGTTTTCTCTCCAGTATGAATGCTCTGATATCATATGGGGTTCAAAATTTTTTAAATGAAGGCATTTCCACACTGATTTACACCTAAAGGGGGTTATTACCACAAAGAGTAAGCTGTGGCAGGATTTCCAAACTAATTGATGATTCTTTCCTACACAACTAAGTCTAAATTATGTTTCAAACTCTTTCTAGGTTAAGTTGAAAAATGTGTTGCCTTAAAAGATATAAGGTCTGAGATCAGAGGAAGTATTTTTCCAATTTTCTTATATTCACTGCTTTTTTCCTCAGTCTGTACTTTACTGGAGCTGGATGCAACTTGCCTCCCAAGTCTTGTTGCCTCTCTATCTGCTCATCATCTTCTCAGGCTTCTTCTAAAATGGAGTACAAAGAATCATCATTTACAGGAGTCAATGTGCTTAGAACTGTGGCTGGCACATGGTAAGCACTCAATAAATGTTAGCTTTATGTTATCATCATTATTTATGATTTTCCCATTACTAGTAATAAAATTTCAGATTGTGCTTTTGGGGATGAACTCGGGTAGCCCACCTCAACAGTATGAAAGAATCCTCATGACCAATGTCTCCGACTAAATTTTAAGAAGGAAACCCTTATAGAGGACCCCTGGTTGAAAATTAACATTCATATGTACATAAAGCTTAGATTATTCTTGAAAAATAATCTTATTTCATAATCCAGCAAATTGAATGTAACAAAAAATGAGGAATTAACAAACAGGATAAAGAGATGACCACATAAAATTGAGAAAGTCTACCTGGGATTCCTAAGAAATGGAAAAAGGAAAAATCAATTGCTTCCTTCTGAAACTCCATTAAAATGACAAGAAAAGGGAAAATGGTACAAACTCACAAGAAAAAAGAATATGACAGGAGACATCAATACACACAGGTATTAACAAAATTTTTGATAACATAAAGTACATGGAAGATTTTCAACACACAGAAGAGCTGAGGAAGTTCGAATAACATAAAGGTATTCCAGAAGAGGATGCCACTGTCAAGCAAGCCAATTTGTGCCACAAAATATCAGAAAGATTCAGGAAATGAAGGGAAATCAAGTATCTCAAAAGGAATGAAGGATGGTTGCTGAGTGAAAAAAAAAAAGATTGTGTGAGTTGCAGCTGGACCTCTACTGTCAGTCAGGAGGACAAAGGACCACTCCTCTATAAGAAATGGAAGTTATTCTTTGCAGAAATTTAATCAGAGTAGCTCTAGTCTCAGGGACACTCAACAAATGAGATGACAGGTGCTATACTGAAATCAATGGGATCTATATGTAATATGGTTGAAACCTCCAGTTCCATTATGCAGCTGATGCCAAAAAATGCTGGCAACCTGTAAGCAGGATATGAAAGGACCCTTTTCTGGACAAAATGAAAGGCCAGTGAAAAACTTAAATAGGATGCCCACCACCATCTAAGATGATACTTGTTGCTTGTACTCATTTTTTTTTTTTTTCTGAAACGAAGTACCTGGCCACACCTGAGTTCATGAGAGTAAGGCAGTATAACACTCCTGCAGGAGGAGACCCTGAGTCCATGAGGCATTCTGTTTTTCATCCACTAAAGCCTACCAGATGACTAGAAGCACCCAGGCATGAAAGAGCTTACGTTTTAGTGAAACACTATTAAGTATGACTGTGCAGCCAGTGTTCCACCCACATTAGAGGAACCCCACTAACATGACGGATCAACACTGAGAGAAAAAACAAAGTCTAAGGAAATAAAGGAAAGGCACGGCAAACAAAAACCTTAAAAACCAATCACAGTTATGAGAAGATATTTTATCAGTGAAACAATAACAGGATTCTGTAAGCAAGGAGAAAGAAGCTGTTCCCTTACAAATTAAGACTGGGGTTGAGGGTGTGGTGAGGGGGAAGGTGGTAAAGCAGACTGTATTACCATTCACCAATAACAGGGTCTCGTAAGCGCAGAGGGGTCATACTGTTAATATGAGCACAGGTGCCAAGTGTCATTTCCTAGCAGAAGTTTTGTTTGTTTGTTTGGGGGGGCACGCCTCGGCTTGCAGGATCTTAGTGCCCCCTAAAACCAGGCATCCAACCCAGCCCTCAGCAGTGAAAGCACGGAGTCCTAACCACTGGAATGCCAGGGAATTCCCTCTCGAGACTTTTTTTCCCCTTTTCTTTTTTCTTTCTTTCTTTTGTACGCGGGCCTCTCACCGCTGTGGCCTCTCCCTTTGCTGAGCACAGCCTCCGAAGGCGCAGGCCCAGCGGCCATGGCTCACGGGCCCAGCCGCTCCGCGGCATGTGGGATCCTCCCGGACCAGGGCACGAACCCGTGTCCCCTGCATTGGCAGGTGGACTCTCAACTGCCGCACCACCAGGGAAGCCCCTTTTTTCTTGCTTTACTTTTTTTTTTTTGGCCACACCACACAGCATGTAGGATCTTAGTTCCCTGACCAAATATCGAACCTCTTTGCCCTGCAGTGGAAGTGCAGAGTCTCAACCACTGGACCTCCAGGGAAGTCCTCTCTAGAATTCTTAAAAGTCCCACTTGGTACCCCCACACAATGAATAATAAAGATGCATACCTAGACACATCACTGTGACATTTCAAAACAGAAAAGAGGCCATAAATGCTTTCAGAAAAAAGAACATATATCATTCAAAAAAAAAAGGAATCAGAATAAAATTTCCCAACAGAAAGACAGGAAGCTAGACATAAAATTCTGAGAGAAAAATTTTAAGCTTAGCCTATCAATCTAATAAGACAGTCAAATAAATCAATTTTTCAGATATGCAAAATGCACCTTTTCTCCCAGGATGGTACTAGAAGATGTGTTCCACCAAAATTAGTAGAGAAGGCAACAGATATAGAATCCAAAAAAGAGGGGATGCATAGGGGAAAAAATGAAGAAAATTTCTATGATAATGGTGATGAAAAGCTACAAGGCAAGAGCTGACTCTCAAGTCAGAGTACAGCCAGTCTAGACTGAAGCAGGAGGACAAAAATTCTAGAAGTAATATCTCTAAGGGGAAAAATGGAAGGAGATTTCCCAATGCATTTGACCATGTGGAAACAAGTATTGAGAGGGCTTTGAACTATTCTGAAGAAAGTCCAGGGGAGTCTGTGCTAAATATAGGAAACCAAGCAAGGGAAAGCACTTGGGCAAATCATCTAAGTTGTGAGCTAAACCTAGCCACTCTTCTCATGAAGCACCATTTTTTTACCTTATTTTATGGAGCACTTTGCTTTAAATAAATTAATAAATGCCTTACAAACTATGGTTATTAAGCCTTGGGTATTGTTTGCCAGGAACTTCCTTCAGACAGAACAAAGTAAGACATCATCTCAAGGAAAACAACTGACAGTATATGTTGCCAATGATAGAATTCGAGTTTTCAAACAAAAATTAGAATTTTGGAAAACCACAAATCCTCCACCATGAGACTGAAAGCTTCCCAATACTTAAAAAACTTTTCTAATGAGACTGGTGATGTTAACAAACTGTGATGTTTTGATATTGTATAATGAGATACATCAACATTTTAAAGATCTCCATAATTCAACAGACAAATGCATGATATTACAAAATCATGCATGGGTAAGAGATCCATTCAAAGTTTAAGACAAACCAATGGATTTTATGTGAGAACAAAAAATGTGTTTCAAATTTCACATTACGGCTAATCTTAAAAAAAAATGATCACTTGTCAAGAGTTGGTATAGTACCAAAGAATATTCACAATTATCTGAAAAGGCTACTAAAATACTTCTCCCTTTTCTAACTACATCTTGTGTGAAGCCACAATTTTTTAATATACTTCAACCAAAACAACAGGTTACAATAGCAGATTCTGCTATCTCCTATTAAGCCAGACAATAAAGATATTTACAAACATGCAAAACACTGCTACTCTTCTCACTAAATTTTTTTATTTTGGAAAATTGTTATTTTTATTAAGAAACTTAATATAAGTTTGTATGTAATGGGTTTTTTAAAAATTAATAAATGTTTCTAAAAGTTTCAATTTTTTGTTAAATAAAGTAAACATCACAAAAGTCCACATAATAAACCAAAGCTCTTTGTGGGTCCTCAAGTTTTAGGACTGTAAATTTTATTGCTATTGGGTACTGGGTTTCCTTCTGTGGTGATGAAAATGTGATACAGTGATAACTGCACGACTTTGTGAATATACTAAAAACTACTGAACTGTATACCCTAAAAGGGTAGATTTGGTTATCTGAATTATATCTTGATAAAGCTGTTATGTAAGAAAAAGAAAAAATGTGAAGAGTTCTCATTATTCATTCCACAAATACCTTCTTTCCTTACTATGTGCCTGGCACAGTTCTAAGCTCCAGGGATAAACAGTACTGAACAAAACCGACAAAATTTTCTGCAACCATCAAGTTTACATTCTAGTGGACAGAGACAAATATAAACAAATAAAGGAGATGGTTTGTTAACAATTTTTAAGTGCTATGGGATAAAATTAGGGAAGGGATAGAGTTTCAATTTCAGATGGAGCGGCCTCTGAGAAGGCAAGATTCAAGACATGAAGGAAGAAAGAGTGATCTGGAGGAAGAGCATTCTAAGCAGTAGTTAAGTTCAGAGGCCCTGAGGAAAAGCCTGCCAAGCATGTTAAATATGCAATCAGTGAGTCACAATTACACATATTATGTTCCTTATATCCTTTGGCTTAGCCTGATCCCCTCGTATTTTTTACACTTCTTAGAATCCACAGAACCTCCTGGAAGCAGCTCCAGTAACATGCTCTTAAGAAGACTTCTCCAATCTTGTCTCTTACTTCTAAACATCTTTCCCTTAACTACTAATCACAATCACATTCACTTTTCTTAAAATGTGTTGCATATGAAATATTTTTAAACCCAAATTTGTATGTAGCTAAGTCTTAACATGCTAACTATAATCTGAGATGCTGGATTGCAGTAACAGCTCCACTCTTTTCTTTGGATTGCTGATAGCAAGTATTTTTAAAATATAGGTGGCATTACCAAGGAGGGAAAAAGGAGGGGAGGACAGTTTAGAGTTTAAAGACTAAAAAGACAACAACCAAACCCAAAGTTTAAACCTTGACTGGATTCTGGTATTTAAAAAAAAGCTATAGAGGGAGCTCCCTGGTCATCTAGTGGTTAGGATCTGGCGCTTTCACTGCTGTGGCCTGGGTTCCATCCCTGGTCATGGAACTGAGACCCCACAAGGCTTGAAGAGGCCAAAAAAAAAAAGAAAAAATCTATAGAAAGTATTTTGGAGATAACTGGGGAATCTGAATATGGACTATTACATAATATTAGCACATTATGACTAATCATCTAAGGTGTGATAACAGTATTTTTGTTATATAGAGGGATGCCAGTATTTTTAGAAAACGCTTACTTAATTTTTTAGGAGTGAAATGTCATGCTGTTTGTGTGCTGTAGTGCACACAATACACATGCACTGGGATACAGATACATCAAACATGGCAAAATACTAACTATTGAATCTGTGTGGTGGGTATAGAGGAAATCACTGTACTCTTCTATCAGTGTTGCATGATGTTTGAAGATGTTAAGAACTGATTAAAAAAACAAACCTTCCACAATAATAATTCAGATTATTTAACAAGTTACCACATGTGTAATCAAAACTGCAAACAGAAAATATAAAACATGGGCCTTCCTTTCAACAAGTTCATAAGAGATCCAGACATAAAAACAAAAAAACACGTAAGATGGTATTTACTAAGGACTTTTGAATTTCTGTGGAAAATGTGAAGCAGGATGGACAATCAGAGGGGAGATCAAAAAAAGAGGAAGTAACAGGTTTAAATAAGCAGGAACTGAATAGGTAGGGTATTTCATAATCAAAGGCAAAGATTCAAATAATTTTATAGAAAGGAAATATGTTCACATTTATATTCACATGGTTAATATGCCCTCTCTTGATCAGAGCAAAGTATATCTTTTAAAAGGATTGACTGGCCATATCACAAGGACCATAAGAAAAGAAATAATCCAGACCTAATTAGAAAATGGTTTGAAGTAACATCTGGACCTGAAATAATGAGCTGAAATCTCTCATTTGGGTAGGATATTAATGATTTCATGGTCTGACACAATGAAAATGAAGTCAACTGGACAGTTATTTATCCCATAAACAGGTAAAATTATGGTGGGCAAGACAAAAAGGCTGGAGGTGCCAAAATAAAAATTGATATTTATAGAAAGAGTTACTTCTAACTTGAGAATCAATGAGTCACTTTCTAGGAATCAGTTTATAAAAGGAAGGAGGAAAGGCAGAATGCAGAGTTCCAGAAGCCACCTCCAATAAGAGGATGGGGGGGAGGGCGCAAAAGATAAGGAAACACTTAAGACAGAAAAAGCAACATCTCAGGCCATCAAAGCACCAATCAAGCTGAAGTGGGAGAGAATTCCTAGAGGAGGGACTCAAACATAACATAAATAGATGCTTTCTTCTAAAATGATAAAGACATCTCTGCTCACTTTATGCCTGTGAAGGAGAAAGATAAAGAGGAAAAAAAAAAGGAAAACTGCATTGTTGATAAGAGTAGGAAGTAGGGGGCTTCCCTGGTGGCGCAGTGGTTGAGAGTCCGCCTGCCGATGCAGGGGACGCGGGTTTGTGCCCCAGTCCCGGAGGATCCCACATGCCGCGGAGCGGCTGGGGCCATGGGCCATGGCCGCTGAGCCTGTGCATCCGGAGCCTGTGCTCCGCAATGGTAGAGGCCACAACAGTGAGAGGCCCACGTACCAATAAAAATTTAAAAAAAAAAAAGAGTAGGAAGTAGGTATAATTCTAATGTCTTATGAAAAAGGATAGGAGTGGGCAGCTGCCATTGCTGTTTTTAGGAAGAGCTCTCATGCACAATGCTCTCCAAAAATAAAAGGCACAGCTTCAAGGGCCATTATCACCACCTCCTTGTTTCTAACAACAGAATCCAGGAATGTAGGCTGGATGCAGGAGACTTGGTGGACACACTGACATCCCTGAGTGGTAAGAAAAGTTAAGACTGAGCAAGGAAATGCAGAGACACCATCACTGAATAAAGCAGCTTATTAGTACAGCAAAACAGAAGTCATCACAACTTTTTATCTCCCTAAATTCCTGACTTGTGCATCCAGCTGTCTACCTGAATATGCACTTAGATGATGGACCAGTAGATATGTCACAATTAACGAGTCCAAAAGAAAACTCTTGATCTATCTCCCAAAATTCCTAAAGTCTTCCTATCTCAGTAAATGGTAACTCATCCTCTTCTAGTTAAAGAGTCATCAGCAACTCCTCTTTCTCTCATAACCAACATAAAATAAGTCAATCTTGTCAGCTGTTTCTTTAAAATATCTTAAGAATCTGACTACGTGTCACTAAGTACAATTACTACCTAGATTACTGCAATAGCCTGCCATTAATCCTCTACCATGTTTTCTTTATAGCAGCCAAAACTGTAATTCTGATCTTTTTACTCCTCACCTCAAACCCCCCTGCTTTTTTCCCAAAATGTTTCATTTTTATTAGAATATTTTTTTTTGGTGGTAGAGCATATTACAATCTCAATTATCCTAACAGGCTCTTAAAGGAAAGCAGTTCTGGGACGTCCCTGGTGGTGCAGTAGTTAAGACTCCAAGCCCCCAACGCAGGGGGCCTGGGTTTGATCCCTGATCAGGGAACTCGATCCCACGTTCATGCTGCAACTAAGAGTTCGCATGCCACAACTAAAGAGCCGGCAAGCTGCCAACTAAAGAGCTCACGAGCAGTGCCGCAACTAAGGAGGACACAAGCTGCAACTAAGGAGCCAGTGAGCCACAACTAAGGAGCTACTAAGCCACAACTAAGAACTGGCGCAACCAAATAAATATTAAAAAAAAATAAAGAACCCAGAATTCCTTCAGCTTCACATGCCTGGGAGGAGCAGGGGAAAATATAAAAAAAGGAAAGCAGTTCTATCTGCCAAGGAGAGAAGAACCAATGTTTAGAGAAGGGTTATTAAGCAGAGAGGAGTAGAGTGACTCTTCCTCCATATATGTCAGCAAACTTGTATACACTCAGCTTTGATACCTTGCCAACTTGCAAAGCATCTAATGGTGGCTTGAGCCACAAGGGATAATTGAATTATGGTATTTAACAATATTTATTGCTTTACTACTGGCTTCATACAATTTGGTGATTTACCTCAAAACCCTTTGATGGTCTCCCAAAATCACTCAGAATAAAGGCCAAAGTCTATGATTTGGCCTGTTAACCTAACCAAACCTATTCTTATTCCCTTTGTTGACTCTGCTCCAGCCCACTGCCCTGATCATTATTTCTTGAACAGCACGCTTCAGCCTCAGGGTTTTTAAGACTTTTTTGTTCCTTCTGGCTGAATGCTCTTCCACCAAATACTGCACACCCCACTCTCATACTCTTAAATGCCATCCTCTTAACGAGACCTTTCCCTGACCAACTTATTTAAAATTATAACCCCCCAACTGGCCCTCTCTATGCCAGTTTTCCTTGCTTTACTCTTCTGCAAAGGACTTACCACCAACTGACAGAATATATCTTTTACCTATTTATTCATAGTCTGTCTTCCCCAATTAGAATATAGGCCTCAAGAGGGAGGAATTTTTGACTGCTTTGATCACTGACATTTCCCTAGTAATTGAACTGGGGCCAAATACAAATCATTCAGTAAATACTTATTGAATATACGAATATACTATGTTGGTAGAATGTAAACTGGTTTACTTTTCTTGAGAACAATGTACCTATTTCTATCAAATCTATAAATAAACATAACTTTGACCCAGCACTTCCACTTAAGAGTAAATTATGATGTAACTATATCTGCACATCTCTGCAAAGCAATATAAACAAGTATATGCACTTGCATCTTCAATTGCATAAGCCTGGAAACAACCTAAATGTCCATTAGTACGAGATAGGTTAAACAAATTAAATGTTGATAGAGAAAAAAAGAAAACTATGTACACAATAGAATACATACCACCATTTACATGAAAAGGAAAACTGAGGGCTTATATATATTCATATTTGCAGCACAGATACATAATATATGCTGGTTTATTCATAGACTACCTCAAGAAGGATACATGTGAAACTCTTAAAAGTGACTGCATCTTTGAAAAAGAACTACAGGACTCAGGGTCAGAACAGCAGACTTTTTCACTGTATACCTGATGTTCAAAAATTTTTACAAATTCATGTATTACATTAAAAAACAAATACAGATTCATACATCCAGACATACACACAGCAGACAGGCAGAATTGACTTCTAAGGCAAAAACTTCTAAAAGAGGAACATGGGGGCAGAAGGGAGGGAGGCAGGAGTTTGTTGATGTATAATGGGGGCGTTGGATAAGAAGACAACAGGAAGTGTGATTACAGATGTAAAATATAATGCTGAGGCATTTAACCACTAAAAGAATGAGAGAAATTGGTAAGTAATAAAAAGGAACCTAAATATCAGATAATATGTAAAGACTTAAGACACATAAAAGAATGCTCAAGGAAAGGAGTCTATACACATCAGGGGATATGAGACTGAGAGCATCGTGAAAGAGAACAATCACACAGAGCAGTACAAATGAAATGCCAAGTGCTGACATGCAGAATAAAGGTAAGAGGGGAACCTGGTCCTCTAGCATCTGATTAAAGGAGTAGACTACTAAAAGAAAAAATGACTGGAAATGTCCTTCAGGTTTCTAAAGAATTCATATCAAGTGATACTTTAAGACTAGGATCTGTAAGAAAACATCCTTGAAAGCATTTCAGAGGTGGCAATGCCGAATGAACAACTGTGACCTGCCTGGTTGTGATGCACTCACCTGGAAAAATTTCCTTTACACTTCTCTCTCCACCATCCAGAGTTCGTCTTCTTGCTTCAACAGAGGATCACATACAGCTTGGCCAGCTTATAACCTGCTATTGGGGAAATGACACAGCACTAGAATGTTAATGCTGGAGCCAAAGTTCTGTCCTATAACTCAGGCTGAGCCCTGGGGCCTCCTGGCCTTCTGAAGGATGAGGAAGGTGCAGTCTCCAGGAATGCACAAGGAAGCGACCCTGTGAAAAAGAACAAAGTAATGACTTTTTGTCTTAGAGATTAAAGCACACACAACTATATGAGCAAAGGGACTATTTGGGTCCTGAATTTCAAAGTCATACACTCATTAAACCTTTTAAGGCTCCACACATCCAGAAATGGAGGAAGAAAGAGGGAATGTATTTTGAAAATCTGACCTACATAGGAAAAGCTGTTCATACCTTACATGGCTGCTACTGTTCTCTAGCACCACATTCCTATGTAGGCTCCTAAGTGGATTTTAACTGTGGCCCTTATTCCTGGATGAAATTCAATACTCACATCTATGACTATAACAACATACACCTAACAGAACTAAGCCACATGGATAAAGTTGTTCTTGACAGTATTCAGGAATAAAAACTGAAGTTTTCCTGGAGTTCTAATATTTACTTTGTTAGCAATATACTCTGAAAGAAACTATATACTAAAAATGTCCTGTAAATATATGTTCATCCACACATTCAAAAAAACGTTTTTAAGAACATTATTGGGACAATGGACAAAATTTGAATATGGATTTTGAATTAAACAATAGTATTGGCATTACATTTTCTGATTTTGATTACTGTACCATGGTTATGTATTAAGAATGTCCTTGTTCTTAGAAAATTTATGCTGAAGTATTTGCAGATAAAGGAAGCAGGTATACAACTTAGTCACAAATAGTTCAGAAAAAAAATTTACACACATATTTGGAGAATAAGAGAAGGAAAAATAAAGCAATAAAAAAGTAAATGATTGATGAATTTGGGTAAAGGGTATATGGGACTCCTCTGCACATGTACCCTTCTCTAGCAAGGGTACATGCAACTTAAGTTGAAATCATTAAAAAAAAGCAAAATCCTAAAAAAACATGTTACTACTTATACACTCTATCTACTACGTGTGTTGAAAAAGCTTGGTCACCAGCTTGTACTGGGGTGTGGCAGATGGAAGGCTTACAGCCTGCTTTAAACAGTAATGTACACAGCAATAAACATGAGAGGGCGAGTTGCCTAGAAACAGCCTGCAAAAGGAGATCAAGTTTGATCTTCTGGACATTCAGAGTGTCAGGTTTCTGAGGATCATGCAGGCAAGTATATCCATTATACAACTGCATATATAAATTAGGAGCTTAGAACAGCCTAGAATGGAAATGGGAATTTGTCAGTTGTCAGAATATCACTGCTGTTGAAGACAGGTGAAATACTACTGTGACTGCTTATAGAGAACATACACAGTACATGAAGATGGTCAAGGATGGAATCCTAGGAACACCAAAGGTCAAGGACACAAGGAAAGGTTTCACAGGAGCATGGTGGATGCTCAGTTTCAATCTTTCAAATACTTTTCCTGAAAACCATATAAAACATCAAGAATAATGGGGTAATGGGGAGGGTGAAACAAGGGGGCAAGAAGCTAATCCATACACTACATCTGTAGTGAAACTAGTAGAGAGAATTTATGTTAACTCTAAATTATTTGTAAGTGCGGCCCCAAAACCCAAAATTGCCGAAGTGGTACAGGAACCACAATAGTATAATAGGTGTAGCAAGTAAGACTAGATAATGGCGAGAAGTCTTTGAGGTAAGAGATCTCAGAAATAACTAGCAAATATTCATTCTCAGAATGAGGGATTCACCCTGAGTGAGAAATGTCGTAGTGAAGTCTAATTATGAACAACGAGACTAGCAACAAAAGAAAAAAAGAGACAAACCCCTAAACTCCATTTACCTCTGCCAAAGGGAAACCCAAACAGGAGGCCTAAAGAAGTTACAAAGAAGCCTAGGAAGAACTCGAAACGCTGAGAGAGATACTCAGGACTTAAGGAGTTCAGAAATCTGCAGCTAGTATTTCCTTACAGAACGAGTAGACCTACCCTAAGACGGAAATAATGAAAGCCAAGACCTAGATTAAACAGAAAGAGACTGCAGGGGAAGCAGAAAGAGCAGGCTTAAAAAGTACCTGCAGGCTTCCCTGGTGGCACAGTGGTTGAGAATCCGCCTGCCAATGCAGGGGACATGGGTTCGAGCCCTGGTCCAGGAAGATCCCACATGCTGCAGAGCAACTAAGCCCATGTGCCTCAACTACTGAGCCTGCGCTCTAGAGCCCGCTCGCCGCAACTACTGAAGCCCGTGCGCCTAGAGCCCTTGCTCCGCAACAAGAGAAGCCACCATAGTGAGAAGCCTGCACACTGCAACAAAGAGTAGCCCCCGCTCACCATAACTAGAGAAAGCCCACGCACAGCAACGAAGACCCAACACAGCCAAAAACAAAATAATAAATAAATAAATTTATATATTAAAAAAAAAAAAGCAAATGCATCATCCTGGAAGGCAAGTACTATGAAGATTTATGGGAAACAGAGAGATGGAGATAAAAGTCGGCCTCAACCAGGTTAGGGTCATCTAGCCAGAGAAGGTGTGGAAGCCCTCTGCTTTTAAACACTAGAAGAGGCACATGATCTTTGAAGTATAGAATGCTACTATGTTTCCTTTTTCCTGGTACTTGTCTATGAATATCTACCTCATACAAACATGAGAAACACAAAATATTTTGTCTGTGTCCATACAAGGATGCTTTAAAGCAAACAGTGGCAATGAACAGCATAATTTTCCAACAGTTAAACTCACCTGAAAATTACTGCCACAAGTAGATAAAAAATGAAACACAATGTAACAAAATTAATTTTTTTAAAAAGACATAAAAACTTTAAGAAGCAAGCAAAGCTATAAAAAGAACACAAAAGATAAATAGAGAAACTGATTTAAGAAATGGTCACCCAAAAGGAGGAAATTGAAAGAAAATCAGAGTGGATATCTTATTTTTGTTATATTTGACTTTTTTTTTTTTTTTTTTTTTTGTGGTACGCAGGCCTCTCACTGTTGTGGCCTCTCCCGTTGGGGAGCACAGGCTCTGGACGCACAGGCTCAGTGGCCATGGTTCACGGGCCCAGCCGCTCTGCGGCATGTGGGATCTTCCCGGACCGGGGCACGAACCTGTGTCCCCTGCATCGGCAGGCGGACTCTCAACCACTGCGCCACCAGGGAAGCCCTATATTTGACTTTTTTAAAGACTGCAGCTATCAGAGTTTAGAGGGATTTTTATTTACTTGATTAATGTGATCTTTCCTGGTTGTTGTATCTGAGGCATAGCAGTAGTCTCCGCCATTGGTTTTTGTTTCTACTCACATCCCCAGAGACCCAGGCAGCATGGGTAATTTATACATATATAGGTAATCATAATCTATATCTGACCACGAAAGCCAGCATCTTATCTAATGCAAAAATATTGAAGGCATTTTTATTAAACTCTAAATAATAAGGATGCCCACTGCCTCATTTCAAAATGTAATTATAAACAATAATTCAGTAAGTTAAGCAGGGAATAAAATTAACTTATAGAAATCAACAAACTTTGGGACTTCCCTAGTGGTGCAGTGTTTAAGAATCCGCCTGCCAATGCAGGGGACACGGGTTTGAACCCTGGTCCAGGAAGATCCCACATGCCACGGAGCAACTAAGCCTGTGCGCCACAACTACTGAGCCTGCGCTCTAGAGCCTGCGTGCCACAACTACTGAAGCCCATGCGCCTAGAGGCTGTGCTCTGCAACAAGAGAAGCCACCGCAATGAGAATCCCCCACTCACAGCAACTACAGAAAGCCTGCAAACAGTAACGAAAACCCAACACAGCCAAAAATAAATAAATAAATAAATTTATATATATATAAAAGAATTCAACAAGCTTTATATATAGCACAATGACTCTATTCATGACAGTAATATAAAAGATAAAAGTATCTAGAAATAAACTTAGTAAAAAGTGTCTAAAACCTATATGAAGAAATTAAAACACTCTAGAAGACCCAAAAGTAAACTGGAATATATACAACACATATGTACATGGACAAGAATATTTAACATTATAAAGATGTAATGTCCCTTTCCCTAAATTATTTTACAAAATTTAATGCAATATCAGTAAGTTTTTTTCTAGAACTAGACAAGCTGATTCTAAAGTTTACACAAAAAAATAAAAAAGAATTAGGAAACTGTAAAAGACAAGCAATAAGAGTAGCTATAATGGATATTAAAACAAAATTATAAAGCATCCATACTAAAAAGATAAATATTGGTACACGAATATAGGCTGTAAGATGGATGAGAATATAAAGTCCAGAAATAGACCAAAAACATGAGAATTTAGTATATGATCAAAATGGAATCTTAAAATAGTAGAGTTAAGGCCTTTTAATAAATGGTGTTGGAAGAACGGGGTAGCCTATTGGAAAAACATAAACCTGGATGCAAACCTAAATATCATACACGAGGATACGAAAACCCATAGAAATTATAATCTTTTAAGGATTTGAAAGTACAGATGAAACTTGGAGTGGGAAAGGCTTTCTATGACCATAAATGGAAAGACTGATAAATCTATTACATAAAAATAAAAACCTCCTGATTCCACATGGTTTAAAAAAACAAACCATTGTGAATAATATCAAAACACAAATTTACAGGGCTTCCCTGGTGGCACAGTGGTTGAGAGTCCGCCTGCCGATGCAGGGGACACGGGTTTGTGCCCTGGTCTGGGAAGATGCCACGTGCCGCGGAGCGGCTGGGCCCGTGAGCCATGGCCGCTGAGCCTGCGCGTCTCCGCAAAGGGAGAGGCCACAGCGGTGACACGCCCGCGTACCGTACCGGGGAAAAACAACAACAACAACAACAAAAACAAAACAAAACAAAACAAAAAAACTGCAACTCATTTCACATAGGGCTAACCTTTCTAATGTAATTTAACAGCTCCTAGAAGAAAGAGACACCCTATAGTAAAAGGAGGAAAAGGATATGAACAGAGCGCCAGATAAGTACATGTGGCCCTTAAACATATGGAAGATACTCAACCTCACCCATAACAGAGATGTAAATTAAACCTACACTGAGATACCAATTTTCACTCATTCCTTTGGCAAAAAAAATATTCAACTCTACATTGTGATGATAAGGTTCTAGGAGGAAAGGTGTTCTTGTAGATTGCTAATGGAAATGAAAGTACTTAGCCCTATGTGCAATTCTACTTGTAGCAATCTACTTTGGAGATAATCTTGCATACTTTGGAAATAATCTTGCATAGGTACAAAATGACACAGATGAAAAATTATTCATTACTGCAGTAACAACAAAAGATTGGAAACAACCCAAATGTCCAACAGCAGAATCAACTACGGTACACGCACACAATGGCATCTTATTTATAAGGCAGTTAAAAATATATATATATTTATATATATATATAAAATGATTAATAAAGGATATCTCCAGGACATATTGTTAAGTGAAGAAAGTGAGGAACACAGATGTACATAGTACATCTTTTACGTAAGGACAGTGGGGGATAGGAGGGAAGAATAAATATACACGAATGGCCCAACAAACAAAACAAATCTACTTGAAGGATAAAGAAACAAAATAACAAGAAACTATATTTAACTGGGACAGAGAAGAATGTGATAGGGAGGGGAGCAGAATGAGATATCGCTATGAGATACAGTTTTTGTTGAATCACAGAAATGTATTATTTACTTTTTATATGATCAAATTCATTTTTAAAAAAAGCAATCCCTGAACTTGAAAACAAACTGAAACAAATGGACTCAACTGTACATTAACTTGGTAACATAATTCCTCACAGAAAAGATTTATTTCAAATGACTTTAGAACAGAGAACTTTGACTACACACCTTTTGTGGGATGCATTCTAAGGACAAAAATAGCTACAAAGAAAATTTTCACATGATACAGTATGTTTATGGTTACTACTATCAACATTGTTATTTTTGAAACCATTTTTTAATAGTGCAGAATAAAGCAAATAATCCCATACTTATACTAACCTGTTCCAAAATTTTTACTATAAAATACAGTTAGGAGCTAAGTATGAGGTAAAAGTACTGAACCATTTAAACTGAATTATAAATACTAATATGAACTCATGATTTTTCAAAATGGGTTTTCTAGTTCCGTCTCTGAAAAGGCCTTGAAACAATGTTACCTCTGAAGCAATAAAATAACATCCAGGAGCTTCCCTGGGTCTGCCCGCCAGTGCAGGGGACATGGGTTCGATCCCTGGTCCGGGAGGATCCTACATGCTGCAGAATGGCTGGGCCCGTGCGCCACAGCTACTGAGCCTGTGCTCTGGAGGCCACAAGCCACAACTGCTGAGCCCACACACCAGAACTGAGGCCTGCGTGCCTGGAGCCCATGCTCCGCGACAGGAGAGGTCACCGCGATGGGACCGCGCACCACTGCGAAGAGTGGCCCCCAATCTCCGCAACTGGAAAAAGTAATGAAGCCAATGAAGCCGAAAGAGGGGAGGGGGAGGGGAGGGGGAGGGGAGGGGGGAGGGGAGGGGGAAGGGGAGGGGGGAAGGGGGGAGGGGGGGAAGGGGAGGGGAGGGGAGGGGGGAAGGGGAGGGGGGAAGGGGAGGGGAGGGGAGGGGGAGGGGAGGGGAGGGGGGGAAGGGGAGGGGGGGAGGGGAGGGGAGGGGGGGAAGGGGAGGGGGGAAGGGGAGGGGGGAAGGGGAGGGGGGAAGGGGAGGGGAGGGGAGGGGGAGGGGAGGGGGGAGGGGAGGGGAGGGGGGGAGGGGAGGGGAGGTGGGGGGAGGGGAGGGGAGGGGAGGGGAGGGGAGGGGAGGGGACGGGGGGAGGGGAGGGGAGGGGAGGGGGGAGGGGAGGGGAGGGGAGGGGGGGGGGAGAACAAACATCCAGCACCCAGATCTTGGTCTCCAATACCACTCTCCAGTAAAAGGAACCAGAGCTCCTTGAAGAAATAGCTATTTCCAAGTCTGGGAGAGAAGGTACAAGATGGGCCTGGAGTGCAAGATAGCTTTCAAAGTTAAATGGGAGCAAGTTAAAATGAGACAGGAGTTAGCATGAAGGAAAGTCCACTGACTAAAACTTTGACAATATGACTATCAAAAAAATAGGGCTTCCCCGGTGGCACAGTGGTTGAGAGTCCGCCTGCCGATGCAGGGGACGCGGGTTTGTGCCCCCGTCCGGGAAGATCCCACATGCCGCAGAGCGGCTGGGCCCGTGAGCCATGGCCGCTGAGCCTGCGCGTCCAGATCCTGTGCTCCGCAACAGGAGAGGCCACGGCAGTGAGAGGCCCGCATACCGCAAAAAAAAAAAAAAAAAAACCAAACAAACAAACAAAAAAACAAAACAAAACTAGCTGCAGTTATTAGAGCACAACTTTAAAATGATGCTTAAAGAAAAAGCCAGGATAAATCTGACACAATTTGAAGTAGCAATCAAATAAATGTAAAAGAAATGAAAAAAAACAGAAAATCACTTTGCAACCTTGAAGAAATTATTGATTCAGCTAAGGATTATTTATTGGTGTTAAAACCATTCATTAAATGATTGATGGGGAATGGACATTTGTACCGTGCCAAATTATGAAACCATACAGATTGCACTTTGGTCATAAAGGGGAAAATACAATCACTAATGGTGGACCAGTCATATATTTCTCTCCTGATGTTATGCAATTTGAAGATCACCTCTGATGTAGTCTGACCCAAAACAGGTCACAAGTAGGATTTTTTTAAAATATCATCAGAGGCTCTGAATTAGAACCATGAGAAAGTAACCATCATAGAAATCAAAGAACAAATCTTATGAAGGAGGCAGTGATGAATTTCTAAGGATGAATGTAACCTGAACAAAGAACTCTACCTTCCTCTTTCCAGTTACAAAAGAAAATGTCAAAAAAAAATGCTTAAACATGGAAATTTAAAAAGAGCATCTACATATCTGTATCTTTCAGAAATTTTTTACCAGAAACAGTAAGAATGACTGTACTGTTTCTGAGGAAATTTTTTGTCCCTTTCTGAATTTTCTAAAAATTTTAATTTTATATTGGAATATAGTTGATTAACAATATGTGCGAGTTACAGGTGTACGGCAAAGTGATTTAGTTACACCCATACAAGTATCCACTCTTTTTCTAATTCTTTTCCCATTTAGGTTATTATATTGAGCTGAGTTCCCTGTGCTATACAGTAGGTCCTTGTTGGTTATCTACTTTAAATATAGTACTATATTCACGTCAATCCCAAACTCCCAATCTACCACCCCCCGCCCCCCACACACACTTTCCCTCTGCAGGTAACCATAAATTCATTCTGAGTGTTTGCTTTGCAAATAAGTTCATTGGTATCATTTTTTTTTAAGATTCTGCCTATCATACATTTGTCTTTCTCTGTCTGACTTAACTTCACTTAGTATGATAATCTCCAGGTCCATCCACCTTGCTGCAAATGGCATTATTTCTGAGGAAGTATTATTCTGTAGATAGTAATAATAGTACTACTTAAAGTTTATCCAGTACTACTAAGTAATAAGGCACTATTCTTTAGAACTCCTCCATCTACACAACTACTCCGTGAATCAGATACTATTATTTTCTCTATAATACTGGATGAGAACCTGATGCACAAGGGAGTACCTGCCTAAGGTCACCAAGGTACAAAGTGGCAGAGGAAAGAGTCTGGTTCTATGGCCTATGTCCTCCTTTTAAAAAAAAATTACTTTGACTTTTGAATATATACTAAATTCATATAGTTAGGGGAAAAAAAAACAAAACATAGAAAGCTATTTGCCCTTGTCCTATCTATGCCAGTACCTCTACCCCCAACAGAGGTAGCCACTCTTACTAGTTTCTTGTGGATCTTGTTTCTTAAAGGAAACAAATACAGGTATATATTCTTATCTCTCCCCTTTCTTACTCCAAATGAAGCATACCATACATTCTGCATCTTGCATTTTTCACTTAACAATACTTTCTGGAGTTATTTCAGTGTCAGTATACAGAAAGCTTCCTCCTCATTCTTATAGAGCTGCAAATTATTCTGTTGTATACATACATCATAATTTTATTGAACCAATCTCCTACTGATAGGCATGAATTGTTTCTAATCTTTTCCTATGTGAAACACTGCTGCAATGAACAACCTTGTACCTGTACAACTTCATGTAAATTCAGGTACATTTGAAGAATGAATTTCCATCTGTAAAATAAGTCAAAAAGAAAATACATTTGTAGTTATTATACAAACTGCTGAATTGCCCTTCATAGGCCTGCTTCCTGCTAATACCAATACTATTTTAATTTCTGAGGATTTAAAATGTTACTGTTGGGGGAATTCCCTGGTGGTCCAGTGGTTAGGACTCTGCGCTTTCACTGCTGAGGGTGCCTGTTCAATACCTGGTTGGGGAACTAACATCACAAAAGCCCAGGGGAGTGGTCAAAAAAAAAAAAGTAAAATGTTACCCTTGGGCTCCCACCTCCCCACACCCCAAATGCTTTCCTTTTTCAGTTTTACTAGCTATTCTAGCTTGTCTATTTTTCCATATGAAGTGCAGAATCAGCTTACCTAGGTCCAAAAAAAAAAAAAACCTGTGAATACTTTTATTGGGATAACATTAATAAATTTACTTAAATTAAATTTGCACACACTTCTTTAAGATATCTTCCTATTGAAAAACACTGTATATTTGTTCACATCTTATGCCCTTTAGCAGTATTTTAAAGTTCTTTTCCAATAGTTCTGCACATTTCTTAAGTTTTTTCCTCAATTTAAAAAAAATTGTTCTTGTAAATAATGGTTTTCTTCTATTATACCTTCTAACTGGCTGTGGTTTGTCTATTTGAAGTCTACTGATTTGTAGATATTGATTTGGTCCCCAATTATTTACAATAACGTGAAGGATAACTGAAGGTGGATTCCTTAGACTTTTTCGCTACTTCACAAAATCCATACAACCTGGGAACACCTCCACTTATTTAGGAGTTAGGACAACTAACTAGTCCAGACTCATGGATAAAACACTGCAGGAACTAAGTTTTTTTTCAAAGAACGAAGATAACCGTGCCGAACCTAGAACCCCAAACCCTTGACTCCCCAGTCCTCGGCCTTCTGCACTATATGACACTGATTCTCAAAACGTAAGGCTGATACTTACTCTAAATTAACAGGAGACCTATTAAAGTACCCCAAAGATCAGGATATTTGAGACCGTTTGAATCAGGCTCCCCCTAACAAAAATTATCTTTGAAATATTTTTGCTTGTTTAAAAAAATATACCACGGTGATTTGCCCTCTACCCCAATTAAAAACAAACGCGCTTTTATACAAAAGTCCATTTAAAAAGTATTTACCACTTAGCTTTTATATCCCCCTTCAAATCTTCAAGTAAACTAGCCAGGAAGACGGCACCGTTATTATCAGCACTTTCGACACGGCAAGTGCCGCTCGGATGTTATTCTCTCAATGCTGGTTTCCTACATTTCTCTCTCTTAGAAACAACCATACACAATGCTGCACCCACAGTTTCTTCCTCAATCTCAAACATCCGATCAAACTTGCGGTCAAACTCAGGGTCATGCACGCTCGAACCCTCCTCAGAGGCCCCCACCCCCACTCTACATGTAGGCCAGAAGCTCTTAAACCCACTCCCCACCCTCTCGCCGCACCCCGATAGATCTAGAATCCTTCTCTTCAACCTCCCAGACCCCATCGGCCCAAGACACCCACATCCCACCTCCTATTTTCGCGCCACGTGGACCCAGGGGCCGGACTGACCCGCGGACAAAGACCAAAATGTCCACTCGGTGCGCTGCGCCTGCGCACTCCGAAGCCGAGAGAGCACTCCCAGAAATCTCCGCGATGCGGCCCGCACGGTCACCGCGGCCAAGCGCAGGCTGTTATCTGATTACCTTCTATCGACAGCAACGCCGCTTTTCCGGCCTTGGACTACATTTCCCTTAAGGCTTTGCTGGTCGACATTCTATGTCTCTCCGTCTGTCTTTCCCACGCGAACTTGGCGGCCTCTTCCTGTGATTATGATGCTCTCAGTGTGAGTACTTCTGCCTTGAAAGAAGATCAGCTCAAGGCTGGTGGAAGGTTTGGAGCCGGAACCGCACCCCACTCTTTGAAGCCTCCCGAGGGCAGCGTCAAACGCGCCAAGTCCACACTCTGAGGTATGAGGACGCCATCTTCTCTGTAGCTGGTCTGGCTCTGGACTACATTTCCCAGAGTGCACAGCGGCCCAGCGTTGCGTCTCTCTTGACGTCGTGGCGAGGTCGTTAGCTCCGCAGGGCCCCGGACGCGACCACGGGGAGGCAGAAGGTGAGGGGTCTGGGAGTCCGGGGCGGGGACAGGGCGTGTCCAGAGAGCCTTGGGTTTTTGCGCGCTGGCGCGAGCGGGCTAAAAATACACAATTTTGAATGTGTCTTTGTGTGTCATGGTGGTGAGTAGATTGTGAGACTGTGTGTGCCTTAGTGGGTGTGCGATTGTGCCTGTGTATAAGGCTGTGGAAGTGTCTATGATCGTGTTTCATTGTGAAGCCTAAGAGTGGCTATGTGTTTGTGTGATACTGACCATTGTTCAGCACCAAGTGTGTGGGTGTGAGGTGCCTGTGACTCCAGTTCTCTGACAGATTTTGGCCCTGGACAGTGATAAACTCAGCCTTTCCCTGTAACACCAAGATTGGGCATGATGTCCAGTCTTCTCTGCTCTCCCTCCCCTGTATGGGAGGGTCGGGCGATGACCCTTTAAAAATGCCCTGGGCTTCCCTGGTGGCGCAGTGCTTGAGAGTCCGCCTGCCGATGCAGGGAATGCGGGTTCGTGCCCCGGTCCGGGAAGATCCCACGTGCCGCCGAGCGGCTGGGCCCGTGAGCCATGGCCGCTGAGCCTGCGCGTCCGGAGCCTGTGCTCCGCAACGGGAGAGGCCACAGCAGTGAGACGCCCGCGTACCCCCCCCCCCCAAAAAAAGCCCTGGTCGCTCATGATTGCTTTTCCTTGACTCTTCTCCAAGAGACGTATTGAGAGAAGGAAGGAATTATTATTGAACATCCAAAAGCCAAGTTCTCCGTGTATCAGTTTTTCTTCTTTCCCTGAAACCCTTATTTTTCGTGATGTGTGTTAAAAAAACAAAAAACTTAGCCAAATGAATGTGAAGATTAATTGGCTTTATTCAACAATTCATGAATCAGGCAGCATCCCATCTACCAAGTCAGAGAGATACTCCAAGGAGGTGTACAAAATGGAAGGTTTTTATAGGCAGTAGGAAAGTGGTGCAAGGAAGTTATTAGCAAAAGAAAAGAAAGGATTGTTTTAGGCCCGGACATCTTTTAGGGGAAGGGAATGTCAGAGGTCTTATCATGCAGATTACTTCACTAGTGCTGATCAGGAAATTTCAGATTGATTGTTTAAAGAGCACATTTTCTTTTTTGTTTGTCTGTTTGTTGAGTTTTTATTTAGGAGCACATTTTGTTGAGAGAGATTGAAACTGGAATTGTCTTGTTTGCTGTTATGGGGGCACATGACCCCATTTGGGGCTTTTTTTTTTTTTTTTTTTTAACACGTGCTTTTCTTTCCTTCTTCTGAAACTTCTTTTTATTTGTTTGTTTTTTGCGGTACTCGGGCCTCTCACTGTTGTGGCCTCTCCCGTTGCGGAGCACAGGCTCCGGACGCGCAGGCTCAGCGGCCATGGCTCACGGGCGTGTGGGATCCTCCCAGACCGGGGCACGAACCTGTGTCCCCTGCATTGGCAGGCGGACTCTCAACCACTGCGCCACCAGGGAAGCCCTTTTCTGAAACTTCTTGCCTAACAAAGAGACACACCACCACCCACCCTCAAGTGAACTGGTGTCCAGTATTTGCCATTGGAGTAAATTACTGAGTGCTATGGAGGTGAACTGAAAAGCCCATACCTTTCATACTCCCTACACACCTAATGTTAATCTAAATGTTTTTAAACTTTTCATTTTTAATTAGCTTTAGACTTAAAACTCTTGCAAAAATAGAATTCCCAAATACTCTTAACCCAGCTTCTCTATCAAAGCCAGGAGATTAACTCTGATAAATAACCAATCTACAAACCTTATTCACATTTCATCAGTGTCCCTTAGTGTCCTGTTTCTGGACAGGGATCCAATCCAGGATCATATGTTGCAGTTAAGTTGGTAACTCTCCTTAGTCTTCTTTTATCTGGCACGGTTATTCAATCTTTCTTTGTCTTTCATGACCTTGACACTTTTGAGGTGAACTGGCCATTTATTTTGTAAATTCTGCAATGTAGAATGTTCCTCAATTTGAGGTTGTCTGATACTTCCTCATAATTAAATTCAGATTATGCAGTTGAGGCAAAACTACCCCAAAAGTGATGTATTCTCAGTGCATCTTAATCAGGAGACACATGAGATTAATTTGTCTCATTATTGGTGCTGTTAACTTTATTTGCCAGGTTTCTCCACTGCAAAGTCACTCTTTCCTTTATAATTAATGTGTGTCACGGAGAAATACTTTAGGTCTATAAAATTATGCTATTTTTCATACTACTTCCACCTACTACATCCATTGATAATTCCTGCCTGAAAATTTATTACCAGGTATTTGCCAAACGGTGATTTTTTTTTTTCGGATTCTGTTATTCCTTCTACATTTATTAATTATAATTCTGTTACAAATAGATTTTCCTTCTCTCCATTTAATTTATTTACTAACTTATATAAGTATAGTCTGGATTTTTTAATACTATAGGTTATAATCCATTACTATCACTATTTTATTGCTCGAATTGTCCCATATTTGGCCACTGGGAAACCCTTTGGATTGGCTCCTGTATCCTTTCAGCGTACCCCCTTTATTTATTTATTTATTTATTAGTACTTCCTTATTTTCCGGCACCGCAGGATGTTCCAGGTTGATACTGTACTTTCCCAGCCCTAGTCCTGGAATCAGCAAATTTCCCAGAGACCACTGGTTCCTTTTATTAGAAAATTATGTTTAGAAACCGAGATTAGATGTGCTCATTGCTACTGGGATGTCTTTGCTTCTTGACTTTCTCAGATATGAAATATATGCATGTGTACCCACACATCTGTATCTTTCTGTATGTATACCTGTACAGATAATCCATGATTTCATATGATATCTCCAATTCCAGTTCAATACCACAGGGCTTCTTCTAGCCATCTCCATTTCGTTTTCTGTAACTCCTTTCTCTGACTGAAAAACTCAGCTCTCATTAACCACAGTACATTTATTTATTTGCTCAGTCTTGAGTAGAAAGTAGTTCTAACACATATCTCCAAACCCCATATAGTTCTTTTTGTGTTTAGTCTT